>NC_068566.1:47658668-48270500 GCF_025698545.1 Gossypium raimondii | reverse complement strand
CTATCAAGCCTATTCTTGCTGCTTCTACTTATTTGC
Source organism: Gossypium raimondii (assembly GCF_025698545.1). Taxonomy (NCBI): domain Eukaryota; kingdom Viridiplantae; phylum Streptophyta; class Magnoliopsida; order Malvales; family Malvaceae; genus Gossypium; species Gossypium raimondii. The sequence goes on along the minus strand of NC_068566.1, from coordinate 48,270,464 downwards.
TTTTATAGGTATTATGAGAACGTTCAGGTTGAAGAAAAGTTATACTTAGTTAGACAAACACATGAATTTTCAGTTTGTTTGCATTTAAAACTTTCCTTTCTGCTGATCCTGTTTGGTGAAGCTGGGGGACAATATCCCAAATCGCAAGTACTATACCCTAGAGGAAAACCTGTTTTTTGTGCATAATTTTGAAACTGCGATTCTATTCTTTAATTCTGATTGATGGTCTTTTTACTCCTTTCTGAATGATTGATTAGAGTGCTCTATCTTTTCTTCTTCACGAGGTGGGATGGCTTTATAATTTTGTGTCCAGCTGCATGGTTAGTTGATAACTTGAGCAAGATTATTATACTTTAAGGCTACTGAGCATTAAAGTCTAGATGCTCAGCCTCCAGCTTAAACAAAGTTTTCCACCTTGAAGTAAACTCCTCTTGTGCTTTTGAGCCTGCATAGATGGTTTTATTCTTGTTAATTCAAAGTGATGACCCTAGAATTGTGTCCTTTGTTGCCTCATGCTTTACCATGTTACACTTTGTCCAATTAATCATCTCTCAAGGCAGATATGGAGATCCTTGTAACTAGCAGCGACTCTGATTTCTATCTTTTCCTTCTCAATTTCACAATATTTTGACTGGCTATCTAGCTAGGTTTCCAAGTTTCAAAGATAACCACGACTTTTGGTTGGTTTTCAATGTGATGCTTACGACCAGTTACAAACCCTTGATGATTCTAAACCATTTAGACTTAAATTATTAGGTAAATTGCTGCTTTGCTGAGTATTAGAATCTACAGCAAAGGTGTTGAAAGTCTTTATCTTTATGTATATAAAAATGAGCTTAGTGTATTAGAATTATTCAGTAGTTGCATAGAAGCTGTGCTCTTAAGTAGGTTATGCATCTGATGTAGTAAACTTGTTCTGTTTAGTGTTGTAATGTCAAAATACAGGTATGCGGTTTATTGTTTCTAAACCCAGATTGATGCTTGTAGTTAGATCCTATTGAGATGAGGCCACTAATTGCCACTGTATTGTTCTTCCAGATATCTATCTAGTGGGAACAGTAATGCTGGTGTTTGGAATGGGTCTTTATGAGCTCTTTGTTTGCAACCTTGATATTGCAAAAACACAATCGAAGGAAAAGGCCACATCAACATCAAATCTCTTTGGATTGTTTGCTTTAAAGGTCAGTCAAATTTTTTTTTCTTTTATCTTCCTAGTTTTGGTCATGAGGATCTTTTATACTACTTGATTGTGAGATTTAATTAATTGGTGGAAGAAAGAAAAACACTTGTGGAAAATTCGAAGTTATCACATTCATGTAGTAGCTTGTGAATATAATTTCATTTGTACCAGGAACGACCAAGATGGTTGGAAATAAAATCAGTGAGTGAACTGAAAACCAAACTTGGGCATGTAATAGTGATGCTTCTTCTGATAGGATTTTTTGACAAGTGCAAGAAGGCTGTAATACACTCTACACTGGATTTGCTTTGCTTCTCAGCTTCTGTCCTACTATCGTCCGGTTGCCTATTTTTGCTATCTAAGCTTAATGGCTCTACATGAGACTTGATCCTTCTCTTCTCTTCTCTTCTGTTTCATTCAGTAAAGAGGATAGTTAGGCAAAGCTATGTATGTAAGATATATGTTAGAAACAAGGAGTGGTTCCTGCTTGTTTGTTACTACACGTACTGATGTATGCATTGGGATGTATTATTTGTAGACTATAGATATAATAAAACATATTTGAAAAGTATCTTATCTGATTGTTTGAAGAGGTTGGATGACACTAAAGTAGTTGATTAGTTATAGACAACGGAAATATATATAGCTTGGTGGATGGGTAGTTTCCTAATTTCTCCTTCGCTTAACATTTCTTCCAATTCCAAGCAATGAATTCTCAAAACAACTGTTTGGAAGAGAAGCTCAATCACTGCAAGCAAGCAGAGGAGCCGGGATCCCTGCCTCCGCCTAAATCCTCTATCTTCCATGCCACAACAAACATAAAAGTGAGCTTTTCAGAAGTTGGATCTCAGGCTGTGTTTCTCGGACTTGCTGCACTTAACTGCCTCTTGCCATTCGCTCAAATCAAATCACAATAGTTCATTCTGTAAATTCTTCTTACATTTTTTTTTTTTATTTCAATTGTGTCTTATTCTATAAAAATTTATCATTTTTACAAAAATTTCAAAATTAAAATTTATTATTTGATAAATGTTGAACTATTATTAGATTAATAGAAATATGCTCACCTCAAATAACTGTGATTAAAATTTTATTTTCAATTTTTTTAATGATTAAAATATAAAGCGGGTAATATTTCAGTAACCATGTAAGTTGTCCTATTAAATAATATGATTTTTGGTAATGGGAACGAAAATTTTAATATGAGACTCAAGAGCCTACCCCCTTAGCCCATTCACTTCGCCCCTGTTTTCGTTCCCATAACCAAAAATCACCCAAAATTCTCATTTATATGTTATCATTATTTCTGCTGTCTAATGTGGATTCGGAAGGAAGAAGATGTCTGTAATGAATGGAGGAGCGTCCCATGGAGAAGCTTGGAAAGCTCATGCCTCCATGGCGTTGGTGCAGCTCATGCATGGAGGCTATCACGTAATTACCAAAGTAGCCCTCAATGTTGGTGTCAACCAGCTTGTCTTCTGCGCCTTCCGCGATGTTCTTGCTCTCTCTCTTCTTGCCCCCATCGCCTATGTTCATGAAAAGTATGACCCTTTTTTTTTCTGTATTTAACTCTGCTTCTTCTCCGCTACCATTTTAGATAAAATGGGCCATTTTCTTTTCTCCTTTTTGCATCCGTTTCTCACAGAGATGAAACTGACCTGGTATCGTGATTGATCTTACTAATCGACCTGTTCTCATCTCATTAAAATTATCTACATGTATCAACAACTGAATTGATAACCGTAGTTTGCTTGTTTGCTGACTCGTCCAACTAATTCCTGTAATTTTTAGTCAATTCTCAATCTGGCATCTCTGTTGATCATATGATATGTACTCACAATTTGGTTTTCTGAACGCTTGGATTGAAAATATAACTTGTGGATGATGATGTTTCACTTTCCGGTAGAAGTATTCGACCTCCTATGACCAAACGCCTCCTCCTGTCTTTCTTCTTTCTTGGGTTAACTGGGTGAGTATTGCTTCTCTCTGGCAATATAATATCTAATAAATTCCGCCTCTAAAAACTTCCTGCCACCCAACTTATCCGGCTTTTGGTTAACTGGAAAAGGATTTTCGCCAACCAGCTTTTATTTCTCATTGGTCTAAGCCTTACGAATCCAACTTATGCTGCTGCCATACAGCCTTCGGTTCCAGTCTTTGCCTTTCTCTTGGCTGTAATGATGGGGTAATGGCATTATGCACTATACTTTTTCTTCTAAAAAAGAATCTTTTTTTTTTTGGTTCATTTATATATTTTAATGTCTCTATTACTTTTTGCCATAATTTATTTGAAAATCTACATGCAGTACAGAAAGAGTGACTTGGCTAAGCATTGAAGGTCAAGCCAAGGTTGGAGGTACCCTAATCTGTGCTTCTGGTGCAATATTAATGGTTCTGTTTCGTGGTCCAGCCTTGCTTGGACAGATGGATGCAGACTTTGCTGATCAAAATGACATCAGTGCCAGGAGTCAACCAGAAGGTGCTGGATGGCTTATTTCTAGTCTCCTCGCATTTGGGCTTGAACATTGGCATGTTGGAGTTTTATGCTTGATTGGGAACTGTATGTGCATGGCTGCTTTCCTGGTCATTCAGGTAGGCCATTGCATGGCTGATATACGGATACTTATTTATTATTTTCTCTTCTTTTTTTATCACTCCTATTAACTAATCTTATATAGGATCCTACCACCTCCACCCCCCAAAGAAAAGATTATATAATTAGATTTGTCTTGTTTATAGCCAACACTTTTTACGAAGCATTTCGTATGGGTTTCAATTTCAGCTTTGGAAATGCCTTCAGGTCCATTACAAGGCTTTGCGATGCATGTTTTAACCATATTTTTGAGCAGCTCTCTTTGGTCCTTTATGCCTGTATTTGGTTGGAAAGCACGAAATATGCAACATCTACTATTTTCTTAGTGGTTGTCACAAGTAGTGATGGGAATGAATCTTGTAGAATTTCATCGATGAAAACTATATTAAATTTCATGGAAAACAGTGCTCACTTATTTCATCATTTTGCAACTATATTATAGATTGAACTTTGCTTGTATATTTCGTTGTAATTAATACTTTTTAACACTTCCATTCCAGGCTCCAATTTTGGCCAAGTATCCTGCCAACATTTCTGTCACCGCGTTATCCTATTGTTTTGGTGCTGTATTGATAGTAGCAACAGCATTGATTATGACGAATGAATCAACAGACTGGAGTCTAACACAGTCTGAGCTTTTTGCAGTCTTGTATGCTGTAAGTTTGTCGTTGATGTTATGTCATTGCAAATCTTAAATAAGTTTTGGAAGTTAATTTCTTAGCCATTATCAATGTGATGGCTTTATCAGGATGTTTGAAATGGTATTTGATGAGGATGCACATTTTTAAACCTTTGGGGACACTGCTTGAGATGCTAGTTTAATGACCAAGGCCAAACTATAGGGACAGAAGAATAAGAGAAGTGTAAGAAAAGTTATCATAAATAGCAACTGGTGAGGCTCTTCCCATGTAAAGGGAAGTGCATGATTTCTTGCAGAGAGTAGTAGGGTAGACAGATTTCAATAAGAAAGTACCAATCATACAAAGAATTGGTGCTGTCCGTGGGGTCTGTAACTTGGACCTCTGAATGATGCTGGGAAAACGATTATTAAAGGCTTGGTATAACATTCACAGAAGTAACAATAATATGTTGTCCCTGATTGACTGGGTTATAATGAGTATAAAACATAGCTAAGCTACCTAATAGTTAAAGCTGAAACTGAGATGAAGGGTAATGCAGGGATTTGTTGCATCTGCTCTAAACTATGGACTGCTGACATGGTCGAACAAGATCTTCGGGCCTGCTTTAGTTGCTCTCTATAATCCACTTCAACCTGCAGCATCAGCCTTTCTGTCAAGAATTTTCCTTGGAAGTCCAATTTATTTGGGAAGGTTGGTTTTATTTCTGTTGCTACCAGGCTTGAGGCTTCCACTACAATCTAATCTGTTGCACTAAAAGTAGTTTGTGTTGCTCCAAAGGCTGAGGTGAACTTATTTGGTTTTGGTTTTGTTTTGCATATTATGGCAACAACAGTGTAATTGGGGGATTTCTAATAATTGCTGGTCTATACATGGTCACCTGGGCATCCTATTCCTATAGATACAGAGAAAGAGAAAATGGAAGGCACACTCCGGAGGGGGTTGGGTCCTTTGAAACTGTGATCAACAAAAATGCATAAATTAACAACTTTGGTTGGGGCCATCTCATCTGCTTCATCACAATAATCAAATTCAGTGGAGATGCATTCCCTCCCGCAGCCACAGCAGGCCACAGGTATTATCATTATTACTATTTACAAAGATCAACTTCAAATGGTGTCACACGGCAAGGCTTGCCGTCATAGGGGAAAAATTTTCAGTACGTACATATAATAGAGAAAGAGATTGATTGATTGATTAAATACGTTTAGTTTTAATGGGCGTGAAATTAGATTTTAGGAATGTATTACTCACTTTTTCTTTCGTTGATATATATTTAAATTTGATTTAGAGAGCGTGGGATTTCAGAGGATTTATTGTTTCACACCACTTTTTTATAATTGGATTAATAATTCGTTGGGACATTCTTCTTCTTAGTATTAGAGTGAGATTTGACGTTATGTTAGGTGTAGTGTATTTTGCTCATATTCATTCCACCTGATTCCAAGAGAACAACAACAATGATCTTATCCTTATTAACATTTTATGATTAAATCGACATCATATAATTCACTTAATATCAAGTGTTAGGGAACTGTGAGATGGACAAGTTGAGCAACAATATCAAGTGGAGGTGGTAATATAAGTAGGAAAGATGATTGAATAAATGAGACTGACGCCGTGCGTATGTATTTTTATACGTTTACGACAAGGCTGTTGCTAACGTATGGTGTTCACTTGTTTAGTTATTGTTATTTTGAGAAAAGAAGCGTTGCAGCTCAAAATATTTATACAAGCAAAATATCAGCAAACAACTAACTATTAAACCGTAATATTCCCCCGCAAGATGTGGCTACAAATGTTTGAAAAGCAGGACCATAAAGAGGTTTAGTAAAGATATCAGCCAACAGAAGAAAGACGTAGAAAACCACCTTCGATATGATTGGTACGTTGGTGAAATACGAGATTGTAGGCAATATGAAATGCAGCTTGATTTTCACGATATAAGGAAGCAATTAGTGTAATAATCTAAAAGGATGACAAAAACCACAACCAATAGCTTAGTTTGTGTTGATACGTTTCTAATTATTGTCTGAACAATAGCTTTACCGAATTTAGTTGAATTGAAGAAGAGCAGAACAAAGCAGAGATGGACAAGTTTGCATTGCATGATGATGATGGTGCTAATTCCGCTGCTCTTTTCTTTTTCTTGATTAAACAAACGCACTTCACATTCACGTTGTACATAAATTGAAATGAAGAGGAGCAGAACAAAGCAGAGATGGACAAGTTTGCACTGCATGATGATGATGGTGCTAATTCCGCTGCTCGTTTCTTTTTCTTCATTAAACAAACGCACTTCACATTCACGTTGTACATTACACAAAGAAGCATCTATGTTGGTAACTTACCCAAAGAAGAAAAAGAAAAATTCTTAACTACTACAGCAGGTAAACAAAAAAACAAAAGTGATTCTGTTCATAAATCATAATCCTGTTCCATACAGAACATGCACTGTGAACTACTGAGTTGAATCTCTCAGGTACACTAAATTCCTACCTACTACTGCAGGCAAACAAATATTATACATCAGAATACATCTTTTTTATACAATAAATCATCTGTATACCACTCTTTCTCTCTGCTTCTTGCTTGTTCACCCACTCAACTCAAGCATACATCTCCACTATATAAAGCAACATCATACATACTATGTACCCAGGGGCAACTTGCACTAGTAAAAAAAACAAACCAACTGCCGCCTAGTAGTAGTACTTATAGACTCTAATCAATGGGATATTCAACCTCTTCCAGTATTGTGATGCCAACCAACATATAACCGAAAAGTACACTACAAGAAAACAAACACGCTTGATAGGGGCTGTGTTAATGGCTTCAGGAAATAAAGACTTCATATGCTGTAGGATTCTAACGAAGCTGATAGTGATTATAGATGTTGAAAAACCAGTGATGACACCTGCTATTGTTTCCCACCTCCAATATCTAGCTCTCCCCTCACCCAAAAACCAAGACCGCAAAATCTTGGTGGATCTGATGCCATCAAAACAACAATAATTAAACAGAGGAAAGCAGCATTAACTCACCAAGACATCAAAACAGAGAAGTTCACAATATCTCCTACTCAAATATTCTGCAACCATGATCAGCAAAAGTAATTAACAGATAAGATTACTGCACATTAACTTAATGATGAAAATTAAGGCATAAAAACTTTTGCATCATTCTCAGCAAAATATCAACTGCAGTCTAAATCTAGAGAAATTATCCCATCTTCATTCAATTTTCACAAGTCCACCCGCTACCCTCTCTTTCTCTCTCACCTTTTTCATTTTTACCAGAATCCATTACCTTATTAGAATTTCTCTCCCCCAAACTTCAGAAAGAGCTCTGCTGCTGTTTGTCCCAGAATATGCACTACATCCAAAACAGTGTAATAACTTCAGCTCTGCACTCATCATGTGATCCCAAGGGTAAAAAACTAACTAGAAACTCAAGTTCAAAATAAAGGTGGACCAAAATGCAAATCTAGTTCATCCCAACCAAACAATTTAACGACCAGAAAAGCACATTGTTAAGAAGCAGCTACCGAAAACAACTTCCTGCAACTATATAAAATAAAATGTAAATGAAACTAAGTAGTAAACTCACATTATTAAATATCGCTTTATCATTTCAATTGAGGATGGATGTTTTGCTTGGCAACTGAAAAAACCATCATCATACAACTTTACTGTGGAAATACCTAATATATACCAGCAGTCGTAGGTTTCATTAACCTGAAAGAGGGGACTGATTAGATAGATTTACATAAAATTGCACTTAAAAAATCTGGTCTGCACATGATCATAAGGAACAACCGGAACTTGAAAAAGCTACCTTAAACTTATCTTTGGTCAACCAAGCAGCACCAAAGTTAGGTCTGCAACTAAGCGGAAGAGCTTCATTCGGTGCCTCTGTAAAGGCAAGTTGCGTCTGACCCAAAGAGTGGTCTCTGTACTCCACCTGCAATCGTTACGCAATAGTATAAAAATAGAGATATTTTAGAGTGCCTAATATTGATGCCTTCCTCTTTCACAAATCTTTTCAGTAATACAGCTAAATTACAAGATTTGGCAAATCCCAAAACCAATCAATATACCATTCTTAGGAAAATATTCAAGTAGAAAGCAAATATTATATAATAATGGCAAAATAATCAAGATGAAATTTTGCCACAATCAAGAACACCCATATTTTGCAACCAAAAAAAAAAAACAGTTGAGCTAATGACTTAAATTAGATATAATGTTACCTTGAACACTGAGGTCCAGTAATAATCATAACGGCATCTAAATTTGCTCCTTTCGAAAGGATAAAACACATGCTTTGCTTTATAATTCAATAATCCAAGCTCGCAAACCTTCGATGACCTAATATCCACACCTGATTTAAAATAAGAAAAAAAAAATAGCAAAAGAGGCAAGCTTGCATTACCTCGATATAACCGAAAAAAACATAGTAATCGATAAGAAATAAATATCAATTTTGAAAAAATAATCAAAATATGATACAAAGAGAAGTCGAAGTTTTGATTAGTAAAGAGAAACCGAGAGAAGCATACTGCTAGAGACTATCTTGCACTGTGTGGGGATGGAGATGGGATTCGAAATTGAGAGTTCCCCCATGAAAATGGCAAGAAGTCCGACTAAGAATGATAAGGAAAAGACAGCGAAGATGGGGAAGAGAAGGGCAAAAGCGATTCGAAGTAACATGTAGCGAAAACCCTTGTTACCATTATCGGGGAGTTCTTGAGAATCCATACACTCAAAAGCGCAAATTAACAGAAGCTAGACGGTTTTCCTGTAAGTGGACCGGTCACCGGGACCATTTATCCGGTGATCGGAGACTTTTGTAGAGTCAGAACTGAGAAAAATAAAGAGAGCACGCTGCGCTAGGGATCCTAGCGTTTTTAGAGAGTTTTTTTTTTTCTTTTAAAATAAAAAAATTTAAGCCGACCGGCGGATTTTGAAGAGAAAAAACGAAAACAGATCTAGCTAGAGATTTGAAACTTCTATATATTTTTGTTATATGAAATTATAAAAGGAAAAAAGTCCAAATATTTGTTGGATCATAAGAAAAATAGCAACATCATATTAACTCAATCCAACTCTTAAATAATATAATTCATGACACAACCGGTAAAAAATAATTTTATAATAAATATTTTTATAAAAATTATACTAAAATAAAATTGATTAAATTAAAGTTTTTAAAACCATAATGAGTTGTGTTCGAATTCATTAAAGTGTCACAAAAATCCCTCTATTATGTTGAGAAGTTCATTTTAATCCCTCTACTTTGTAAAGTAACGTTTTAATCCTTAAATGTTTGAAAACATAGCAAGGTTAAAAATGTTTAATTGACTTAAAAATGAATAAGATGTCATAAAGTTAGTTGGTAAGTTATATTAAAAATCTGGCATGAAAAAACCTTGCCTGATATTTACGGATTAGCTAACTTGTACCCATTGAATTTGAAGACTTGTGATATCAGTATAACGCCTCAAAATTCTCAGTATAACACTTGATGGTGTTCCGAGTTCGTGTTCATCGAATTGATGAGTAATCTTGGAAATCTGCATAGAGGATGGTGAACGAAAATGTGATCTTCGTCTCAGAAAAAATCATATATAAACAAATAATTTCCCTTAATCTTTTATCATAGGTGTTTGAATCTAATATCCATATAGTATTTAAGAAAGTCTAGAGCTACGTTAACAGCAAGAGCCTAGAGATTTTGGTTTTCAAGGTTAAGACTTACGAGGCAGGGAAACAAAATTTTGATTTTAAATTATAATTAATACAAAAGGCAATTTTACTCGCTCAGAATCATAAATAACCTGTAACTTACACCTTGTATTACATCTTGTATTCAATACAAAATAATATTTGACCAAACATACGTCCCAAAAGACCAAGGTCTTCCTCTGCACAGTATACAAAATTAGCCTAGCAGGTTGGATTACTCGATACGAAAATTTTCACAATTAAAATCATGTTAGAATTCCGAAATATTGCATAATCGTTCCAAAACAAAAAGCAATAGCTAATGCGTAGAACAAACGTCTCTATTTCATAACCGAAACAGAAAACCAAGTATTATATTACCACGAAAGCACTCAAACAGCGTTCATTTCCATAAAAGAAAATTATTTGGACTCCGATTACACATACATAACAATAAACCAAGATGCTGGGCCACCACCCATCTCACCCCACTACTTTTCTGGTAAAACTTCCTCCAGACTGTATCTGTTGGGTTGGTCTAAGAAACATGTCATTCTTAGATTGCGCAGTCCACTGTACCCCAGCTTTCATTGCTGCTGGCCTTTGCCTGCGATTTACAATGGTCACATTTGCCAACTTCTCCACTACATCCGAAGCTCCAACAGTAGTTCTATGCTTGCCGATGGACACTGCAATTCATTTTCTAATTTCAAATATCAAACAAGACTAGACTGATAAAAAAACAGGCTCTTGGAAACTTTCCATCCAACAACCAGATCCAGTAAACAGCAGCCAGGAAACTTGATTTATATTACATATACATAAGTATATATGTAGGTTGCATATTTCATATTCTCCATGGACTGGTAATATTCAGATACAAATAGTCATGGCATGGTTGAATCCAGATTTTTTTTTTTTAAATCAAACTTCATATAGCAAAGACTTACTTGGACTCTTTCTTCCAGGTGGTCGATACCTTGTTTGTTTCACAGTGTTCTTCAAGGATTTATGATCACTCTTATTCATACGTTTAAGAGAAGGAAAACAAAACAAGATCATTTTTAGACACAATGTACAGAAAATACTACTAGAGAAGCAAAACCACTAAGAAACATTCCATGATAAATAAAATTACCTGATTAACCATCTCCAGCTTGCGTTGCACACCTGCAATAATTAATGATAATTAGAAATCCACTATGTATGATCATCTAGGAAATAAACAGCACAATAGACAAGGGTAAAAACTAGATCAAGCTCTCCATAACAAATATCATTAGTAAACTATTTAAGCATTAGTACATATTCTACAATCTATCACCTGTGATTGTGCCCATAGATGCATTTGACTTCAGAGAAAGATTGCCAGTGAGCCCTGCATTCGGTAGAACCCCAGAAAACCTCCTAGCTGATTGCTGCTCCAATTTTTGTCTCACCCCAACTACAAGCATGCAAATTAGAGATTAGCCATATAATAACCAAATAACAAAACCCCTCCAGAATAAAGGACAAAAATGGCTGTATATTAGAACAAACCAGGTGGAGGAGTTCTAGAAACAGCTGCTCTAGGACGTAGAGAGGGTGGAACATAAAGGCAACTCTGCACATCATAAGGAAGCCTAATGGTCAAGCACTTGCTACAACATAAATGTCATTTGACCTCATAAACGAACAAATAGAAACATTATTAACACACACAAAAAGAAACTACCTGAAAGAAAGGATGTTGAAGGGCCTCAGCAGCAGTTGGCCTTCTGCAAGGATCCAACGAACAGAGAGACTAAAAACAAACAGCAAAGAATATGTCAATTTGCCTTCAAACAATCCAAATATTAATAAACATAACAGAAAGCTCTTCCTGCAGCCGGATGAGGGTGGAAAGGAATAAAAACCAATAGTCAGTAGAATGCACTCAACTGTAATAAGGTTTATTGCATCATGACTTGCTGATGGAATCAACACAGACAGATGTGTCCCATCGAACTTCCATGTCCAATAACAGAAGTTGAAAAGTATTTTAGATACTATACACTCACAAGAAAATCCATATGAAACAATTTGAGAGAGAAATACCTGCGGGAACTGGTAGTTTATAGTTCTTGCAAGATTAAGCCCATCTGGCCATGAATCTTCAGTTGGAGTGCCTACTACACTGCAAATTTTGTAAATTTCATCTGCTTCACTGCACACATAATAGTAATGAAGGGTTAGCAGCAATCCTGTGACTAGCCAGGCAAATATCTGCTACTGCCACAAAATAGAAAACATAATTGAATACCATCTAATACCTACAAAAATGCATGGTAATGTATGGTCTTGAGAAGGCACTAGTAAGTAAACACAGAATAATGATAGAAATAACAACAAACCTTGTGCCAGGAAAAAGAGGATGTAAGGTGAACAACTCAGCCATGATTGCACCCATCGCCCACATATCTATAACCAAGGAGAAAAACCATAATTAACAAGGGCTGTCGCCACTTTTTTCTTAAGTGATTCTCTATTGATTAAACAGAAAACACACCAACTTTTGAAGTGTATAGGTATGATTGAAGAAGTACTTCAGGGGCACGATACCTAAAAAGGAAACCCAAGGCTTAGAGTTAGAACGAATATAAAAATAAAAAATAAAAAAAGGTGAAAAAACCACTAATTCTCAGTATCAAACCTACCAGCGTGTTGAGACATACTCGGTGTACGGTGGACGTGAGCTTATTTCACGAGCAAGACCAAAATCAGCTATTTTGATTATATCTTTAGTAACCAACAAATTCTCTGGAAAGAAAAAGGCAGTTACAGAATATTCCTCTTGAGTAAATTAACAAAAACATGAATTTCACTAAAAAAATGAATAAACACAATACCAGGCTTTAGGTCACGATGAAAATAACCACGCTGGTGCATGTATGCAAGACCTTGAAAGACTTGGAAGCACCAATTTCTAATGTCAACTTCTGAAAAAAGCTTTTCCCTGTCTTTCATAAGTTGGTATAGGTTGCATTCCTGGAAAATTTTCATGCTTTCAGTAAAATAACTTAACTCCCAATAATTAAAAGCATGTTATAGTAAAAAACAGATAGGTTACCAACCATATATTCAAACACAAAGTATAGAATGTCATTTTCCCTAATGACCTCCTTAAGCTTCACAATATTGGGATGATTCATTCTCCGCAGTGACTGTCAAAAGAAACATACAATCATGTATAAGAAAGGGGGGGTAAGAGCAAAACCTGAAAATCCAACTCATATTACCTTAACTTCTCTCAGATTCACACACTCTTCCCATGAGTAATATTTCTTCTTCATTTTCTTAATTGCAACCTTCAGAACAGGAAATAGTTAATTGAAAAAAATACACCGATATCAACATATTAGAAGAAACAAGTTCACAAATCAAATGAATAAAATCTTAGGAATACTCACAACTTCACCAGAGAGCCTATTAATAGCTCGCCAAACAGTACCAAATGTTCCATCACCAACTTCCTTAATTAATTTGTACCTAATATCATTGAAATATTGATAAGAAAAAAATTATCATGCATAGAAAAATTATTGACAAGTATATCACAGGATAAACAACTTACCTCTCCATTGCCTAGCAGAACAAAGAGTAGCTCTTTCTTTATTCAAGAGAGGTATGAGAACCAACAATACCCATGTGACATTTATCTTCAGTAGAAGATTGCTTGTATTAAATCAAACTATAGAACATTATAGAAAAGAAATGCGTAGCAGATCAACTAAATCCACCAGAGGTTTTAAGGTGGATGGGCCTCACAGCATAGTTTGGTACTAAACCCACAGCTTCAAGATGAAAATAATGCATCAACAGAAGTTATACATGAGCTCCACAAAACATACTGATTTGAACCAACCAGAATGGTTGCTTCAGCCAACATAAAGGATGCCAAGCTCAAGGTGCTCTTTGCCCAATTCAGAAGCTTAATTGCAATTAACGTATATACTAAGAACAAACTCTTGTAGGTAAACCACCATCACATCACTAATCAGGAGCAACAATAGAAAATTAATCAAGTACTACACCAGCTAATGCTTAGTAAGCAACTTCTAAATGTCTACTGTGAGAGCTCAGCCCTGTGATAATTGACAAGAAAATAGAAAAATAAAGTAAAGGTCACAAAATGAACAAAAGTTAATACTTAATAGATATGGGGAAAGATAATCATGTAAGCATATATTGTGTATACCTGGAAGGTGTTTTCGCAAAATCTTTGACCAAATGTTGTATCAGCAAAGCACTGCCAAGAAAATTGTTTTAGAACCTTACTATCTATTTTCAGTCAAATGGAGAAAGACAAAATACCTTACTTGCAGAAGTGCGATCTAACACCTATCGCTGAAAAAACTTGCATTACGCTTCCTGCTTTGGGTATTAAAAAGAGACTGGGCACTAAGTGCAATTGACAAATGAAACCAAGAGAAAATCTCCATGGATGATAAACCGCCAGTCAAGTACTTCTTGGAATGAAAACATCCGGAAAAGGTAGCAATTTGACCAGAAGCACACTTGTTCCATGTCTTGAAAAGGAAACTAAATCCTTTTAAATCCAAGCCCGGTGCAATCTAACATTAAAACATCAATTGAAATTTGAGTCAAGATGAGTCTTATAGAAGCAGATAATCTAATATGATAAACTCTATTAGGAATAGTAAAATAGTACAAGATCATGGTATAATTGGTAAATAATCTAGAAAGGGACCGAGTTGCCATGAAATAAGACGCAGTGATTCAATCATATCTCATGCAATTATGTGGAAAAAGTGAAAAAAATGAATATCCATCCCAGAAAGCGAATTCAAGACAAAAATCAACCAACCTAAACCACTAGCGACTCATCAGATCAAGATAAAATCAATGCCCAGTTCTATATAACAGCAATCCATTAGGAAACCCCGTGAAACGAGCATCACGAAAAAAAATTCAACGAATCAATTCAGGAAAGGTCGACAAATGCAAATAAATTTCTTCTAAATAAAAGGGGCAAACCCTAATAAACTAGTAAACTGAAATCTATGAAGCCAAACTAGTTCCTAATTATTAAACAGGCAAAAAAATTCTAAAGAGAAACTCTAATCTAACCCTAGACATTTAAGAGAGAGAGAAGATGAGGTCGGATCAGATCCAAGTTATGAATTAGAAAGAAAAAGAAAAGGATGAGAGAAGAGAAGAGAAGAGATACCTTAAAACCAAGTGGCATAAGCACCGTCGCCGAGGACGGGAAGAGGTGGAATCCAGAGTTTCGCTATTTCTCCGTCTCCCTAAGAAGCAAAAATTAGCACAATTTTTTGTATTTTTGATGCTTAGCTTTGTGTTTGGGAATTGAAGGGAAATATCTATTCTTCTTTAAATACTGACGTTGGTAGGGTCGGGGCAGTTGTTGCTCTCGTCTTGTCACGTGTGAACCAAGAAGAGAAAACGCTTGTATTTCGCTCGTTTGCCAGCCGCTTCTCTACGCTACGCCCTACTCTATTATGTTGAGCTCGTATGATGGACGCTCTGGTGTCTGAATCTCCTTGACTGGGATTTGGGACAACATTCCCACGCGTCCAACCTCTATTCCTTTTCTTTCCTTTCATATCTCTACAACAAAATGACTTCCAACCAAATTTCTGGTTAGTTTGTTATTGTTTTCGTGAACTTTTCTTTTAATGTACAGATCATGGATATCATTCATAATATTATGTTACGGACAATTAACTTTGTTATAAGTAGCTCAACCGACCAGGTTTTGCCACCACAACCTCATCAATGCAATTATCTCAAATGTTTCAACTTTGTCAAGGGTAACAATTCACCGGGATCAGATCCCATTAACCACGTTCGCATAATATGTAGAGTTCCTTTAACCTACTTCATCAAAGACAAGTGTTGTGCATTTCCTTACATAGTTTACACGTTAGACCTTACTTAACTTGTCTCCATCTCATCACTACCCACCAAGAAGGTTATTGTGTCTCCTCAAATGGTAATCATGATAGAACTTGCACCATAAGCGTGTTAAGACCCCAAGTTAAGAAAGGGTCACCATCACCTAAAAATACCTATCTCTAACTTTGGGGAGAGATCCTTTTTCTTTATCCTTTTCAACCTCTTAATTAGACCAATAACACCTTAACTTCTTTACAATTCTTCGCATACCACTATGTGAATTGTCTTCCAAGCCTCCTACATTTTCTTCCCCTCAACAATTTGGTGTGGTGAGTATGGATCAAATATAGCTTATCCCAATGAGTACGACCCTGAAAACCAAACAACATTTACAAATCCTTCCACCCAACAAGCTGGTCAAGCTAGTTCCCCACAAGCGACCTATAACCCTTATGTGGATGTTTATAGAAGATGGATTCACCCATAACATGCTTATGTCAATTTTCCTCCTCAACCAAACATCTACCCAGTGCATACCTTTGAAGAACAAGCCCCAAACCCTTTGTTTAAACCATCTTGTAACACCCCACGCCCGACTCGCTTATTGGATCCGGGTATGGAGCGTCAAAGATTAACCTGATTAAAAAACACACATTTCCACCTTTTTTTAAAGGAAAGACCGTTAACCATTTGGCGAATACCCCCTTTTCCAATAGTAGTATTCCATTCATTTAAGACCACTTTTATTTAGAAGCACGATTTAAAATAATAACCAATTGTATTTAAGGATTTAAAGATGCACGGATTTGACCTTTGGCGACCACTTAATTAACATCAATGGGTCACAATAACGTTATGCTTTCAAGGCTTCCATTCAACATTCGACGGGTTCATTATAACATTCAATATAGATTAAATATTTCAAAATGGAGGTATCTAACAATTGACCTAACACCTCCAACAAATAAACATTAACCCCCAAAAAATAAAAAGGCTCACAACTTGGCGCAAATCTGGATGTATCCCTTCGATCACCACGCTTAACCTAAGAACTTGAAAGGAAGAAAAAACTGGGTAAGTTCGTAAGAACTTAGTGAGTTCCTGAGAAAAACAATCTCACCTTAATTATTATCAAACATTAAGGAAAATAAATACTTGACTAGTTCGCCATAGCTGGAGGATACATTACTTTAGTTTGTAATCATCTGGCGGTCAATATCGCAATCGAACTCAATCGATTGGCGAATAATACTAGTTTCTAAACTCATATATGACAGTCATGGGCACATCTGCTCCACGAATATGCCACTTGCGTGGATTACCATTTATGACTGACAGACTTACTGTTTATGTTTTCATGCAACATGCACCATTTTTCCATATACTCCCTTCATTGTGCTAGCTTCTGATCCCGATTCCCAAAGAACCAATTTTTTCTATAACTTCATATTCGCTCATCAGAGCTATATATCAACATCACATTCCTATCCTTCTAATTCCCTTCAGTGTATAAACACATAAGTGCTCCCCCACAAGGTCGGGTTTTCACCATTCATGGTTTGCATCAAAGTGTCATTCCAAAGGATCCTGCCTACCTGTTGCCTCCTCATACCATTCTGGATACGGAGCTTGTGCCCTAAGGAATGTGTAACAGCCTGAATTTTCAGTGGTAACGAAAACGGTGATTTGAAGTCACCAATTCCGATGAGTAAGCTCGTAAATTTTATTATTTAGTATTTACGAGTTAAATGTAATTTTAGAAATATTTGTGAAACAGTGATTTGAGTTTAGAAGAAATTATTAGGTTAATTGGATTTAAAACGAGGTATCGAGACCTTGATTTTATAAACCGAGTCGTAAATATTTTTATAAATATTGACGAACTGTCAATAAGGTAGTATTTCGTTAGAAAATTTTATTGTTTCGATAGTTAATTAATTAAAAATAACTAAATTGGAAAATGTGCAAAACTTGCTAATTAAGAGAAATAGTGATTAAACAGCTTAAACGGTAAATAAGGGAGGACTTAAGGAGTAAAATAGCCAAAAGGAGATGGCTGAGGCGGCAAAAGCAGAGAATAAAAAACAAAATAAGGTGAATTAGGGGCAAATTGGTCATTTAGTGAAATTAAAAAAATAAAACAAATGGCTAATTAATTTCTAGACATTTTCTTCTCCAAAATTCAGCCAAAAATAGCCATAGGAGAGCTCCTTAATCTGGTTTTTCATATTTTAGCTACATGTGAGTTCAATTCTTGCTCTTTTCTTGTAATTTTGTATTTTTAATACTTTTACAATTAGGTCCAACTATCTAATTCATTAGTTTTTTGATTTTATGGGTAATTTTGAAAGTTACCATTGATGAATGTTGGATGTTTATGATGAATTAACATGGATTTGAAGTTTAATTTTGTTAGATGAAGATTTTATCAAATAATTTCAATAAAATTGATTTTAGGACCAAATTGTGGAAAAGATTAAATCTTAGGGTTTGGTATTAAAGTTTGCTTATTAAAGGCTGTGTAATAGCTTATAATATTTAGATAAAGTGTTAATTAATAAAAAATAGCTCATTTGATGAGTTAATTGATGAGGGACTAAATTGCAAAAAAAATTGTGAAAGTTGGGGCAAAAGTGTACATATGACAAAGTTTAGGGGTAAAAATGTAATTTTACCAAAAATGTGAAATTGAGCTAATTTGAGTAGCATGATGAATAAATAAGTTAAATGTGTTGTTATAGATCAAGAAAGATGAGATTCGGACTTAGAACGGGAGAAAAATAAAGAATATGACGAATAAGTCCTTCTCACCGGTTATGCTACCGAGGCAAGTTCGTAATGTGATGACTTCATTGGAATGTATGTTAAATACTTTGATTATGCCTAAACTGTGATTACGAGATTTTCATTAATGTATGAATTGTAAATATGACTTTACAGATATATTCGAAGATAAAATCGACAAGCTAGAAATCTCAGTTGAACCTTAGGAATAGAATTTGATACTTGTGAAATATTATAATTTGATATACCAATTTGGCTTCGGGCCATGCATATCAGATAAATTGGCTTCAGGCCATGATATTAGCACTTCGGGTGCGATTTATATCGATTTGGCTTTGGGACATGCATATCGGATAAATTGGCTTCGGACCATGATATTAGCACTTCGGGTGCGATTTATACCGATTTGGCTTCGGGCCATGCATATCAGATAAATTGGTTTCGGGCCACGATAAATAGTTCTTTGGATAAGTTACATTGATTTGGCTACGGGCCATGGTATAGGTACTTACCATATAAGATATTTGAGCATCCGATTTCTATTCCGAATGGTTTAACGGGTAAATGAATGAGATGAATGAGAAAGAGGTTAGTACGAGACGATACAGATACGTACGAAATCTATTCGAGTATTTAATAGAGAAAAATGATGAAATGATTATGGAATGGATCATGTAATTGTATAATGAAATGTGAAATAAATTGTGAAAAACTATTTATATAGCAAGTATGAGAATTGAAATATGATGTGGTTGTGGTAATAATTAAATATTAATACAAAGAAACCATGAAACATTAAAATTTGCAATAAAATAGTTTTGGACAGCAGTAGTTGTATAAATTTGAAAAATCACCAAAAATTGTGGGAATCACATTAGAGGTTGAATAAGATATGAAATTAAAGCTTATTGAGTCTAGTTTCACATAGAAGGAATGATGTAAGCAAAAGAATCTCATATTATGAGGTATTTTAATTTTTGTGAGACAAGGTCAGAATGATTTTGGAATCCCTTGTTCTGACTTTGGAAAATCATTAAAAATTGTGTAAAAAGAATTATGAGTTAGAATTTATATGATTAAAATTCTTAATAAGTCTAATTTCAATAGAAACAAACGGGAACATCATGCAAACTCCGTATTAAGAGATAATTATTTTTTACTGAAGAAGGGTCAGAACTGTCAGACAACATAACAGGGATGATTTTGAAGAATTAACTGTACTTATTGGCTAAACCAAAAATCCTGAAAATTTTATGGTAATAAGATATGTGAGTCTAGTTTCAGATAAATCAAGCGGATTTTAATTTGGAGTTCCGTAGCACAAGATATAAATAATTTAGTGACTATGTCTCGAGTAGACAGCTTGATATGAACATGAGTAAATAGTGGAACTATGAGAAATTATGATTGTATTATCTTGAGAACATATTATGAGGATTGGTAAAAGCATGTTAACAGACTGCTTATTATTTACATACCAACTTACTAAGCTATATATCTAACCCCCTCTCTTTCTTTTTCCTATAGTGTCACAGATACTAGCTTGGGTTAGAGATCGTCGGAGATTCTATCACACTATCAAGCTATTGATCGGTATCAATGTATTCAAGCATTTTAAGTTTATGGCATGTATAGGGACTCAATCATTTTGTGTATGAGTCATTATGTTTTGGTCAAATGTTTAACTTAGCTAATTGGTTATAAGCCTATATATATATATATATATATATATATATATATATATATATTAATTATATGCCAATGGCTAAGTTTTGCTCAACGGTATGGTATGTTAATTAGATATAATTATACTTATATAAGAGTTGTTGACGATGCATATTGAATGTGACTAAGTATGTTA
The DNA here is from genome assembly GCF_025698545.1 of Gossypium raimondii. Classification (NCBI taxonomy): domain Eukaryota; kingdom Viridiplantae; phylum Streptophyta; class Magnoliopsida; order Malvales; family Malvaceae; genus Gossypium; species Gossypium raimondii. The sequence goes on along the minus strand of NC_068566.1, from coordinate 48,249,784 downwards.
GTTTTAAATTGAATGAAACTTTATGGCCTGGTTTTGTATGGTTGCTTGTGTTTAAGACCGGTAATGCCTCGTATCCTGTCCTGGCGTCGGACACGGGTAAGGGGTGTTACAGAATGAGTACTCATACCATGCATATACTAGGTTTTTCGAGCCTGTTTATCCCTGTGTGACCATGCATGCACAACCTCTTGATTGGGTTTTAGGAGTAAACGAATTAACGTAGATACCAAACACAAGGTACAAATGAATTCACCAGAATACTTTACTTGGAGTTTTGTATACTCTATCGATTCTTTCCCTTTATTTTTAAGATCTTCTCCCATTTCTTTAGCTAAAACAATAAAACTACTTCTTTAATTATTAAAATGACTAAAAACTTATAATACAACAAGAATCTATAGACATGCAAACAATTTCTGGATAGGAGTGTTCATCCTACCCAGTATTCCAAGAAATCCTTTCTTAAATCAATTTCGATCTATCTGATAAAGCTCAAACGAATGTTTAAGAATTTACTAGTATACAATTATCATAGAAGTTCTCCTAACTTTAACAGTTAACAACCTTGTTAGCAAAAAACTCTCCTGGTTTCTTTAACGATAACAAATTCTAGTGAATAAGATGAATAAAAAATGTTCCCTCTACTATCAAACTATATTTATAAATAACCTTCGTCCAAATCCCAACCAAAGATTATCTCTATTTATTACCTTTTCTCGCACGTTTCCACTAATTAATCACATCCTACAAGGCTCTACAAGTGTCCTAATTATTGACTCGTTGCCTTCACTAGGATGTCAGGTGACTTAAACGTTTCCTACAAGCCATCATACCTACTTAAGTAACGATACTAAAACACAAGTGGCGATCTCATTAGCGATAGAGTCCGCCTAATAAGGTCATTGCCCTAACTAAAATCTTGCTGTCACTTAGATTGGTGCTTCACGTACGGTATTGGAAAAGTTCTTCATAGCACTCCGCCATGAAGTTACTAACCTTATCCAATCTAAGTCTTGCAACTTAGGCGGTCTTCATTGGTGTAGTCTCTTGGACTGATCCAGTTCACCAAACTAGGGTGTGACACATCTCCTCCTCACAACAATTTCTAGAACTTTAAGATTAGTTTAGGGCACTGAGGGATCGGGTTGTTAATGGTTATTTGAGTTGAATTACTATATTTGAGATTGAATATCGAGACAAAGACTAAAAGGTTTGGTCTTTAGATATGGGCTTATACTTATCCAAAAAATATCAATAAAGAATACAACCCAAAGATTTTCTTTACAAAAATTGTAACTCTAAAAAAGACAAGTTATGAGGTTGAACAATGCTAGATACAACGGGCATTGCTTTTGCCACTCCTCTCAACAATGCTAGATCTAGCGGGCAAATGCTTATTGAGAAACTGTTGATGAAGTTTTTGCTCTTGTCTGACCCTTGGAGTATGAATGTCTAGCATGAGTATCGTCTTAAATATGATACACGAAATAGCTTATTATATGGTAGGAGAAGAGAATGATTGTTTAGACTATAATATTTCTTGCTTGATCTTAGGCTAAGGGAACCACTTAAAAAGATATATAGGGTGGGCTAGCTAAACTTCAAAATGACACCAGATTCTATGGTAAGACGACTTTTGATAGAATTATACAGCAGTGGGCTCTAGGTTGTGAATTTTCTTCGCTTAATGGTAATGGATATATGCTGGAGCATTGTTTAATGGTGATTTGTTTGCTTGATGGGCTTATTGCTATTTCACAACTGAATTCCCTTTCATTTAATATGGTTTTTGTAGAAATGGTAAAACCTAGTTGGCTTAGTAGTAGCCATACAACTATCTTAACTAATATCGACACTGCAACAAATTTATCTTTGGGGCAAAATTAAATTATAAAATTTAAATGGGTAAACAAGAAAATTAACAGTGTTAACAGAGATTAAATTCCTATGTTTTGAAAAATACACATATTTTAACCTTTTAAAATCTTCAAGACAAAAATAATATTTTGCCATTTTGAGGGGATAAGGCCCCTGCTGCAGTCGCAATAATCTCTGTTACTACCATTGTTGTTACTAGACAGAAATAAATAAGTAAAAATAAAATAAAACTGAAATTTGCTAGCGTAGGACTTGACAAAACTGCATGTATTGCTTCCACCCATTAGCTTCACTACGCCGATTCCATTCATACGACCGAGCTACATGGATTACTTGCTCTATCATTTCTACAGCTGTCTGGAATCCAAATGATCTATCAATTATGCTCACATCGTTGTCAACAGTTTTCGAAATTCCGTTAACTCCTACTTTCAGTTTCCGCCGCTGAATCTCCTCAAATATTTTGACAACACTACGCATTGTGCCATCTTCGCCTATAATGTAAACCTATAATATGTTAAATTTAGTTGATGTCAAATTCATTATCCAATTAAGACAAAAGAAACACATCCAATTACTTCAGAAACTAATATATGTATATACATAATTGGCAAACAACAAGCAAACCTGATTAAAGACGTGGTTCTCAACAGCATCAACAATCTTTGTGAGGTCAAAGACAACCGTAGATGTTCTAAGCACAGTTTCGCCCTTCCTATGTCAGCTATGCATCATCTTGGGATTAAGCTCAACGAGGTGAAACCGTAAAATTGGCACACTCCATAGAGCTCCCAAAGGCCAACAACCAGCTCCCTTATAAAAGTATTCATCCCAAGATAGAGTCCTCCGCACGTGATGATAGCAGCCCTGGTTGCACAAGGGTCAAAGAAAATCTGTTTACGGGGACTTGCTCTGATATATCTCTAAGTGGCGAGAAGGAGAAAAAAAAGGTTCCGGAGTCTTGTGTCCATCAATCACTATTTTAAGCATCTTCTTGTGGCTTCTAAGGTTTAAGTTGGCCAAGCTCACTTTGGAAGCTAAGAGTGAAGAAGAAAGAACGGAGAAAGAAGGGAAAAAAATTTGACGTGGATGAGATGGATTAGAAAAAATTAATAATAAAAAATATTGTTGACCGCCACGTTAGCTTACAGTTAAATTGTTAACAGTAATTAAGAGTTCAATGATCAAAATTAACAAATCAATAACCCTAATGACTATATATCATAATTTTTAAAATTTGGTAACAAAATATAATTTAAATTATGAATCAAATTGAGGCAACAAAAATATATTACCTAAACTAAGCTTAAGATTACTAAATTATTAGTAAATTTATATTTTGGTTACTTAATTTTAAAAAATTACAAAATAATTATAGAACTATTCAAAAGTTTCATTTAAGTTACTAGACTATTAGAATCAATGTTGTATAGCCTTCTCTATTCACACCGTTTGCACTAATCAAAAGCTCTCATTCTACTTCTCTTATTTGATTCAGTTTTTTATAAAACAACTTTAATCGTCAAGATTCTACAAACCAAAACTTAAATAGCTTTCTTTTTCGATTTTGACATTGACTATAAGATTGACTTGAATTTATAGTATATTCTTCTACTTATCAGTGGGTGTTGATCCATTACATCAATCCTCAAATCCTTACTTGAAGCTCCTTAGTTAGACTTTAGAAAAAAAACTTAACAACCTAATGACTTAAATGAAAACTTCCAAACAGTTTAGTGATTATTTTGTAATTTTTTGAAGTTTAATGACCAAAATGTAAATTTACTAACAGTTTAGTGACTAAGCACAGTTTATCCAAATATATTTTACCCAATATAAAAGGGTAAACTACAAAAATAGTCACTTTTGTTTGCCTCAGATTACATTTTAGTCACTTATGTTTGAATTGTTACGTTTTAGCCACTTATGTTATTATTTTGTTACAAAGTGATCACTATTTCGTTAAGTTCTATTATCTCCCTAACGGTAATCCTACGTGGCAGTCTGACTAGATTTCTAGTGTCAACTTAGATTTCCTAATGGGATGAGAATAGATTTTTATTTAAATAAATTTAATTAATTAAAATTTTTAAACCCTAAATTTTAGTTAAAAAACGGTTCATCTCCCCCATTTTTTTAGTTTTCTTTTTTTAGTTTTCAACACTAATTTAATCCCAGTAGATGGCTCAGGAATTCCTAGCTTCTCAAGGGAAACCGCTTCCCATATGTCATCCAAGATCACCACAAATCTACTCTTCCGAGACAATGTTTCAAACAGCATCTGTGCCCTTCTTGTTTCACATTCGTCACCACAAAAAGTTACTTTAATTTGACTTGCAATGGCCTTCTGTAGCTTAGCAATACTCATCTCCTTGGATGCAGTGATCCAAATCACAATATCGAACTTCTCCCTCTCTTGTAAGAGTTGATTGTTTATAAGTTTCATGATGCTTGTTTTCCCCACACCACCCATCCCCCAAAATCCAATCTTTCCAACCTCATCATCCATCAAGCACTTCCAAATCTCTTCCATACAGACCTTTGTACCTTCACCTGATAATCTTGTTGTCGACAAAACCTATCCAATCCATTGAGGATTGTCAACCACCAAACTTCCTGAAATTTGCCTTGCTGAATAAGTTCCTCAACTTCTCTTGTCCTCTTTAACACATCGTCTGCATGAAATCCACGTGTAAGAGTACTGCTTTCACCGATTCGTTCATTAAGGTTTTGAACTTCGCCATTGATTCTTTCAACGTTTTCTAACCATATCTAGACCTCCATCTTGAGTTTCTTTCTTAGCTGCAGCTCTACTTTCATTCTAGAATCTATATCTTCCTTCACAGCATTCAATTCCATTACTTTCCTTTTCAGGTCATTCATATGCTGATTAAGGCTTCTGTTATTGTCCCAGTGTTTATCAATCTTATTCAGAGCAAATTCCATGGCTGTAAGTTAAGAGTACTGAATAACATGTAATATGTTAGAAACTAAATAATAATGCATGGTCAGCTGTGTGTATCTAACCATGGCTAAAAAATAACTTTCTTAGTCAACTGAAAAAGAAAACTAAAAAAAAAGGAGATGAACGGTTTTTTAATTAAGATTTAAGGTTTAAAATTTTTAATTAATTAAATTTATTTAATTAAAAATATATTCTCATCCCATTAGGAAATCCAATTTGGCACTTAAAATCTAGTTAGACTGCCACGTAGGATTACTGTTGGGAGATAACGGAACTTAACGGAAGAGTGATCACTTCGTAAAAAAATAATAACATAAGTGACTAAGACGTAACATTTTAAATATAAGTGACTAAAATGTAACCTGAGCCAAACAAAAGTGACTATTTTTGTAGTTTACCCCAATATAAAATATTCTATTACCGTCCCCTTTTTTCTCTCTTTCAAAATACGCTCACTATTTTTTTTTCAAAAAAAAAAAAATTCAGCTCTCCTTTGTAAACTTCATTTGATCCTGCTTGCTCTTGTCTCTTTCTCTTTTTTTCCCCTCTTTAAGTTTACTTGTTTTCTTGTTGCCGCTTTGTTTCTTCTTATCCCTATATCGTAGCTTACAAAAACAAAATTCGCTTTTGTGATTCTCGTGTTCTCCGCAACGTTGAATTCGAATCTTTGAAGCTATTGTAGAACTGAGAATTAAGAACCTTCGATTCGTCCCTATTTCAAAGATAAAGTGACAGATGATTAGAGATCGAATGATTTAGGCGGTACTGATATCGCGGGAGCAAAGATTACGATCTAAGCTTCCGATTTTGCATAGTGAGCTGGAATTTCGGTTCTTGTTGGTGGATTTTGAGAGGACAGGAATGTCAAAGGTGGTGTACGAAGGATGGATGGTGAGATATGGACGAAGGAAGATCGGCCGCTCCTTCATACACATGCGGTATTTCGTGCTCGAAAATCGGCTTCTGGCTTACTACAAGAGAAAACCACAAGATAATCAGGTCTTTAATTTTTTTTTTTGTTTTAGAATTCTTAATTTTGCTTGGGCATTTTTTAGCTTCTTAAAGGATATAAGTATTTATAATAATTAAAAGAAGTTGATTTCGTCTTTTGTTTTTTAGGATTGCAGAAGAGAGAAAAGTTGCTTTTAAAATGTTAATTAAGAGCAATTGCCTTCGGTTTAATTTTATTTTAAGTAATGGAGCTTTTATGGTTAATGATGCCGTGCTTTTTGTAAAAGCAGGAGCATCTTGTTGACAAGATGCCTCACATTCTTACTGTTTATGAAAAGAGAGCAGAGTAATTTTTATTTTCATTTTTTCGAAAAACCTTTGTGTTTCTTCTGACTATTCGCTTTTGTGCATTGCGTTCATTTTATAACTAAATTCAAGCACTGTTGTTGACTGTTAAGAACGGTTGTGTTCCCAAAATCAGGTTCCAATAAAGACTATGTTGATAGACGGAAACTGTAGAGTGGAGGATAGAGGCTTGAAGACCCACCATGGACACGTGAGTTGTTGTCTCCTCGTTTGTATGTGTGTGTTTGCTTGTATTCTATTTTAGCATATCGATGTTATAATGGTAATTACAGTGCAAAATGCTGCTGTCGGTAGCCAAGGCTGAAACTCTCTAATATCATATATATACATAGATGTACTTGTATGTGTACATGTGTGTATTCGTAAGCATATTATCAGATCAGATGTAACCTGCATTCTTATACTGATGATTACTATGCATTTTATATTGTTGTCTTCTAGAGATTTGGTAGTCTCCTTATTGACCTGCTGTTTTGCTTATTATATTTTATTGCTCTTCCCTGTCCCCTGTATCTTTTGTTGAGACTCATGAATGCTCTCGCATATTGTCTCAGTTTATGCATGGTTGTTTGATCACAGTTATGTTTCATAAGAAGTTATATTCTAGTGCACTGTGAAATGTATTCCTTTTGATAGAACACTCGTTTATCCTTCATTTTGACTTTCTCATGGTTTATATTTTGCAGATGGTTTATGTTTTATCTGTTTACAACAAGAAAGAGAAGTACCACAGAATCACGGTTTGTTCTTATTTTAATTATAGAAAACAGTATATGAATGTATATTCTTAGATGCTTAATAACCTCATGTTGTTATGTTGGTTATTCAATTTGGAGAAATGAAACATGTTTTTGGCTTCTTCTCTCTTAGGCTCTTACCTGCTGTCAGGAGAGAGTTTCTAGGAATGAACCCCAATTGCTACTTTGCTGTTGGCAGATCACTTATCTCATGTACTTTTTGATAAATGAACAATGGTTTTGCCAGTTCTATGCTGAAGGACTTTAGTCACATTGGCATATATTGGTGATGCGCTTAGCTTTACTATATGGACATGTACTTGAGTTCCACTTTGATTGCTCTTGACGGTTTGGTACATCCTGAATTGAGTTAGCCTCTTTATTATGAGTGAATTTATTATTAAATGGGAAATTTTTATCTGACGAGACTAGAGGGGCATCTGTTTTCAAAGTGATACATGCTTAAATTGCACTGTGTTTCTCTGTCATTGTGGAAGCATAAGCGATAAATGTTTTGGATTTACTATGTGACCTCTTTGGTCCCTATGTTTCCTTTTACATCCAGTTACAAAATCTTATGCTTTTGAATTTTGGGAACCTAAAATAGATCCATGTCTGCTTTCTTCTTTCAAGATGGCAGCATTCAACATCCAGGAAGCCCTAATGTGGAAGGAAAAAATAGAGTCTGTAATTGATAAGGTACATCGCTGAGTTTGTAACCTAATTCCTGCTTCTTTCCATGTTTAAGACTTGCATTTTATAGTTGGTTCACCCTTATAACCTCTGTGCAATGGACTAGGGTCGTATTTTCTTTGTGAACTTAATATAAATTTTTTACGTTAATCTGTTACCCAGATCGATTTAATTGTGTGGTTACATCATTTTCATGTGCAGCATCAAGAGTCACAAGTTGCAAATGGAAACAAATATGTTTCTTTTGAATATAAATCTGGGATGGATAATGGGAGGACTGCTTCATCATCAGATCATGAAAGTCAGTAAGTGCCAATTTACCACCATTTTTCTTTTTGCTGTTGTCTATCTGTGTTGATAAAAGTGAATGTTATTTTGTGGCGAGTCTGGTGGGTGTGTGGCTGTGGTCTTTTGTAAAGCTACTTGAGTGTCTTCAAGTCTTCGGATCAAATCCTCATGGGTAGAGAGTTTTTTTCATAAATGAGTGGGAGAAGGTTAGAATAATTAATTGTGTCTTGTGTTTTGTTGGATTTCATGCATGTCTTGCATCTTACCCCGTGTTGCAACTTTTAAAGTACAACATAGATGAATTCTATGATATTTCATGTTTGGAGCAGGTATATAAGTTTTGCTAATTTCAATATAAGCCCATATCTTGTAACTAGTCTGCTGATTATAGATGAATATCAAGTAGTTCATTATCCTTGCATCTATGCTAGATTAATGCACAATTGAACTGCCTCCTGTTAAGTTTAGCGACGAGCTGAATAAAGCCTAGTTCATTTGCTCCAACTCCATATAAGGCTGATTGTCAAATTAAAATGAATTGAAGTACTTTGTTTCTTATCAGTTATTGGCATATCCTCCCAAGGTTTTCTTTGTAATGATAAGGCAAAAGATTAGCAATTCTTGGCCAAACTTTTAATTTCTTAATATTTTCTTCAGGTTTAGTGCCCAGGAGGATGAAGATGATGCTCCTCCAGATTTACTGAGGAGAACGACAATTGGAAACGGTTCTCATTTGATTTCCTTTTCTCATCTTTTCTACACTATTTAGTGCAATGTTAGGAAACTCAACATCTATATAAAAATGTCAGGTCCTCCAGATTCAATATTTGACTGGACACAGGACTTTGACTCAGAATTGTCAAATCAAAATGCGAACAACCAAGCTTTTTCTAGAAAACATTGGCGCCTCCTTCAATGTCAAAACGGTTAGTTTTTCATTTACCATTCCATTTTATTGGCTTTAAAGTTCAATCCAAGTAAAAATAGGTTGTAGTGAAAGACAAGAAGAGTATTTTAATTATCATAATGTTGCAGTGCCATTGATGGATCATTTATGAACCTGAACATTTTATTTGAAATGACAGGACTTCGCATTTTTGAAGAGCTTCTTGAAGTTGATTACCTTGTATGGAACTGTTCCATTTCTTGCTTTATGTCTTCTATTTATTTATTTTCTCAGTGCATTAAATTGTTGTGGGTGATAATTATAGCTTATACTTTCTTTATGTAGCCAAGGAGCTGTAGTAGGGCAATGAAGGCTGTCGGTGTTGTGGAAGCTACATGTGAGGAAATATTTGGTCTTGTAATGAGCATGGATGGAACTCGATTTGAGTAGGTTTCCTTATTTTTCCTGTTAAAATATATCTTTTAGTTTTCTCAATGTGTGATACAGATTCATACCTAGGTTATCCACTGAATTTGTGAGACTTTTCAAGAGTTATTTTGGGAAATTTCCCTATTTCTTATTTATATTAATTACTTTCTGCAGGTGGGATTGTAGCTTTCAGTATGGTAGTTTAGTTGAAGAGGTAGATGGGCATACTGCCATACTTTATCACAGGCTTCAGTTGGACTGGTTCCCTGTGTAATATATGCTCTCCAATTTAAATAATTTCTATTTTCTTTTATTGAATATTTATCTTTTGAAGCAGTACCAGCATAGTTCTGTTTTGGGAACCAAAAATTCTTAGGAAAACATGTTTAGAGATCGTGAACCCTTTTTAGCACATTTACTTTTGATGCGAGGCAAACTTTGGTTGTTGACACTATATTTTATCTAACCAAAGCATTTAGAAAATCCGAAAAATGGACAGGTTACGCTAAGTATGCCGGACACATGCTGGTAAGCATCAAAAGAAGGAATGAGAAAAGATAAACTTCACTCTGTATGAATAAAATGCGAGGAGAAAAAGTAAAAGGGAAAGCTGAGCAATTGGGACAGAAGTAATAGAAAAGGCCTAGAGATGGAGAGAAATGATTATGTGTATAGGTGTACTACAAGAATTGGAAATTGAAGCTTCTTTTTCTTCTTCTTCTTCTTCTTCTTCTTCTTCTTCTTCTTCTTCTTTTTTTTTTTTTTTTTGCATTTTGTGGCTTTGATATTTTACTGAAGTATTACCTTGTAATCTGGAATGGCTTTCGCTAAGATTGATGAAGAGTTAGTGGCTTTGCCTACTAAATTTTCTTCATATAAATCTTTATGTATGTATGTATGTATGTTTCGACAACGGGAGTGAGGGTTTTACGGCTTAGGGGCTTACTATTATTATTGGTTTTAGGGGTTAGGGGGTTACTATTATTACTATCATCCAAGCTTTTTTATAACACTTTGTTCACTTCATTCAGTGTCATTTTTGCAACTTTGTGGAACATTTCTATAATTATGCTTCAGTTTTCAAAATAAATCTTTGCTCATGAAGTATGCGCAATTTTAAAGTGTATGCACCATGTTTTTCCAGGTTTGTATGGCCTCGTGACCTATGCTATGTGCGTTATTGGCGCCGAAATGATGATGGAAGTTATGGTAAGTCTTTGCAGATTAACTTATATCTTAAATATATATTTATTTTCTAGCTTCAGATATTTCTCCTTTTCTCTTGTTCTGGTTATGGTGCAGTTGTATTATTTCGTTCTAGGGAGCATGAGAATTGCGGCCCACAACCAGGATATGTGCGGGCTCATGTTGAGAGTAAGCTTATGCTAATCCCTTGGCTGTGTTGAGACTTGAAAGACGAGTATTTAATTTGTAGTATATTGCACGCTAAGTCCAATTTTCTCAGGTGGAGGGTTCAACATTTCCCCTATGAAATCTCAAAATGGGAAGCCCAGAACACAGGTGCAGCATCTCATGCAGATTGATTTAAAAGGATGGGGCGTGGGTTATATTTCATCATTTCAGCAACACTGTCTTCTTCAGATGTTAAATAGTGTTGCCGGTGAGTTTTGTTTCTCTATTTTCATTGTTACATCACATTGAAAGATGGGATGATATTTCATATTTCCTTGTTATATTTCTTTCTATTCTCATTACTTCCATCAACAAAAAGAAAAAGTTTTTTCTTTTTCTTTTTTGCAATACCAATCTGATCTGCACCTTGACATCCCACTTGTCCTAGTAAACAGGGTTGAAGAATTAAAAAGAATGGTGTAATGCAATGTTAAGAAAACTACAATTCTGTCTTTTTTAATGGCTGTATTCATCATCCTTGTTTAAACATCTTTTAACCTCTCACTGCAGGATTGCGTGAATGGTTTGCTCAAACAGATGAAAGAGGTGCTACTCCTAGAATTCCAGTTATGGTCAATATGGCCTCATCTTCAGTTTCCTCAAAGAAGACTCAGAGGATGTTTGAGTTATCTGTTCCCTCTGCCCCTTCTCTTGATCAAACAAATGCTGCAAACCGAAACTCTGTGTTGATGGATGAATACTCTGACGAGGATGAAGAACAAATGCCTGAGGCAGAACAAGAGGTTTCATATTATCATTATCTTTATATAATTTTTGTTTGAATTATTCCTAACTGTAGGTTTCTTATTTCACTAAAATTTTCAGGCATATCCAACTAAAAGTGACAATGATTTCAAGAGAACAGGTGGGGTCCTACTAATAATCTTATATTGGATTCTTTTGTTGTAATTGGATAAGATAAATTTGTGGGACTGACTTTTTATCTCAAATATACAATGTTTTTTTATGAATTAAAGCCCTGGAAGAAGAACCAATTGAGAAAATTGATTTGTCATGCTTTTCTGGTAATCTACGACGCGATGACCGCGATAATTCTCGTAACTGTTGGACTATATCAGATGGTAACAATTTCAGAGTCCGTAGCCAACATTTTTGTTACAATAAAACAAAGGTTCCCATTCTTGTGCTTGTTCTTCTAGTTACATTTTGTACATGCAAATCAATATCTTATGTCTTTGTTTGCACTTCTCCCTATATGCAATGAAGATTCCTGCGGGGAAGCATTTAATGGATCTTGTTGCTGTTGATTGGTTTAAAGACACAAAAAGAATGGATCATGTTGCTAGGCGTCAAGGATGTGCTGCACAAGTGAGTCTGAGAAGTTATGTTTTATTGTAGTTTGCCTCTGTACTCTTCTGCTTCACTTCAATAGTCTGTACCTTATTTCCTGAGAAAGCTGGATTGTTAGTATATGGTTAGTTTATTTAGTTATTTCTGCTCCATTTGCTATTATGGTCTCTGTTCTGCCGTCCTTTAAGCCTTTACTTCAAATCACGGTGCACATTGTGATACACATGGGAGACAAAACCGGTTGCATTGTAACTGATTGGTTTACTTATATGTTGAGTTGCATTTCTTGTTGTAGCAACTCCACTACCTGAAATAGTTGTCATTTAGATTGGATTCAGGTTATGCATGTGGCAGATCAAAATTCTTTTGTTAGCTCCATTAGTTAGGTTGCAAGATGGAGGTATCAGAGTCTCATTCCTTTGGGCACCCCATCTGCGTGCTAAGACTTGAAACTAGGACCTCAAACTTGTCTGATGGTATTTTGGGAATAGAATCCACAACCTTCAAATATATCCACATTTTTTATTAAATGAAGGGTATATGATAGTTTTACAACTAAACAGGAAACGTTTTAATGGAAATGAAGTATAATTAACCTGAACCTACAGACTTAGTAGAAGGAACTCCAAATTAGAGTACCATGTTTATGTTACTACTGTGATTAAGCTAATTTTTTTGGTGAAAAAAATGGAACAAAGAGTTACATTACACTTATAAGAGCCATGCTTTGTCTTGGCCAAGTTTTCTTTGGTTATGGTTTTCTTGGATTGTCACCATGAACTATGTTGATGTGGAAAATCAATTAATTATTTTATGAAGTATATTTACAGTTCTCTAATCCTTGTTGTTTCCTTTTGTAGATTGCTTCACAAATGGGGCTTTTCTCTTTGGTCTTTAATGTTCAAGTAAGTATTCATGATGCAGGTAGTGTTGTATCCTATACTAATGGATCTGGATGTTGAGTGGTTTATGTTGTTTTTGCCCCAGGTTCCTGGCTCAACACACTATAGTATGGTATTTTATTTTGTGACAAAGGAACTAGTACCTGGTTCCCTTTTGCATCGATTTGTTGACGGTGATGATGAATTCCGCAATAGTAGACTGAAGCTTATTCCATCAGTACCAAAGGTATCTCTCTCTTCATTGTGTTTGGACTAATGTTTAAATCAGGATGTTTGAAACAGTTGGAGGCAGTCTTCCTTCTAATTGTCCCTCCATGGTTCTTTCCGTCCATTTACTTTGTCTATCCTTTGCTATTCTCCTTTGAAACCTTGTTCTTGAATTGTTCACCTGGGATCTTGCAGGGATCATGGATTGTGCGACAGAGTGTTGGGAGCACCCCTTGTTTGTTGGGAAAAGCTGTTGATTGCAACTATATCCGTGGTCCTAAGTACTTAGAAGTAAGGATCCTTATGATTTTTTTAATACCTAAATGTAGCAATATGTAAGGATCTTTGTGATGTAGGTTTATTTGTTTATTTCTCTCTGTAGGTTGATATTGACATAGGTTCTTCTACGGTTGCTAATGGAGTCCTGGGGCTTGTTATTGGTGTAATTACAACATTGGTGGTTGACATGGCTTTTCTTGTACAGGTAAGGTTCTTCTAAAACATAAGTTGCCTTAAACAGCACTGTTATCGGGAAAATAATACTTGCTTTGCAATTTATCACCGCACTGTACACTGACTTGCGAGCATTCAGATTTAGTAGGAAGTGGCATTAATGATTGTTTTCATTATTAATGGCATGTTAGGAGCAAAGAGTATACTCATAATAGTCTTCACATGATATCTAACCACACAATTCTGGTTTCATAGGGCTATACAGGGCTACTGCTCATCGCTGGTAGAATTTAGGCGTAGGCCATTGTAGTCACATTTGTGATTTACTTGTGTTGCATTACTATATGTTGGCTTAAAAGTGGTTGCATTTTTTTCTTTTAAATTTCCTTTTCTTTTCTCCACCTTAGGCAAATATGACGGATGAGCTGCCAGAGCGGCTAATTGGTGCGGTCCGTGTTTCTCATATAGAGCTATCGTCTGCCATAGTTCCAAAGCTCGACACTGATCCATCTTGATTGTGTTGACGGACTGCAACTGATTTTATACGAATCATTCTTCTGATATTCATACTTTCATTCACATTTTCTCTGTCATTAAATATTCAAGGAAGATGCCATCATTTTTTTCCCAAATAGGATATTCAAGAAAAGTAGTTAAAAGAAAATGAAAATTGTTTTGTCCGTTAATTCTATTTCTGGCTGGCTATTTGTTGAAGGAAATATAAAACTATGGAGCAAATAGAAGAGATGAAGAGATTGTGATGGATGATGGCCATGCTATTTTCATCATTTTTTGCAATATTATAATGTGTTATCTATCATTTTGTGGTTGAGAATATGAATGGTATATCGTGATAATTATCTTCTCTTATAATGTAGTTGGCGTGATAGGAAAGACTAAGAAATAATAAATGATGCTTATTTATCGGCGCTACTTGATGCATTTCTTGAAGATAATTTTAAGCAATTTCAGGGATTTTATTTGGTGATAATACAAAGCAGTGAAGATTTACGAATTCAATTCGTTTGTAAGGAATTCTCTACGTGCCTTGTTTTATACTTTTGAGAGTTTGCTTTTTTACTTTCGGTTGGAAAGGTGAGTGAGAGAGTAATATTTTTGTTGAATGGGTTTGACTTAAAATCTTTTATTGTAATTATGTGATATGGTAAATTCATTTCTAGACGTCCTTGCAAACGTAAGTTAAATCTAAACTACATTAACAATATGTCATTGATTATTTTCTCAAAATTTTTAGTTGTATATCATTGTATGTGTTAACTAAATTATTTATACAATGTATGCAATTATTCTAGTTTAAAATGTAAAAGAAAAGAAAATACATAATTGCGTGTTTAAATACTAAGCGATAAATTGAAAAGTTATGGAAAGTAAAATTTGATTGAAATTTAGTTCAAATGTCACTTTCAATAAAAGTTAAAATGTTGAATAATGTAAAGTGTGACAACATAGACCAAATTAATTTAAGAATTGAATATAGGCAGTGTGACGAGGCAATGGCTGCTTAACCAACACATATATAGAACTAGAAATAAAACAAATGAATAATGAGCATCCCATTCAGTCCATTCAAATAATTAACTAATTACAGGAAAATAAGGCATATATACTATATTTTTTAATGTATTTTATTCTATATTTATTTGAATATAAATATTATTATAATGCTTGGAGTTTACTAGCAAAGCAATTTGCTCGTGATTGCCAAGTTGGACCAAAATATTGATCCTCCAATGTCCCCTGTGGAATTTGCAATTGGGTTGGTCTAGGTCTCTGGATCAATAGTTAGTGAGACTTTTACTGCAAACAGTTGAGAAAATAATTGGTATACATTCAAAACTCAACTGCAGCCTTGCAAACAATGAAATGACTCAACTTATTACATTACATACAATTAGATTTTCTCAAATTTTTATGGTTTAATTATGCTTTAATCTATATACTCTTCGAACATTTTAAACTTAGTCTTTTTAATCTATATACAATAATATTATTCATGCAAGTTAAGATCACTCAACTATTAATGTCCGCGGAACAGAATAAATAAATGCCTGCCAACACATTATCGGTTGTCCGGCTAAACATGCGTGTCTGCGCCTTCAATTTGCATTTCTAAAACTCATCTTTATTTAATCAAATCAATCTAGAGAGCTGAATCTCATAAATTTAATTTACTGGAGAAAGTAAAGGGTTGACTTCAGTTTATAATATAGAAAACGTTGCATCCAAACTTTTAGTTCTCAAATAAAAGTTTATACGTAAAAGAAAATGATTTTTTTGAAGATTTTATAATAACCATCAGAATGGGTTTCTCCAATTATTTATTATTTACGAAATGAATTAAGGGTAATTTGTTTATTCATTAATAATAATAAATTGTTTAAGGTTATTTAAGTCGGGACAATTTGATTTTAGATATTTTTTATAGTGAATTTTCGTGTTTGGCCTAGTGATTAAAGGTTATTCACTCGTAAAATTCAACCAGATTTGAGCATCTAGTAATAAATTTCTATTTGGGTGATTCCTTTTGGATGTAGTGTACGTTCAAGCGATTATTATGAGAAAACGACCTAATATAAACAACATGACTTTTTGTGCATATAATTGAATAAAAATTAAAATTTCATATGTATAATTACATTAAATCAAAGTGTATGTAACACATTATACATTTTATTAAAATTCATGTATAAATTTGAAATTTATTCCTAAATCTTATTTATTAACTTAATTTTTGTTATTTTATTTAGTTAAATTAAAAATTTGTAGCAGTTTAATTGTATTCTTGGATTAATAAATTTCATCATTCATCTAAAAGATAAATTAGAAAATTATTTTTTATTTGATAAATATAATGATATATTCCTTAGAATTGAATAAATAAACAAATTATTTTTACATCATTTTGTGCATATGTAGAATTTGTTGGCCCTTATGTTATAGAATTGGAAGAGATATGATGATTATGTTATTTGTGGTTCTAAATGAATATACTGTAGATGAAATTAAAAGTATATGTATCTCCTTAATTGCCAATTAAAGAGAATTTTATTTTCATAAGTTTCCTTAGATTCCAAACCATTTTTTTATTCCTTTAATAGCCGAGAGGGTTTACATCACTTCTTTAAAAAAGGGGTATATTTAATGTTCAACAGAGAGAGAGAAGAGCGTTTATACTTAAAAAGGGAGAGTTTTTACTTGGACAAGAGGCGGCTATTAGATGGAGTTTGACGGAGTTGGGGGAGTGCGCGTTGGGTGCTCTTCCTAGAGATGTGAAGGTGAGCCAGCTTATTTCTCCATGCAAATGGGAGCGGGTGGAATACCAACTTTATTCGTCTGTCTTTAACGGGGTGGGGGCAACATTCATTTTGCCTCAACAACCGCCAGTGGCTAGGTGGCAAGCACCGGAGGGCTGATGGTGAGCAACATTTGTCATGAATAACTCAAAGATATTTAAATTTAGATCAAAATAAATCATGTCAAAATAAATCATGTAACTACAACTAAAATGAAATTATTACATGAACAAACAATTATCAATCTGTTATACGATTTATTCTAGTTTAAATTTCACTACATGTGATAATTTTAAATTGGTTAATAGAATCAAATTATTTTATGTCTAAATTATTAAATATTCAAACGTTAACTGAATAATTTTATTCTATGTCAATGTTGATCTTCTAAGATTAAGAGAGAATATAAAAATGAAAAACTAACAAGGAGAAGATGAAGATGTGTTTGAAGACTAAATTAATAGAATTTATAAATGCAAACGGTTATATTTTTGAATTATTTAGAATTAAGACACAATTGATAGAATGTATAATTATTAAGGAGTAAATGTATTATTATATCAATTAAATACAAAACAAAAGAGGTCGGATCAGTGACAAAATAGAAAAAAGTGGTTCTAATTTGGTGACTGAAACATTAACAGGCAAAAAATTTAGAGACTATATTTAAAATGGACTTTTCTATAAAAACTGTCTTTCGAGAAAAGTTGAATGTTGGTTTTCATCTTCCAAATTTTCTGCGTTTGACCCGTTTATTGCCTATCAATGAAGCCGACATCAATAATTGATAATTCCGTTTTCCATTGCCCCTCCCTGTTATTTATATGTCAGTCCTTTGAGATTGGAACTCAAAGGCAAAGCAAAGGTCGCCAAAGCCAAATCCATAGCAGTCCATCCTTTTGCAGCACCCGACGAAGCTCAAACTACTGCAAACCTACAATATCAACATATTTTCTCCCTCTATCAATGGCAACAAGCTTAAGCTCACATATAAGCCTCCAAACTTCAGAATCCAAAATTAGTGATTTTCCTGACTGGTATTCGCCGGAAACAGGAATCTATTCCAGCAAACATCCCTCTATATCTCTCCCCACGGATCCATTTCTTGATATTGTTTCCTTCGTTTTCTCTCACAAACATGATGGGGTCACTGCTTTGATCGATTCCTCCTCTGGGTATTCAATACCTTATTCAAAGCTTTTACCTTTAATCCAATCCATGGCCTCTGGTCTCCACCACCTAGGTGTTTCTCAAGGTGATGTAGTCTTGCTTCTGTTGCCAAATTCTTCTCACTTTCCCATCATTTTCTTCAGCGTTCTATATTTAGGTGCAATAGTTAGTGCCATGAATCCACTAAGTAGTACGTTTGAGATCAAGAAACAGGTTTCTGATTGTAGTGTACGTTTTGCTTTTACTTCACTTGAAAAGATTGACCAACTCAACAACTTGGGTGTTCATGCAATTGGGGTACCACAAAACATCGACTTTGATTCAGAAAATATTGGTTTTTCCCCTTTCCATGAGCTTAATGGTGGCCGATTTGGTAAAGCACCAAGGCCAGTAATTAGGCAGCAAGACACTGCAGTAATTATGTATTCATCAGGTACTACAGGTGTTAGTAAGGGAGTTGTATTAACACATGGGAATTTAATAGCTACGGTTGAGCTTTTTGTAAAATTTGAAGCTTCACAGTATGAATATTCAAGTTCAAAGAATGTTTATTTAGCTGTGGTGCCTATGTTCCATATCTATGGATTATCACTTTTTGTGGTTGGATTGTTATCACTGGGTTCTACCATTGTTCTCATGCGGAGATTTGATGGCAATGAAGCGGTGAAACTAATTGATTACTACGGAGTTACTCACTTTCCACTTGTTCCACCTATACTAACAACATTGATAATGACAGCCAAAGGTGCTACCAATACTGAAAATAGCTTCAAGAGTTTGAAACAGGTTTCTTGTGGTGCTGCTCCCACAAGCAGGAAAATCATAGAGGACTTTTTTCAGGTTCTTCCTCACGTTGATTTCATTCAGGTATATATATATTAAGGCTTAGCACTTACTTGGTGATTAAGTAACTATTAGCCCTAGAATTTGATTCTTAAGCTTGATTGAATGTTATATGTTAATAGGGTTATGGCATGACTGAAACAAGTGCAGTAGGAACTCGTGGATTCAACACCCAACAATGTCATAAATATTGTTCAATAGGACTTCTTGCCCCAAATATGCAAGCTAAAGTGATGGATTGGAATTCTGGCTCTCCTTTGCCTCCGGAATATTATGGCGAGCTTTGGCTAAAGGGACCTGCGATTATGCAACGTAAACAATTAACGAACTCTTCATTAAAATATGGGGTGACCTCATACATTTGAATATGATTAGGTAGCTTATGTGATTTTGCAGGATACTTGAATAATGATGTGGCCACCAAGATGGCAATTGACGAAGATGGTTGGCTACGTACTGGTGACATAGTTTGTTTTGATGAAGATGGGTATTTGTATGTATCTGACCGCTTAAAAGAGATTATAAAGTACAATGGCTATCAGGCATGGCTTTCATACTTTACAACGAGTCATAATCTAATGATCTAAAATCCCTTTTAACATGGTATTTACAATTTCATGTATCATTCAGATAGCACCTGCTGATTTAGAGGCAATATTGATTTCCCATCCCCATATACTTGACGCTGCTGTAATTGGGTAAGTAGTAATTTTCTCCAATGCTAAACAAGGAAGCATTTTGCCTTTGATTCCTCGAAGGATAAATGAACCTATTTGTTTCTATTTTGAGTGCCTTAGAGAAATGGATGAAGTATATGGGGAGATACCAGTGGCATTTGTGGTAACAAGGCATGGTAGTACACTCAACCAGGAAGATGTGATGGGCTTTGTGGCTATGCAGGTGAGCAAGTTGTTGCCAAATCATACCAAATACCGCCAGCTTTTTCATTTTTTTGCTGTCTTGTTTATTAAACACTTACCAGCTACTTTCTTCTTTATTATTTATTAGGTTGCACCTTATAAGAAAATAAGAAAGGTGGTGTTTACAAAATCAATACCAAAGTCTGCTACAGGCAAGATCCTTCGAAGAGAACTTAAAAAGTTGTTAAGCTCAAGTTGTAGACTGTAACATCATCTTTGAGTTTATTCGCCTTTTAAGTTCAACGTTCCATATTTGTGCTTCATGTAATTATATTTACCATATCTGCAGTGAAATAGAATCCTCAGATTCTGCAAAAATTGGAAGAAAACTCCTACTACCTTACTTCCATTATATTACCATTGCATAATGATGAGATAAATACATAGATATTGCATAATTTTAGATTGGGATAATATAATTTTTGGTCCCTGAAATTGGCAACTAGGTTTGCTTTGGTATTTGCATTTTTTTTGTCTACTTTGGCAGTTAAACTTGACAATTAGATTCATTTTGGTAAAATATATAATGAAAAATTGATGATGTGGCACTCTAAGATTGTGCCACATCATCACTTGAAAATTAAAATATTTATATAAATTTTCAGAAGATGTGGTACAATTTCAGAATATCACATTTAGTATTTTAATAACCTGGTTGATGGTTGAACAAGTCAAAATACTTGTCCCTGATTCAACCAATTTGATCAGTTCAATCACCATTCTAAAAAATTAATTTTTATTAATCCTTTTCAATTGTCATTTTTGTCCTAATTTTTTATTTTTACAAATTTCAAATAGTTTTCGAATCAATCGGTTCAACACCTTTGTTTAGACTATTATATAGATTAATTCTCAATCTATCCAATCCGTTTATGTTTCAATAACACTGGTCACATCATTAAAGACAAAAATAGATCTAGTTGCCAAGTTTAAAGATCAAAGTGAACCAAAAAAAAAGTACAGGTACCAAAGTGTAGTTAGTTGCCAAGTTGAAGGGCTAATAATTGTATTATCCCTTTTAGATTTGATGAAATAGACCGCTTGTTTTTACGGTTACTGACACCTTCATATCAAAACAAAGGGGAAAAAAATCTCATCGTGTTTGATGAGACGTTAGTTTACGTCCATACAAACTTTTGATGATACGCGTCACCTCACTTGTGAAAATGGAGAGTTTCTTGGAAATTCTTTTGCTCACTCCAAAACATTCTCAATGGCAACGCCATTCCTCACCACGTCCACCACTTTGTCCCTTTCTCTTTCAACCCATCTCCACCGTCTTTCCAGTTCCTTATCCTCTACTTGTTTCCCTTTTAAGCCAAACCTCCACAGAGTCCGTAGAAGCCCATCACTTCTTGCTTCCTATGGAAACCCACACTTATTTAACCACGAAGATCATCATTCCACCTATAAATCATTGCTATCCACCAGAATTCTTGGACCCAAATCCAATTTCTTGCAAATGGGTCCTTCAGAAACTAGCTGTAGCAGAGAAATTTTAGTCAAATCCTCTGCATCAGACAGTAGTAACACTGTCATCTCCACTCTATCTCAAAAAGTGAGTAAATTTCCTTTTGTTTTTAATCAAAAATGAAAGCTTTACCAAATGTTTATTGACATGATTTAGTTATATAGGTGTTTGGGGTTTTGCACTTGGTTGTTTCGCTTGGGATAGTTCTGGCAATGGATAAGTTCTTGAAACAAGCTTTTGTGGCTGCTGCTATAAAGTTCCCCAGTGCATTATTCGGAATGTTTTGTATATTTTCTGTTTTGGTCATACTTGATACTACTATCCCTGCTGCTGCAACAAGCTTGATGAACTTTTTTGAGCCAGCCCTCATGTTCATTCAGAGATGGCTTCCACTGTTTTATGTTCCAGCTTTGGTGGTTCTGCCACTTTCTGTTAGAGATATTCCTGCTGCTTCAGGCCTCAAGATATGCTTCATCATAGGTATACTTTAAGGGTGATATTTCTTAATTGTTGATTCTTTTTGGATTGATTTTTGCATCAATTAAAGTCATTTGCCTTTCTCAATGAGAATGGTATATTACTGTTCTCTTCCAAGAATCACAGATACTGTGGAAGGAAATTGCCTCACACATCACATGCCATTGTTGCTTCCAACTGTAAAATAGAAGATTTGTGACAATTGGAACCTTTCTTGTAAGGTTCTGTTTATTTATTTTGAGTTGCTAGTACGTGTTTGATACTGGAAACTTGAATTTTAAGTTTCGTACTTATGAGATGAAAAGGGGTGAATAGTGCCCTACCTGGAAACTTCCTCTCAACTTATGGTCGCCTTTGTTATAATAACTTTTCTGATAATTTAATCATGATTTTATTTATTTATTATGGAATCTATTTATCATAAACATGAGAATGTAATTTTCTAATAAAATATGGGAAAATTAGATTGGAAAGTTAAAAATAATATAAAGACAAAATTAATTCAAAATATTGGTTTAAGGTATTTATTAATAAACTAAAAAAAGCTATTACTTTGCAAGTATTATATATGCCTAATTTTTTAATTTATTCCAAAAGGTTTTATATATACATTATATTTAAAAATATATGTAGGATAAATTTGAAACAGTTTTTCTTTCTATTAATATTATAAATAATTTTTTAAATATCAATTAAAATTTATTATTTAATATTTAAACCAGATATTTATTAAGAATAAAGTTTATTATAAAACTAAATATATAAATATTTTTTTGACAAAAACATAAATATTTTATTTTATTTAATAAGAGTAAATTCATAAATTATAATTACATTCTTAAAAAAAGTATTTTCTAAATCAAAAGGTAACTTTTTCGGTAATTACTTTCCCAAGACTCACATTCTTTAAAGTAACTTCCCCGACATTCATTTTATTAGGATTCACATTTCGAAACACCAAAAGCTACCTATATGTGCAGAGGCGTGGCAAGTATAGGATGTATGTACATGTCTTTCTGTTTAGTTTTAAATGTCAGCATCGTTTTGAATGTTGTCCATTTCACTTTGAAATGAATCACCAATCCACCAGGACAAAACTGGGTGATATTTTCTGCTTTGATCCCGAACTCACCGTTATGAAGGTAGGTACCCTGTAGTCTGAGACCGATATTCATGCCTCATTTTTACGTTCATTTGTCACGAATTACATCAATCTGTTATTCATTTTTCACCTGTTTTAATCTCTAATATAGTTGCAAATAAGTGTGCTTGATTCTTCTGCAGCTGGAGGATGGTTAGCTTCTCTTTGTGTTGCGGGTTTTACAGCTATTGCCATTAGGAAAATTGTGAATACAGAAATGGTAGATGCTGAGCCTATGGCAAAACCTTCCTCATTTGCTCCTATAGAATTTTGGACTTGGGGTGGTATCTTTCTTGCATCATTTGTTAGTGCAATTTTTTATCCCACAGCATTAGGGACAACTGCTCGAACATGCCTTCCCTTCCTACTTGCTTCCACTGTGCTAGGCTACATGGTTGGTTCGGGGTAAGTTTTCATTTTTTTTCATCTTTACAGCAGATTCATATGGACAGGTTTTTCCTAATAACAACTATAACATAATTTTATGAAATTTGTGCTAATTTGTATTCTTCTGATTTCAGGTTGCCATCTGCTGTGAAAAAAGTTCTTCATCCGATTATTTGCTGTGCACTCTCAGCAGATCTTGCAGCAGTGGCTTTTGGGTACATTTCACAGTCGGGAGTTGATGCGGTATTAGGTATTATTTAAAAGCTGATCTTTCTTGTTCTTTAATTAAAGGAAATCCAACATGGGAGTGTCACAAATGCATTCCATCCTCGAATTTGCAATTCTTGACAAGTTTCTTGTATTAAGGTTCGTGCTTTACGTGCAAGTCTTTGTTATGCTATGTAGATATAACGATGTTGGTCTTGGTTCCTGCAGGAGATTACCTTACAAAGGTGTCATCTAATCCTGGAGCTGGTGATGTTCTCATGGGATTTTTGGGCTCTGTCATTCTTTCTTTTGCTTTCTCAATGTTCAAACAAAGAAAGGTAACTTACCGCCCTTCAAATTCAGCAAACAACACAATTTCATGATCTCCCTTTCACACTATCAATGATCCATAAGCCAACAATAAGTTTAATCCCAAGGGTCAACTTTACCGTTATGAAATATCCAACTTAATGGCAGGCCTTATGCTCCAAATATATGGATAATTAAAAATAATAATTATACCAAAGTTGGACACGTACTCATATTTGATACCTACCATCGAGTACGAGTAACATAAGTCCTAACTAATGAAATACTTTGATGAGTACTAATAACTGCTGCACTTGACTTTTACAGCTTGTCAAGAGACATGCAGCTGAGATTTTCATATCAATCATCTTGTCAAGTTTGTTTTCTTTGTATTCAACTGCTCTTGTTGGACGTCTTGTTGGATTAGAACCAAGTCTGACAGTTTCAATTCTACCGAGATGTATAACTGTGGCATTAGCTCTCAGCATTGTTTCCCTTTTTGAAGGTAAGATAACTCGCTACACGGTCTACACTCTATAGGACTTTGCAGGCAACTATGTCTTCTGATTCATTTATGACATAACTAAGCACATAAATGGAGAAGATAAACCATGCTTCAGTAGATATAATAGCTTGTCTATATTGCTTGTAGGCGCCAATTCATCTCTCACAGCTGCAGCAGTTGTAGTGACTGGTCTAATTGGTGCAAATTTCGTGCAAGCAACACTTGACAAATTACGTTTTCGTGATCCTATTGCTCGAGGAATAGCGACTGCATCTAGGTATATACCTGATAAAACCAGTGAGAGCTAACTATTCTTGATTATGTATCTACTCTCATTTTGTTGACATCTTTACTTGTATTGGTCCAGTGCCCATGGATTGGGAACAGCTGCATTATCAGCCAAGGAGCCTGAAGCCCTTCCATTTTGTGCCATTGCTTATGGTCTCACTGGTATATTTGGCTCATTGTTTTGCTCAGTACCGGTAATCAGACAAAGCTTGCTCGCAATCGTCGGCTGACACTACCGGTTGTAACAATTCTGCACACTTGCTTGTCCCCGTCAGATTGATTATATTATACAGCATTAGGTCAACTCTAAACAATGATGCTGCAAATATTTCATCATATCATTATTTGTGTTTTGAATATCGTTTTATAAAATGCTCTTTATTTTCTTACCACTTAACTTTCAATTAAAAAAAAGACACCTAATCAACAAATGCTACTTGGAGGATATTAGGAAAAAAAAGTTAAAAAACTGGAAATTACAGACGTGATCATTATGCCACCATGATAGATATGGCACATACTCATAGAAGGAACATCCTTTAGTTCCTTATTGTAATCGTAACATACAATGTTGTCAAAATAACATCATCTTGGATATTATTTCCTTTTCTGCACTACTTGTTTGCGCTTTTTTTCTTTAATTTTGTTTTACACGTTATTAAAAAGTGTCGCAACAGATTGGAGAATGTCACATTATGGCCATGCTCCATAGCCAATCCTCTTATTCCAAAAACAAAAACAAAAAAAAACAAAAATCATAAGCATCATTAATGATTACAAACAAGAAGCGTAGAGATGATGGAATCCTTGTATGAACTTCTTGAATTTGATCTCTGATTCGTTTTTCTAAATTACAACAGGAGAAAATAAATACATAGGAGGTGGAAATTGTGGAAAGCTTAAAAGAGTGAAGCCAAAGCCAAAGCCTTGCCCAATGTATGAGGAAACTCTTAGGCTTTTGTTGCTTGTAATGGAGCTGCAGTTTTGCTAGCGGTAATTTGCTCATACAGGTCTCTTATCTTCAACCCCACAATGGTTTGGAAGAGGCCAGTTCCATTGTTACTTCCTGGGAAATCAGCATGCTTCAACATTTGTTGAGTGACTTCTCCATAGAACTTGGTAGAGAGGTTGCTTAAATGGCTTTCTACGTATATCAGTTCATCTAATCTGTCAAATTGCCCGTCCATCTCCAGAACAGAAACCTAAAGACAAGAAGCATAGCATTGCCATCAAAGAGTTCAAAACAAAAGTTTACAACATGAGGGCGGTTCATTAATGGTTTTAATAGAGAAGGAAGAATAAATACCTCATGGCCGAAGTATGTGTCAGGGCCATAGGAGAATTTGATGCCAGGGTAAGAACAAGTGAGCTTCCTTCCACATGGTATCCATGAGATGGTTGAGCCTTCGTCAAATAGGTAAACTGGACTGAAATGCTCCACCCCTTCTTTCATTATCAACCTCACTCTCAAAACCTTCCCCTCATTGTCATCTGGGATCAGCTGAGTTGGGAGCACTTCGATTACTGCATCGGCGTATTGCTTTTGAGGATCTGCAGTACAAGATTGGACAAGGTCCTAAGTTTTGTATGCTTGTAGCTACCAGTCTTGGTCTGGTTTTGAATAAAATTAAATAAGCAGTAGAGAGAATCATGATAGTGTTTATACCGATAAAGGCATCGAAATCAGGCTTCCTGGCTTCAATACTGGCTTTAATGCTTTCAAGGCTGTGTCCTCTCTCAGCCATGTCCCTCTGCAATGTTTGTAAGATGAAGCTAATGAGCAAAAACCCATGCTTAGAATTTGCACAATTCTCACATTTAAAAAAAATACAAAGTTGGTCACCTGAATTTTCCATGCAAATTTGACCTCATTGCTGATATCCAAATAGATACTGAAGTCTAACAGATCCCTCACACGTTCATCAAACCTATATATTATAGAACAAACCACTCATTAACTGTAACATGCAAGTCGAGGAGTGCTTGCTAACACTATTGGAACAAATTCAATGCGTCCAGGCCCAACAGGCTAGGAGAAAGAATGAATGAATGAATGAATGGTTGTAATGTGTAGTTTATGACTTACATGGGGTGCAGTCCCTCGATGACAAGGATCTTTGGAGGCTTAATTAGCTCAGGAGGATCCAAGAGACCAGAAACATGGTTGTAGATAGGCTTGTCGACAGCAATACCGCTCTTGAGAGCCTTAACTTGTTCATACATGAGGTCAAAGTCGTTGGCTCTTGGGTCAAGTGCTGTCACTCCCTTCTCTTTCCTTCCAGTTCTGTCAAGTGAATGATAATCATCTAAACATATCACAGTGGTCATATCACTGATCAGTGTGTTGGAATCAGGGTTGCCTCCCTTTGGTGGCTCAGCTGCACCACCGAACACACTTGTTAGCCTCCTCATGAAGGTACTCTTCCCACATCCTGAGTCAGCAGCTAAACCAATCACAACTGTTTGTGAGTCACCAGCTGAGCAGGTTATCACACATGAGCTGCTGCCACCTCTCTTGCTAGTTCTCTTGCTAGTTCTGTAGAAAACTAGGTGGTTGTGGTGAGAACTGAAGTGGGTTTTTGATGGTGTGGAGACTGAACATGTTGAATTGAGAGATTGGGTGGTGTATACTGGGCAAACTGCCATTGTTTAGCTACCTCACTCTCTCTGGTTCTGTCTGCTAGGAAGCAGAATTGTAGAGTAGAGAGCTTTAAGAGAAGAAGAGGTTGCTAAAAATGGGCAAATAGTGTTAGATGGTCCTCAATCAAAGACCACATAAAAACGTGTTTGGATTATTGTCCTTACAAGGGAAATTATGGAACACAAATA
Source organism: Gossypium raimondii (assembly GCF_025698545.1). Lineage (NCBI taxonomy): Eukaryota > Viridiplantae > Streptophyta > Magnoliopsida > Malvales > Malvaceae > Gossypium > Gossypium raimondii. Next base: position 48,222,444 of record NC_068566.1, on the reverse strand, counting down.
AGAGGAGGAAAAAGGTTGAAGAAAAATGGTTGAACAGCTGAGGTGTATTTCGTTTGTGGGTTCCTGTGACTGCCCCTAGTTTTGGACGGGTTTTGCAGGTGTGCATGAATGGACTTGATTCAATTGGAAAGGGACAAAAGAGTAATTTGAAATGCTTTTGTTACAGAGCATGGGGTTGTCATTCGTTGTAGTTTGGATATTCTGGTGACACGTGGCATGAATGGAGTGGCTGGTTAAAGATGAGGGGTTTGGGGGTGTGGAGTGGTGGAGTGGTGGTGGTGAGGCGATATGGACCTTGTGCCATGCATTTGTACTGTTCCTTTGTGCAAATGTGGGGAAGTTAAGTCTACCATAAATTATAATCTTTATTGTCAACATCCTCATCTTTTAACCGTTTTAAAATTTTAAAATATTTTATGAAATTTAAATTCCAACACTAATGTAAATAAATTCTTTTTAAGAAATTCAAGTGAAAAATTTTATAAAATTTAACTATTAATTTTTTTTATAGTAAAAGTCTCCTTTATTAAAAAATTGAAAATTTTAATTCTATCAAAAAGTAAATTGGTGTTTTTGTTAAAATTTTTATTAATTTCTATTATTAAAAATTGGTCCCCAATTGTTAGCATGAGGTATATACGGCATGTCACGTGCCGCTATTTAATTATTTTGTCAATAATGTTAAATTTTAATAGTATAAATAGATAAAATTTTAATAAAAATGATCAATTTATTCTTTAATATCATGTTTTTTATTAAAAATAAATACAATTTAGTAACATTTAAAGGGTGATTTCATTTTCATATCCACAAAAGAAATAAATGGGCAAAAAACTAGGACAGAAGAACAGCGGCCTCCGGTTTGCGATATAGCTTTTTCTGGGACTGTGGGTCATTGGGCCTTTGCAGCCACATGTTTTATTTATTTTCATGCAAAAATAGCCGTGCTTTGCGGACCTTATTTCAAAAATCAAAACTAAGATGGGGTGGGAGGAAGATTCAATTGTTAGCTATTTTCTAAGCCCTTCAAGTCGGGGGTATATGTATGAAATTTGTTGGACCTCTTAAAGGGCCATTACTAACTCAATGCTTGGATGAAGCCCAAATTTAATTACAAATATAAAGGTCATAGAGCTCTTAATGATACGGCTAGATCGGTATCATTGTCAAAGATTATGACAGGTTTATTGTGAGTGAGAAGAAGTATTATATTTATACAAACTTTATTTTTATTTATAAATATTTTTGTGGAAAGAAAAAATATTTAAATGAGTTCAAATTCACGTCCTTATAATTATTATAATAATAACAATACTAATTTATTTATTACTCAATTAAATTGGAGAATGTATTATATATTATCTGAATTGAAAATTGCAAACATTGTGAAATTCAAAGTGAGATTTCTTAATCACCAAGCTTATCAAAGCGATCATTATTGGGCCAACTATTAGACTACACTTAGAAAATGCAAACATTAATCACTAAGCTTATTAAAGTGGTCAGTATTGGACCACCTTTTAGACTAGAAAAGGGCATGAGTGTTTTTCATACAAGGCTTCCTTTGTATTCCATGGCACTCATGGTGAGATGGCAATTCAAGGACATATGCTTTTTTATTTCTTTAGAGTTCCTTCTATCAAAGTTTAATAAGCATATAAATCTTATAACTAAAAAATAATTCCGTAAACAATAAACATATAATTCTATTACTTTTTAATAAAATTATTATTTCGCATTAATATGATTTTTATAATTACTTATTATTTATTAATTTCATAAATATCAAATAAATTAAAATTTTCCTCTATATATAAATTAAAACATATACATTTTAATCGAGTGCCTTTAATTATCATTTTATATTTTAACAATATCTCACTTTAAAATCACTGTTACAATTGAATTCAAAACACATCTTACTATTAAATTTAATATATTACAATAATTAGTTTTTATTACCATATTAAAATTCATGATGATGTAATGGACAGTGCCATATATACTTGATTAATAAACTCTGATTATTTTTCAAAATATTATTTTCAAGTTTTTTACAATTTTAATATTAATTTTGCGATTAAGCAAAATAATTCCTTTTAAAATTTTCAATTTAAAAATAATAAAACTATCATGATTTTAAAGTTTTCATCAATTTTAGCTCATATTAAATATCAACAAATTTAGAATTAATTCCAAATTAATAAAATGTATAAATGTTAAAAGTTAAAATTGTTGTTTTTTAATTAAAACAAAATTAGCAAAAATAATTGTTTTAATTGTCTTTAATTGTGATACTTGAAAAAATAACCAAGAATGGGAAATAAATTGCGATAATAATGAATTTGAAATTATTTGCTTGAACACTTCCCTCTCAACTCTAAATGGCAGTAAGAACTAATTCCCTAGAATCTACCTCAGTTGTAATGCATACAAACCCATTATATCAAAATCCATTAGACAATATCATGAAATGAGAAACACAATCATAAGGTATAAAATATATATAATACCCCATAGATAGGGCTTGGCACCATCAACAATCATCCACATACGACCACAGCATACCGCCATACCCTCGCTTTATATCTCTTGTTCCCCAAAAGTAATCATAGCACAGCCTGACTTCATATCTCTTACTTGTGTCCCCTAAAGTACAAGTAAATTTTCTGCACATACCAACCAACACACACGGGTAAAACATTCCGTCAAAAACAATTAAATATCAACGCAAAGCAGCTACATAATAAATGAACTTACTATATTATGACACTGATTCGAAGAAATCTAGCATATAGATCTCCAATTTCACATGTTCAATGAAACTTAAAAAAGCAATTATTATGCAGATTCACGTGCAACATTATTTACTAGGAAACGTTATGTATTATTAAATGTAGAGTGAGTAAAGAAACATTTCTTACCAAGAATGCTAATTAGTGTCTAGATCTTAAAAGAGAGAAATCAGATGACATTGCCACATATCCATTTTTCAATAAAATACAATAAACTAACCTGAATAACCCACAAGCTCAGCAGTGACTCCAAGCAAAATAGCCCAAAACCAACAAAGAAGAATACCTGTAAAAGCACAAATACATTAGTTAAGCCCAAACATCAAATAAAAAAAAAGTTTGAAAAAGAAAAGAAAAAGCATCCATGTAACTCTCCTTCGAACTACATTGCCCAAACAATTGTACCAAGTTAATAAATTACATTTGTCAAAAACAAAATCGTGATGGAAAGAAGAATGCACATCCTTAAATTCCTACATTCAAAAGCAATAAAACTTACCCCCGCCAACATATGATCAGAGATAACATCAATTGCTGCCAGGATACCACTGCAATTAAAGGCAACAGAAAAATATAGTAAATTACAAACTTAAATTGAATCACACTAGTTGCGCATGAAATGATACAATCATAAGAACATTCCAACATCTAACAATTTTAACAAGGCAAAACTGAACAAAAAGAGGTCAGAATGTCCCAGTAACTACAGTGTCTATAACAACAGCTAAACATGCTAGGATCATCTATACAATCAATCGCAACTAAAATGTGCAGAAAATTGCTTAGACAATCACCAACTATGCCAACTCAAGGTCTTTCCAACTTCAGGAAAGAATTAAGGAATAAAGAACTTACGTTAACGACTTCCCATGGAAGACAATAGGAGGAGCAATTGCAGCAAAAATGCAAAATCCAAGGTGGAGCTACACAAAGCAAATAGACAAGTTAAGCAAAAAGAAACCAATAATAATAATGCCTCCCAATCACAATTAAACTCACCAAGTAGAACATGAAAAACCAACCAAAATTCAAGGCGCTATCTGTCCTGTAAGATGAAACCCAGTAGAACAACCATCAGCACTCCAAAATTTTCTATTTTCATGCTACAAATAGAATATTTAAACCAATCACTAAATATTTACCTCATTGCTCGGTAAAGTGGTCTGTACCACAACACATATGAAAGAGGGCATCCAAGCAACATATAGATTACAGCAAGGAAAAAAATCTTAACACCTAAAACATAAGAACCAAGTTAGAATATAAATATTATTGTATGCCTAGACCACATTCCATAATAAAGGTAAAATACCAGACAAACAGAAAATACATACCACCACCCTGAATCCAACAGACAATCACTGCAATAACATTAAAAACAAGGCAAAGAACTATGCCTGAAACGTGAAAAAACGAAGCATGTCAGTAATACAAAACAATGAGGTACTACGGTGTAAACTTTACCATAATTGCCAAAATCAATATCATACTATAACTGTCAAATGAAGATTCAAGGACACCCAACTTGAGATTTCCAAGGTTCAAACAATGAAAGGATTAAGAAGATGCTCTGAATACATTACACAATAACAACTTGCAAAAAAGGGACAGAGATTGATATAACAATGAAACTCAGTGCATAAAAATTACAAGATGGTCTTTCTTTTGTATAAATGCTTAGACAATTAACATTAAAAAAAAAAAGAAAAGGAAAGAATGGACAGTAGTAGTGGAAAATCCATAAAAAAGCATACCAAGCCAACTTGCAAATGCAAGATATTGCAGCCTCTGAGCATGAACCGGTATCTCATTAGCTATATCATGATGTATAATCGGGAAAATTGGTGGCCAATTTTTATCATCTACAGAAACACCAGCTGATATACCAAAACAAAAAAGGGAATATTAAGCACTATATCGGACCAACCAAAAAGAAAGTAAAAGTACACAATTGCTTATGGTCCAGTTCTCTTACCTTGGGAAACAGCATCTTCTCTTCTCTTTATATCCTGAAAATTAAAAGATAACATAGAAGAATAAAAGTTAAATAGAAAACTCAAAACTCAAGTTGCAGGCGAATCATAAGAACAGTTAATGTCGTGCACAAGGAGTCATCTCATGATATAATCAAGTGACTAAGTTTTTATTCAAAGGAAAAAGGAAAGCAAGTAATTTATGCTTCTAAACAAGCACCAAGTTGAAAATAACCTTTTCCCTTCTTTTAAGATCAGCTTCCCAAGCTGCGAGCTCCTTTTCTCTTTTCTTAGAATCCTGCAATTATCAATATCAATAAAGCAAAGTAATCAGTCATCCCTTGTGTATTCATGATATGGAAATATAAAGGAAACAGAAACTCCATTACATTCATTGAATCCAGAGGTATATCCACAGTAGCATCATGTTTCTGCCCAAAACCCAGAGGTTCGGATGCCAGTGGTCGTGCAGGTGCGACAGAACCACCATTCTGCAATGACTCTCAATAAGTAACACTAAATAACACAGTCTAATATATTTAAATTTAATGCACATCCAAACAACAAAACACGACCAAGTAAGACGAGAACAACATCTGTACCAGAAATAAAAATCATGCCAACTAAGCATTTATGGTCCAAATAACAGCAATTAACATGGTATACATTATAATCATATATGGTCTCACGGTTAATAATTGAGAAGCACCAGAGGCTCACATTCGGCTTATATTGAACTTCTGTAGTCCATAAATTTCCAAATCATAGTAACCAGGTTTGAAACTACAGTCAATGTGAAAATATATGAAAAATCAACATTTCAACTTATATTACATATTAAGGCTCGAATATAAAAAGGCACCTAAAAAATCTATACAGTGAAAGTTTCGGCCGATAAATCGTATATTTTCAATCATTTGCAACAAAAGAAAAATTAAAAAATTAGAAGCCATTTCATCCCCGAAATGTTAGCAAGCAAGCTCTTCAGATCTAGTATTCTTGAAATCTAATTCCCAAACTACCCTAGAGAAGTGAAGAAACCGACTAACGTACACGTAAACAAAAGAAGAAAATTTCCAGATCTGAAATGGGCAAAAAAGGGAAATTAAAAAAAGGAAAGAAATAAATTCAATACCGAAAATGGATTGACTTCTTCTTCATCGAAAGGGTTTGGATCGTGGTGGCGATTCATACTCTCTCTCTATCTCTCTCTCTGTTTCAGATCCAAAATTATCTCCAAAGTTACGCCAGTTTTTGTTGGGTGACTTGAAGATAGAGAGACGCTACTTTACTTTTTGTAAATTAGCTTGGCTTGGCTTGGGAGTGACGCGGGATATTGAATGAAATTCAAGATTTGCCCTTTTTATTTTGAAATATTCACGAGTTTGGGCTTTGCTTGCATGGTATTGGTACGCACTAGACACAGTACCTTATTCTCTTAGGTGGGTGTACGTGGCAATACATGTCGCACGTTGAAAATGGTAAATCATTGGTTGCCACGTAAGGAGAGTGAAGAGGCGTGATAATCACGTGTTTCCAGCCTTCCCAAGCGTCAGTAGGTTCCCTTTCCACTTTCCTCTCGATCAAAAAGGTCTTATCAAATATTTGAATTAACTTTTACTTTGTACTACAAGTTTAGCCCCCTTTTTTTCTTTGCAAAACTGTAATGTTTAATAATTTAAATATTAAATTTAAATTTCTAAATTTATTTGGTATTATAATTTGAATATAATTCAATTTTTAATAAATACATATATTTTTAAAACATGTACATTTTATGAGAAAATATTTATCTCAGAGTTAATATTATACTTAAATTAAAATTTTAAAATAAATAAATAAATAATAAGATAGAAGATAAAATAAATATAATTAAAAATTTACAATAAATGAGGCCATAATGTTATAATTTTAGTAATTTTAAGATCTATGTATAAATCATATTTAGCTTTTGAATTTATAATTATTTTTGTATATGTGTCGCAAAATTTGAATCCTTTATAAATTTATTTTGATTTACATTTGTATTTTGATTATCAATATGATTATTTTTGTTATAATTATTTGAATATAATTTTTATAATTGCAATCGTAACTTTACATGTAATTTTTCAAAAATAAAACCTTATTTATATTGATTGAAAAATACATTATGTGGTGTGTTATTATACTATAATATAATATATTTTACAATTTAATTTAAAATTAAATAAACCATATTTATAATTATTAGATTTTATTTTTAATTGAAGTCTATATGTTATATAAAATTAACTCCTTCAAGAGTTAGCACGCGTAAATAGGGTTAGTTTAGCTATTAAAAATTACGAGTAGGGGTAATTTAAGTATTAAAAGCTAACAGCAAATGATATATTTTAACAAACCGTAATTAATTATTTTAATTATTTGTGCTTTTGATTGTTTTTCTATTTGTTTTAATTTAGGTAGTATTTATTTCTTTTAAGTCTTTAAAAATTAAAGTGAAATAAATTTGTATAAATTTAAAACTTTGATATTTATATTGATTATTGTGAATATTATAAATTATTATGCTAATTAAATTATTTTAACTTATTATAATTTTTCTAGGAAAATGGTATTTTATTAAACCTGTCAATTTATTTGAATTTTTTATGAGATGATGAGGTTATTCATTGCTCTCATTTTCTGACTTCTTTATTTTCCTTTTTTTTCTTATTATATAAGGATATATTTATCATTTGGTATTTATTAATTTTTCATATTTTATTATTTAAACAAAATATTTTTAACTCTATGATCCCTCATAATTTAGCACTTATTTCATAATCGTTTTTTTCCAGTTTTTTCCCTTTTCATCTTCCACTTTACTTCTCATTATTTTCATAAGTATTAAATAGAACAATAATTAGACTATTTTACTAATAAAGGCTCATTTCCAACTTTATTTATGAAAATGAGCCACTTTTTTTATTATTTACATGAATGGGCCGAAAACTCCAAAACGTGTCCACGTAGGAGCGTTTTAGGGGTAAAATTCCAGCAAAACAAGTCTTTGAGGGAGCGATTTTACCATGTCAACACAAAACGCGCTGACGTGGACGCGCTTTGCTGACGTGGCAAAATCGCTCCCTTAGGGACGCATTTTAGCTCGTGTTTTTTACCAAAAGTCATTTAAAATTTTGACTGTTGGGGTGTCCAACGATAAAAAAAAAACTATAAAAACCCCCTCCTATTTTGTTCACACGACATTTCTTTCAAATTTCTCAAAAAAAGCTCTCAAATTTCTCCCTAAATTTCTCAAAGCTCTCTTTAATTAATTATTTCCTTTAATTTTTTTCTAAATTGGTATTTTTTTTAATTTCAAAAATATTTAATTGTGTTAGCAATGGCCGGAGAATTAATTCGTCTCGATCATAAACATATCTCAGTCGAACAAACGAAAATGGTAAGGGTTAATTTCAATTTTTGAATATTATTATTTTTTTTTCATTTATGTATTTTTAATTAACTTTTATTTTATAATTTTTTATAACAGCCTGTAGATCGGGTATTACAATGTTATATTTGTAATATGTATGACCCTCTATCACCGTTGATTGAAAATTACTTAAGGGAAGCGGGTTTTTGGCACGTGGCCAATATAGGTTGGAGGTACAAGTTGGACCCGAAACTCATCAGTGCGTTCATAGAGAGGTGTAGACCCAAAACGCACACATTTCATATTCCATGCGAAGAGTGTACCATCACTTTGAAGGACATGCAATTATAATTGGGATTGCCAATGGATGGGTCTGTACCCACCGGGTTTGTTCAATATGCTATGATTCAACTGGAGTAGAAAGAATACAATATGCTCGGGCATACATCCTAGAGATCATTGGAGGTTATCTAATGCCAGACTTGCCACGAAACCTCGTACATCTGAGGTGGCTGCTGAAACTCGTTGATATTAGATCAGCTGGCGAACTTAGTTGAGGGTCAGCTGCGTTGGCAACATTTAACCGGGAGATGTGAGAGGTGACGCCACCAAATAAAGCCAAATCGAAGGTTGTCTTTCACTATTGCAATAATGGGTTTGATTTCGTTTTTCATTTGCACGACATGGAGTGAACCACTCATATAATTAGATTTTACAATTATTACATAAATTTAAAATATAATTTTATGCTAAAATTTTATTTAATTTGGTGGAATCATTCGACGAGTTATGTTGGAATACCTACCACTCTTGAAGATATACGGCTTTTATTAGACAAACGGTCTGAAGCGCATGTAAGTATTAAATAATATATATACATAACATAGTCGCTTTATATTTAGTATTTAGTATCATGTATATAACTAATATTTTTATCACGTTCATATAGTTTCAATGGACACCATACGAGGATCCGGCAGTTCGAGCAGTAATTTTGAATCCATGGAGCAAGCGGTTGTTGTAGTACGTAGGGTTTGTTTCAAGTTCTGCTATGCAACCTGGGACATACCTCCCGTGTAACACCCCCTACCCGTATTCGTCGCCGAAATAGGGTACGAGGCATTACCAGAGTTTACCAAATTAAATTTTTATTATTACGAGTTAATTACTATTCATTTACCGAAATATGTCATGACGTCCTTTAGATGGGTCTCCAAAGCCCAAAACATACTTCGGGACCAAACCAGGATGAAATCAAACCATAGGGAATTTTTTGCAAAATCCAAAAGAAAAATTTATGAACTCAATATAATCCCTTTGTAAATGTCCAACCTTCCTTGCAAAATTTAAAACCGAGACCAATCCAAACCAACCAATCCATTTCAATCAATTTGATACCAAATCATACTTGTATTATAATTATACCATTTAGCATATTATCACTCTTTACTTTAATACATATTCATTAAACAAGTTTTGGCATTTATGTAATTATCAAACCATATACATGTTATATAAATCTAAAAGAAATTTACAAAAGCTACCGGAGATAATTTGGATAGCGTGATCCTCAGTGTTGATCTGATCCTCCGTATATTTTCACAGCAATCTACAAGAGGCATTGAATACACTCAAGTAAGCTTATAGAAACTTAATAAGTTCATAGGCATAAAATATAAATCTTACCAAACATTCATAGACTCATACATTAAACACCATTACTAAGTTCACCTATCAACCACAATCATTGGTGACTTCCCTTATATAAACTCACTACCACTTATCCATTTACAATAATTCTTTTGGGCTCATTTGTCACTTACCATCCTTAATCAAATTAGGGAACGGTTACGGAAAATTGAGTACTTCACTTCCACTTTGCCATAGTATAACTATGGTATTGCGTATGATTACTTATCACTTTCTAAAGCCATTGCCCTGTCACGGTCTTACACGGATCACATTTATCACTTGTTGCTTATCATTGATTAGATAAGCGTAGCTAAAGCTATCACTTATCACTTGTCACTTGTCACTGATCAGATAAGTGTAGCTAAAGCTACCATTTATCACTTGTCACTGATCAGAAGTACTCAAATCCGACGTTCCGCTCAATTTGATCATTTATTCAGTTTTCGCATTATTATTTTATTCTCAGGTCATCACTAAATATATCTCATTATACATTATTCATTATATAATCCATGAAATTAACATTTAATCATTAAATTCCAGCAATATGAACTTACCTGGGTCGATTTACAGAATTTTTGAAAGTTCAGGGACTAATTAACTACTTTTTCTTTTCCTCGATTTGCTTCGGGTTCTCGATCTATCATTGTAAAATCATTCACTTATCAGTATTGACTTCACATTCACTCTATTTCACATCCTTAATGTTTATAACCTGCTTATAAGTAACATTATCTATAATTTCTCTATTTACTTATGTATATTTAATGCTGTTCATCTGTGTCATAGTCACTAAATTATTTTTATCTTGAGCTACAGAACTTCAAATTAGGATCCGCTAATTTTCTCTGAAACTAGACTCACATGTCTTCTTACCATAACATTTTTAGAATATTTGGCTTAGCTAATAAGTACAGTTTATTATTTAAAGTCACCTTTGTTCTACTATCTAACAGTTCCGACCCTTCTTCACTAAAAATTAATTATCTCCTCGTATGTGATTCTGATGATGTTCCCGTTTATTTCTCTTGAAAATAGACTCATTCAGGATTTTAAACATATAAATTTAAGTCCCTAATTACTTTTTTTCAATTTTTGATGATTTTATAAAGTCAAAACAGGGGAACCCAAAATCATTCTAACATTGTCTCACAAATTTTATTATATCGCATGATTTACAATTTCATTGCTTACACTGTTTCTTTTATGAGAACCTAGACTCAATAAGCTTTAATTTTATATTTTATTAATCCCTAATTCGATTCCCACAATTTTTGGTGATTTTTCAAAGTTAGACTACTGCTTCTGTCCAAAATTGTTTTAATGCAAAATGTTGATTTCCATTTTGCCCCAAATTTCACAGTTCATATAATTCAGTCCTTGCTCAATTAACCCCTCAATTAAGCTATTTTTTTTCTCAATTAGTACTTTACCTAGACATTATAAGTTATTTCACAACTATTGAAATTCAGAATTTCCACATAAAACCCTAACTTCAATCTCTTTTACTATTAAGTCCCAAACATTCAATTTCTATTAAATTCTTTCAATAAAATCGGCATATAAAAAATTTAAAGCTCTAATTCCATGATAAATAATCATATACTTCCAGCACATATTCATAGCAACTCTCAATTTCTTTCATAGAATCAAAAACTAATGAATTCAACAAGTGGACCTAGTTGTAAAAGTCACAAAATCACAAAAATTACAAGAAATAATCAAGAATTGAACTTACATGATTCAAATATGTGAAAAACCAGCTTGGAGGGACTCTTCAATGGCGTTTTTGGCTGGGAAATATGAAGAATTGCCTAAAAACTCTTTTAATTAATATTTTTATTTGTTAATTTTGCAAATTTTCCAATTTTGCCATTATTACATCAATTTTCTAGATTTTTTTCTTTCTTATGCGGCCTCAACTATCCCCTATTGCCATATTTATACCTTAAGTCCCTCCTTATTCATCACTTAAGCTATTTAATCACTTTAGCAAGTTTTGCACCCTTTTTAATTTAGTCATTATCATTCAATTGACTACCAAAATGTTAAAATTTCCTAACGAAACTTTAATACTAACTTATTCACACTCCTTAAATATTCATAAAAATATTTATGACTCGATTTTTAATTCTGAGGCCTCGATACCTCATTTTTATCTAAATTTATCTAATAATTTCCTTTAATACGCAAAATTCACTTGTAACACCCATTACCCGTATCCAACACCGAAATAGGGTACGAGGCATTACCAAAACACATACACTTGTAAACGTATTAAACCGAGTTATAAAATTTCATCTAAATTGAAACTTTCAAAATAATTAACATGCTTCTATAACTTTTCACAATATATCCTCAAAATATTATAATCATAATAATTAAGGCCTACAAGACCCGATACATACTCATGCAATTCAATGCTTCATTTCCATTTCATTCAATTCGCAATTTCTCATACTCACAATTTAAATCATATCACTGGCAATTTTCATTTAATTCACATACAATTCAATGACATTAAGTTCAACACTAATACGTATTTACCATTTATCTCAATGTTTATCGATTATACCATTCAATAACACATTTATGAAATTCTCAATTTTGCAATGAAAATATCACTTTAGCTTAAATAACAATATCATCTTGTTATAAATACACAACCACTTATCCATTTGCTTTAATTCTTTTGGGCTCATTTGTCACTTACCATCCTTAATCAAATTAGGGAACGGTTACGGAAAATTGAGTAATTCACTTTCTCTTGGCCATAGTATAACTATGGTCTTATGTATGATCACTTATCACTTGTCCCTGATCAGATAAGCGTAGCTAGGCTACCACTTATCACTTTGTCACTTGATCAGATAAGTGTAGCTAAGGGTACCACTTATCACTTTGTCACTTGATCAGATAAGTGTAGCTAAAGCTACCACTTATCACTTTGTCACTTGATCAGATAAGTGTAGCTAAAGCTATCACTTATCACTTTGTCACTTGATCAGATAAGTGTAGCTAAAGCTACCACTTATCACTTTGTCTCTTGATCAGATAAGTGTAGCTAAAATTACCACTTATCACTTTGTATATTGATCAGATAAGTGTAGATAAAGCTACCACTTATCACTTTGTCACTGATCAGAAGTACTCAAATCCGGCGTTCCGCTCAATTTGATCATTTATTCAGTTTTCGCATTTTTATTTTATTCTCATTTCAACAATAAATATATATTTCATCATACATTATATAATTCATGAAATTAACGTTTAATCATTAAATTTCAGCCATATGAACTTACTATTTCATTATCTTTCCACACTTGTTCCCATGCACATCACACAAGATATAAACATATCATTCAACCATAGTTGCAAGCTAGTGTATTTAAACATAACTCTTTTTGAAACTAACCACATGATAAACCATTCATGACATTATTTCATGCCAAATCATATACCGAATATACCATACACACATACTATGAAACTTTATTTTCACACATGAGCTTAAACCATGACTCATAATGCACAAATATAAGCATCATTCATATTTCATCGTTTATCAATTATAATCAAACATATGACCAATTATACACAAATCATTCATATATTTCCCAATTTTCCTCCACCTCCTCTCCATGCCTCATCCTTAATGTGTATAACACATTTAAACAACATTATTCGTACTTTCACTATTTTATTGTATGTAAAATTCAAGCTGTCCGTCTGAGTTAGAGTCACTAAATTATTTTTCGATGGAGCTACAGAACTCCAAATTAAGATCCGTAAATTTTCCTTGAAACTAGATTCACATATATTCTTACCATAAAAATTTCAAAATTTTTAGTTTAGCCAAATAGTACAGTTTATTCTTTAAAGTTCATCTGTTTCACTGTCTGACAGTTCTGACCTCTCTTCACTAAAAATTAATTATCTCATTGTACAGAATTCGGATGATATTTCCGTTTATTTCTTTTGAAAATAGACTCATCAAAGATTCTAAGCATATAAACTATAACTCATAATTATTTTTTTTTTAAATTTTTAACAATTTTCAAAAGTCAGAACAGGGGATTCTGAAATCATTCTGACTCGGTCTAACTAAACTTCAAATATCTCAAAATTTACAATTCCATTACTTACACCGGTTCTTCTATTAGAAACTAGACTCAAGAAGCTTTAATTTAATATTTTATTCATCCTCTAATTCAATTTCCACAATTTTTGGTGATTTTTCAAAGTTAGACTAATGCTGCTGTCCAAAACTGCTTTAGTGCAAAATGTTGATTTCCATTTTGCCCCAAATTTCACAGTTTATACAATTCGGTCCTTTCTCAAGTAACCCCTCAATTAATATAATTTTCTCAATTAATACTTTACCTAGACATTATAAGTTGCTACACAACTATTTAAATTCAGAATTTTCACATATAACTCTATCTTCAAACTCTTTTACTTTTAGGTCCCAAACATTCACTTTCTATTCAATTCTTTCAATAAAATCAGCATATGAACAATTTAAAGCTCTAATTCCATGCTAAATCATCATATACTTCCAGCACATATTCATAGCAACTTTTAACTTCTTTCATAGAATCAAAAACTAATGAATTCAACAAGTGGGCCTAGTTGTAAAAGTCACAAAAACATAAAATTTTCAAGAAATAATCAAGAATTGAACTTACATGCAGTAAAAATAGGAAGAACCAGCTTAAGGAAACCCTTCTATGGTGTTTTTGCTGATGAGAATGCAGAAAAATGAAGAGAAATCTAGATAATTCCACTTTGGTCCTAACTTTATTAAGTAAATTTTGTAATATTCCAATTTTGCCCTTAATTCTCCTTACTTTGTTGCTGATTTCATGCCTTTGCCGTCCAGCCCAAATAGACCTTGGGTCTATTTGCCTTTTAAGCCCTCTTCCTTTTATCATTTAAGCTATTTAATCATTTCCCATAATTTTGCATTTGTTACAATTTAGTTCTTTTTGTTCAATTAATTATCGGAACTTTAAAATTTCTTAACGAAACTTTAATACTAACTTTTTAACACTACATAAATATTTATAAAAATATTTATGGCTTGGTTTAAAATCCCCGAGGTCTTGATACCTTATTTTCGATTCTAATTATTTTATTATTTATTTCTAGTGTACTATTCACTTTTTCAAAAATTTTCCTAACTTCACATTTAACTTATACTCACTAAATTAATAATATTTTATACCCATTTGTCGAATTTAGTGATATCGAATCACTATTCCGACACCTCTGAAAATTCAGGCCCTTACATTTTTTCCTCATCGGATTTGTAGTCCCAAAATCACTGTTCCGACTAGACCCAAAATCGGGCTGTTACATCACTAATCCAAAAATATTTCTAAAATCACACCTAACTTTTACTTATTAATATCTAAACTCACATGTCGAATTTAGTGATCTCAAATCACTATTTCGACACCACTGAAATTTGGGTCGTTACGTCTCCAGCACCTGACACTACTGCCACACCTCATTATATGAAGCGTCCCACCTGCTATACATCTTTTCTAACGCCTTTTGTTTACCTATCCAAGCCTTGCGGTAAGAGGGTGTGTACCTAATTTGGCTACAAATATTGACAATTATGACCGACACGGAAGTCCTGGGATTTTCCTTTACAATTGGTAGTATTAAGCTAGCTATCATATCTGAATCCAATTTAGGATGATCTTTTGAAACACCTGTCAACGAAGTATGTTAAATAATACAACATTAAGTAATAATAGTATTATTCAAAAACCCTAAACACTGAATGATATTGTACTGGCAACACAAGTATGTGGGCCTTTGTACTTTTTTTATCTCCCACAAGCTTTTCTTTTTCCTAACCGAAGCCATGATTTCCACAAAGGTGTACCGTCTTGCACTGCACACTTGGCCTCGAACTTCTCAGATTTAGATTTAACCACGTGGTAGTTAACCTCGTTCATGATGCTATGTTGTTTCAATGCACCAAGAAAACTATCCTTACTAGAAAACTCCTTACCAATTTCCAATTCACCCGAACCCAATGACGAACTTGTACGGTCACTTGTTTTGTATGGTAGATCTGGAAAATCTAATGTATCAACTACCGATAGATCGACATTATGCATGTAGGCTGGAGGCGAGTATGCCTTGAATTGTAGATATTCTTCTTCATTTGAACCCCCTTCACCGTCTTCAGGTTTGGTTGGAACAGGTCTCGGTTCAGAAAATAATGTAACTTCTGCACTATTAAGGCCGGACTCTCGAAGTGGATCCACATCGAACTCATCATCCAACCCACTATCATTTGAAACGTACGAGGTCCCGTCACTGGTGGACATCGTAGGGAGTACGTCATCCCTTATTGTGGACGTTTCGTAATGTCCCCAATCAGATGTGGATTGCCAACCACTAGAAGTTGATGTCATTCCCCAGTACGTATTTCATGCATCGAACATTGATCCACCGAGGTGCATGTCTTATCCACTAACCGAATATTGTGTAGGAGTTGTGAATTCCATACTGCCACCAAACATAGGCGCTTCCGTATTCTGCTTCCCACTAATAGAGTGTCGGGTAGGGGTTGTGTATTCCTCTTGAACAGCAGTAGATGTTGAAGTTGCAAATGCTTCATTTAACGATGAAAATTGTACATATAACTCAAGATAGGATGATCCACTAGCGAGATAAGTCTGCACCATCGCCTCCAACATACAACCACCTTTGATATCAAATGAGTTATATGTCACAGAATCAACCGAAGCATAAAACCGATACTTAATAGACGAAACTCTTATTGGCGTCGTCGGAGATTTTGCGCTTAAGTCTTTTACAAAGTTCTGTCAAATCTATGTTTTGGTTAAAAACCAGTCGTGTTGTGTTCTCCGAAAAAAACAACGTCGTTCTCGGTGTCATGGACCTCACCATCATAGTAAATAACAACACTAACCAATCTTCAATTTCTATTTTGCTTAGCCTCTTTATTTTTTCTTGCTATAACTTATGCAACACGATAATAAATTCTGCTCATTTATAGCCTAAGGCCAAGCAAGAACTACTGTAAAAAATAGCGTCTACGTGGGAGCTTTTTCAGTAATTTTGCTGACAGTGCATCCTGCTTGAAGCGTTTTTTGACACTATTTTTTCAGAATCGTCGTCTCAAAATTTTTTTAGGAACTACTTTAGAAAAAAAAGCGTTCACATGGGAGCTTTTTTCAGTAATTTTGATGATAGTGCATCATTCTTGAAGCGTTTTTTGACACTATTTTTTCATAATCGTCATCTCAAAATTATTTTTCAGGAACTGCTGTAGAAAAAGAGCATCCATGTTGGAGCTTTTTTTAGTAATTTTGCTGACAATACACCCTGCTTGAAGCGTTTTTGACATTATCTTTTCAGATCCGTCTTCTCAAAATTAATTTTTCTGAAATTACTGTAGAAAAAAACAAAATCATTCTTATCAATATAAACTCCTCTAAACGCTTAACCTAAACCCTTTTACAAAAGCCCTAAAATCTAAACACAAAAATTATTTAAAAAAAATTAAATCCCAATTTCATTTATTTATTTTAAACCCCAAAACCCTAATTTAATTTATTTATTTTAAACCCCTAAAACCTAGTTTAATTAATTATTTTAAAAACTTTAAACCCTAATTTTTTAAAAAAACTTAAACCCTAAAAAAATAAAACCCTAAATTATTTTAACAAAACACTAACACTACAACCCCAAAACTCGAAAGCCACAAACTCTAAGCACTAAACATGCAAATAACCCTAATACTAGAAAAATACGGGCTAAAACGCGTCCATGAGGGAGCGATTTTTCCACATCAGCGTGTTTTGTGCTGACATAGCAAAATCACACCCCCAGGGACGTATTTTATTGGAATTCTCCCCTAAAATGCTCCTAAGTGGACGCGTTTTGGAGTTTTCGGCCCATTCTGGTAAATAATGAAAAAAGTGACCTATTTACGTAAATAAAGTTGGAAATGAGCCTTTATTAGTAAAATGGTCCAATAATTAATTAAAGGAAGATAAAGCTGTCCTTTTATTTAACACTTGTTGCTTACCCATATTATGCATGAATTCATCATATATATAAATTAAAACATGTTAAATCATTTTATATATTTTGTTATAAAGTTTATGAATAGTATGAGGATTAATTTTAAACATGTTATTTTAGGATTAAAAAATTAAAAACTAACAAGTGGACAAAATTCACTTAATAAATGAATTTATAGGGTTTGTGATTTTTCATCAAAACATACGGGTAGATGGATATCATTATCAGGTTGGATTATTTTGATCATAGTCCGTTCAAGTTCTAATAATTTTTAGATTATTTATTCAATAATTTTTAAATTTGGGTTATTTTTAAATCCAAGTAAATTTAACACACATCAATTCAGGTCCAAGTCAGTTTGAATTTATATTAATTTGAATAAAATAGTATAAGTTATTAATTATTTATAATTAAATCATTAAACTTAGAAAGTAATTATTCTTGCTCAAAGTATAGGCCGAAGCCCAAACAAATGTCTCTGGTTTGCTCCATATACATGCCCAACCCAGGCCCCCAAAAAATAGCGGCAACCCCTTCACAAAACTAAAACCCTAATATAAAATCTTAACTTCCCACCTTGGAAAGTTTTCGGGTTTGGTTCTCTTTGTAGCGCTGTTTGAAAAAGAAGATGACTCCATCGATAGAACAACTGACCCCAGAGACTACGAGCAATCAAGCATTCAACGCCAAGAAACAGGACAAGAAGAAGAAGAAGAAGAACAAATTACCAAAAGCGGAAGATCAAATTGAAGAAAATGTTAAGCAGAGTCACCAAGAGAACGAGGAAATTCAACTAAAAAAGAGCAAGAAAGACAAGAAAAAGCGAAAGAAAGAAAAGGAAAACAACGAAGGTGAATCCGAGGAAGTGAATCACGATGAAAGCGGTGAGGAGTCTAAGAAGGAAAATAAGAAGAAGAAGCACAAAAAGCAGAAGAAAGAGGAAGAAAATGGGGATTCTATTGAAACTGCAAATGGTAAAGAAGACTCGGTTCAATTTGATGACAAGGAGAAGGTGGTAGTGAGTGGAAAAAACGCTGAAGAAGCGAAATATGCGCCGTTGAAATCATTTTCTAATTCTAAGTTACCAAAAAATGTTTTGGATTGCTGCAAGGGTTTTTCTAGCCCATCTCCTATTCAAGCTCACGCCTGGCCCTTTTTATTGGATGGTCGTGATTTTATTGGAATTGCAAAAACTGGATCAGGTACTCTCTCTTCTTCTTTTTTTTTTAAATTAGTACTTCGTAACTTTTTGACGTGATTAAGGTTTCAGTGCTTTTCTGGGTTTATTTTATTTTATTTTTTTTGCGGGGAATTGTCATGTTATGTTGAATGTATGTTTATTTGTTTTATTGTGGGATCAGGCAAGACTTTGGCATTTGGCGTACCGGCAATGATGCATGTATTGAACCAGCGAAATGGTAAATCCTCAAAAGGGAAGAATCCGCTTTGCCTCGTACTTTCTCCTACAAGAGAGTTGGCTGAACAAGTATGAATCTGTTTGACTTGGTGTTGCATTAGCAATTTTGCTTTTATTATATACGCAGAAATTTCATTTTCGGAGGTGTGATGATAGTACATAATACCTATTAAGGTTTCTTTCCTTAGAGTTTAACCCGTCCTTTGGCTTCATTGGTGGCAGATATTTAACGTTTTGTGTAATGCTGGGCAAGCTTGTGATGTCAAATCCGTTTGTTTGTATGGAGGAACAGCTAAAGGACCTCAGATTTCTTCTTTAAAGTCTGGTGTTGTAAGTTATTTTACATCAGTTCTATATTCTATTAGCCATGTTGCAATGTGACTCTGCTAGTGAAATAGGTTTGAATATGGATACTTTGAATTTGCTGGTATCATGATTTCAAAAGGTTTGGACTGTGTGGTTAGCAATTAGATGCGTTATTGTGATTGTTAAATTAAATTTATTGATTTTGCTTGATTTGGATAAATTCATGTTGCTTAGTTTAGGGTTGGTGTTTCTACTTATTTTTGTGTATTAAACTCTTATTTTGGCCTAACAAAAACGGATTTTGCTGTAAATTTAGGATATTGTTATTGGAACACCTGGTCGTTTGAAGGATTTGATGAATATGGAGGTGTGTCAGCTCAATGAGGTATCTTTTGTGGTAAGTGAATGCTCCTTCATAGGCATTACTATCTTGCTTTGCACTGAATCTAGAATTTATTCAGTGATTCCTGTGTCAAATTTATTTATTATCCTAAAGTTGGCTGTTAAATGCTGTTTTATGCATAATTGAATGCGTAAAATAATTGGGACCAGTTCAATTTCTTTGCTGTAGTTCTATTCGTGTTTAACTTGCTTCTGTTAGAGCTCTTTGTTTTAGCTTGATACATCTTTTATATAACCGATTTCTTGAATAGATGGATTATGCATGTACTAAGGAAAAAAGTGGTTTGATTTTCTCTAGGTTCTAGATGAAGCTGATCGAATGCTTGACATGGGATTTGAAGAGGATGTTCGCTTTATATTGGGAAAGACTTGTTCTGGTATGTCTCTTTGTTGGTACATTGGAATTTTAAACTCCTAGAAGATGCTTAGATTAAAGCTTTTACTGATGCTTATGAGTAAACGCCACTAACCATTGATAACTTAAGGTTCAATCAAGCTAAAAAATATTGTTCTGTATCTTGGTAGAATAATGCATGAGCAATTAGGTTGGAAATCCTCATGTTGCTTTTAACTTTTGCAGCTCGTCAGATGGTAATGTTCAGTGCTACATGGCCTGCAGCGGTTCATCGGTTAGCTCAGGAGTACATGGACCCTAATCCTGTTAAGGTAATTATCTGAATGCTTGATGGTGTTGTCATAGTTTCCTATATATTTGAGAAAGTAATAAATTTGTTTTCAGGTTGTGATTGGCTCAGAAGATTTAGCTGCCAACCATGATGTTATGCA
Source organism: Gossypium raimondii (assembly GCF_025698545.1). Classification (NCBI taxonomy): domain Eukaryota; kingdom Viridiplantae; phylum Streptophyta; class Magnoliopsida; order Malvales; family Malvaceae; genus Gossypium; species Gossypium raimondii. The sequence goes on along the minus strand of NC_068566.1, from coordinate 48,201,597 downwards.
GATAGTTGAGGTCTGATTTTATTTAACCGGTTAAAATGTCTTTCATATTAACTTATTTTGTATATATATAAATGCTTTTATTAAGAGTTTGTTTTCTTATGTAGGTTTTAGATGATCGTGCACGTTATGAGCGATTGACTGCTTTGCTCAAGAAATACCATGAATCTCAGAGGTAGTTGATCTCACATCTATTGTTGAAACAATTTTCTCTTCGATCCTTCCAGTTGTAGATTGCTCTGATATGACTGTGAATTTGTTTTCGCTTTAGATAATTCTGTATGAAAAAGTATTGTAGTCGATAAATAGATTAAAAACTGATATCAAAGAAAAAGAGGGGAAACCAAGAAAATACAGGAGCAAACATAAGTTTTCCTTAAATATTCATCATATTAACCATCCAAGAAATCCATATGATTTCTAGTAGATTATGAATATTGATTATATAATAGGATTAATATTACTTTTTACCACGTTGGAATTAGCCTTGTAGGATAGTAAGCCCATATTGTTTCAATTACTTTAAGTTGACTAGGCATGTATATCCTGTTATTCTATTGTCTTTATTCTTCTATTTAATTTTACTTCTAGTGGTTTTACATCCTGTTGAGTGTTGACATTGAGGTTTGCATTTCATTCAGGAATAGAGTGTTGGTATTTGTCTTGTACCAGGCAGAAGCTGATCGAATTGAAAATATGCTTAAGAGAAGGTAAGGTTTACTGGCCTTGTCTTATTTTAAATAAATAAGTTCATAATTTCTCTTCATTGGCTAAATTGAAATGGCAGCATTTAAAATTTGCACTCTGTATGTGTGTGTTCTCTAACATTTTAATTGGGCTTCATTTAAATAAATAAGTTTGCAGATCCTTTCATTCCTTAGATTTAAAATGGTTCTTGAAATTTGATGCTATTATCAGTTTCACTTAGTTGTTTACTTTGAATTAAGCACCTGAGCTATTTAAAACATGCGATAGTGCTAATCAATCTAATCTGATGATGTTAGTTTAACAAGGCATTGAGATGGTCACTTGATATTCATGTGATTGCGAATTATGCAACTAAATATATCATCTAGAATTGCTTGATGGCTCAAGTTGTTATGAGTTTAAAAGTTCAAAATCAGTTGTGGATACTTAATTGCATTAGAATTTAAGTACTTTTTATTGGTTCAATCTGCAAAGAATCAATACTACCAATTTTAATTACCCTTTTATTTTGACTTAATATTAATTTTTTGTTTTATTTTTTTTCTAGTGGCTGGAATGTTGTTTCTATACATGGTCGCAAAGCGCAAAATGAACGCACTAAGGCACTATCATTATTTAAGAAAGGAAGCTGTCCTTTGATGGTATATTCCTGCAAATTATATATTTTCTTTTTAATTTATTGTTACAAGTTTCTGCTGAAAGCCTATGTGCATCATCTGTGGGATCTCTAGATTGCAGTACTACTAATGGAAACACACTTGGGGGTCATGTCTAGTTTACCCAGTATTACCTTCTTCTTTTTTTTAATGTTGGTTTTGAATGATGTTGTTTGCAAAATTTGATTGGTAAAACTTGATTTCTTCCTCTGGGCACATGTACTCATGCGATTAATGTTAAACAATGAATATTAGAAATTCTATAGGTGTAATGAGTTAGCTAGTTTTAACTTTTTATACTTATTAACACCGTGTGTTACAGGTAGCTACAGATGTGGCTGCTAGAGGATTGGATATTCCAGATGTTGAAGTAGTGATCAATTATAGTTTTCCTCTCACTACAGAGGATTATGTACACCGGATAGGGAGGACTGGAAGAGCTGGTAGGAAGGGTGTTGCTCACACATTCTTTACACAGCAAAATAAGGTAAATTAAATACAACTCTATTTTACGTTCTTAAATCTAACAAGTTGGTATGACAAAGGATATTAGTGAATGGAACATGTTTCAATTTTATTTCTTTCAAGTAGTGACAAGCTTATGGCAGGGACTTGCTGGAGAACTGGTAAATGTTCTAAAAGAAGCTGGGCAGGTTGTACCACCTGCATTATTGAAATTTGGAACTCATGTAAAGAAAAAGGTTTGTATTTTATGTTCCTCTTTTTCCATTGTAGCATGTATCCCTGTATGCGTTTGCATTAAAGTTTGTGGTTGATGGTATATCTCATGTCATCTTGTTTACCTATGTCATTATAGGAGTCCAAGCTATATGGGGCTCACTTCAAGGAAATAGCTGCTGATGCTCCAAAGGCTAAAAAAATAACATTTGATGACTCGGATGATGAAAACTGACTCACATGGCCTGCAGTAAAATATGTAGAATTGGTTAATAGAAACTGGTACACACTATTTTTAATTTTATGATTTTCCACCATATTTATTTCCTTTTTTTTAACCGGTTTTGTTAAAGCATCAATTGATCTTTAATATTCATCATTCTGTTGTTAGTATAAAACCTAGATTTGCTTATTTTCATTGATTTATACTCATTTGGCAGTAAAGTGCGCACTTATTTTCCATTCTGGTTTAACTACTACTTAGAGACTGCCTGGAAACTCTAAAAAGAGAAGACACGGGCGACAAAACAAAATGATTATTGTCATATGAACCAAGTTTACTTTTCTTGTCTTGGTCAAATTAGGAAAATTTGAAGCTTTTTGCTCATGTTTGCTCATTTCATTCGATTAGAAAAAATGACAGGTTTCCTCAAATTCCAAATCCTAGTCATAGCCTTTGTTGGTCTGTATTATTAACGATCGTTTTATTGCCCAAGAAAGTTGATATACTATAATGAGGCAATCGTCATAACTTTTATGGCATAGTCAAAGAGGAATTTTTCCTGGTAATTTGGTGACTAGGACAATAAATTTTGATTTGTGATTAGTGGATAACTTACTGCCCAAGTAAAGAGTTTGAATTATGTTTTATCTACAATCTATTCAACCGCTAATGAAGCTACTTCTGAGAGTTAACTACCACCAACTTTCTCATTTGTTAACTTTATTCTTTTTCTCGGGCGTAGTCTTAATCGTAGATACGCACATATCTTCCACTCCCTTTTGCTGATTTGGTTTACAATTTTAAAGTTGCTATTAATTGGACTAAAAGAAAATGATTAAAATTAATTATATTAACAAATAATTGTTTGGTATGAAAATTTTAACTTCACTTCTGTTATAGAGGAGGAATATTTTTATATAATTGGACGAAATAAAAAGGAGAAGTTGATTATGTCCTGTGGGGTTTGCATTGAGAAAGTAGTGAAAAGTAATGAATTCAGTAACCGTTTTAGGTAACTAGTAAAACTTCCTAAATAGTGATAGTTTTCTCGTTTGTCTTTTAATATCAATATATTAAATGATTATCCTCGTATTAATAATTTCAATCAAAATTAATTATAATTCAAGCTAATTAATATAACTCAGCATGCTAATTACTTTACACAATTTCTATAAGGTGATCACGAGGCAATTGTGATAACATTTCTAGCCAGTCAAGGAAATTTTGCTGGTCACTAGATTCTAAAGGACCGCGTAGGAATGGCCAAGAAATTAAGTTTAATTTGTAATTAGTGGATACTCATAGAAACTCTTATTGCCCAAGTGAAGAGGTGATTATTAATTTTAAAATTGAAAATCAGAATTTAATTTACCCCACGTATAGCATTCAAAAACATGTCTATAAGTGCAATAAATATTAAGGTAGTGTTTAGAAAGCTATTTAATCATTAGATTTTGATGTAATTGTTTGTAATTACGCACGGATGACATATTTGGATAACCATTGTAATTAGTGAGTCCTATTGAATGGAGTGTAATTAGAGCATCTAGTTACACTTTTCAATTATTAAGGGAGGATAAGATTTAGAGTAATTACACCCAAATCCAATTTTAAAACATATATAAGTGTTTGGGATGGGTACGATAAAAATTTCTTATATCATAATTTTAGAAATTTATATTATTTAATTCTTAAAAAAAATCTAAAGTTATAGTAAAAAGTTTATCATAAAAAATATTGTAAGGCTTTTTATAATTAAAGTTACAACTTCCAAAATGGTGGTAGTTTACTCGTTTTCTCTTTTAATCACGACTATGAATTTTAAAGATATCCTATAAGATTTCATTATAATAAGATTTTAGCTTAGACATTATCCCGTAAGTAAAACTAATACTTTTCATTATCAATATATCAAATAATTAACTTTATATTAGTTCCAATCAGAATTAATTATAAGTATTCAATTCAAGCTAATTAATATAAGTAGTTTACACAATTTCCATAAGGTGATAACATTTCTGGCCAGTCGAGGAAAATTTGCTGGTCATTAGATTCTAGAGGACGGCGTAGGAATGACCAAGAAATTAACGCTTAATTTGTAATTAGTGAATATTAATGAGAACTCTTATTGCCTAAAGAGGTGATTCATTTAGATGATATGATTTTGTGCTTAGCTTGAATTTCTTTGAATAGAATAATCTTTTGATTTTTTTTGTTAATTATATTTGTATATTGGATACTCATCAACCTCAATGTGTTGTGCAATGATGAGAAATGTGGAATTAATGGATTGTCGACAATTTAACTAGTTAAGAATGTTCATTGTGGCAACAACATTGACTTGATTAATGAGAGTGATATGAAACCCTCCTTGAAAATGCTAAAGGTGTGACAAATCAATGTGAAGCTTTTTGATTTATCAGTGGAGTTACTATCTATGAGAAATGTGAGTTGCGCGTCAAACTTTATGGGAAAAGTGGTGATGCAAATTGGGCAATCAAATTAATAAATGCTATCAACGAGGTATATCTTAAATATTATCTAGTGTTTTACATTACGACTTACCATTGGTTTTGCAAAGACACAAGGATCCCTTTAGCAGCAAAATGATTAAAATCTTGCACTTTTAATTCTTCAAAGCCCTACCCAAATATACCTAAACATACTTAAAACTTACCAGAGGACATATTCATCCAATTAACCTATCTAAATATTGAAACATTGCCAAATAATAACTTTCAATGCATCATTAGTAAACCAACCATTTAAATTCAAACTTACAAAATCAAATATAATTAACTAGTAATTAAGGGATAAAATTAAGCCAAAATAACATTATAAATCACTTACAATAAGTGTGAAGACAAAAGAACATATACTAAATAAAATTTTCAAAAAGTGAATAAATTAATGAAACATAAAGAAAGGGTGAAGACAAAACTTCAAACAATTCAATAAATATTAATGTATACAATATTTTAGATTGATATGATAGAGATGTCGATCGATTAAAAATTTTATGTACATGACAAGTACAATTATATCAATAGATTAAACGGTTAAATATTAAAATATTAATCGTGAGAGGGTGTAAGTGGATCCTTAAATAGTTAATTTAATTCAGACTAATAAACTAATCAAAATAAATTTGAATAACTTATGGTGGGACTTGAATTTGACAATAACAAATACCAAAGAAAAAAATTAGAGAATAGAATAAATTAAAGAACTACAGAATAGCGGTTGAAAGAAGAAAGATGTTAGATTGACATGGGACTTTTAGAGGATGTTGGCTTTATATTGAGAAAAACGTGTTCACGTATGTTTCTTTGTTGATGCATTGGGCTTTTAAACTCCTAGAAGATGCTTAGCTTGAAGCTTTACTTCATGCTTGAACTTTTAGGGTTGATTGATTATCTAATAGATTATGAATATTGATAATGACTCTTGATTATCTAATTTTTTTGGTCATCTTAATATGTGTTTGCATTCAAGTTTGTGGTTCGTGGTATATCTCATGTCATCTTGTTTGCCTAGGTTGGATATGAGCTCAGCTCTCCTCTCCTCTCTCCTCTCTCCTCTCTCTCTCTCTCTCTCTCTCTCTCCTCTCTCTCTCTCTCTCTCTCTCTCTCTCTCTCTCTCTCTCTCTCTCTCTCTCTCTCTCTCTCTCTCTCTCTCTCTCTCTCTCTCCTCCCTCCCTCTCTCTCTCTCTCTCTCTCTCTCTCTCTCTCTCTCTCTCTCTCTCTCTCTCTCTCTCTCTCCTCCTCTCTCTCTCTCTCTCTCTCTCTCTCTCTCTCTCTATTAAATTGAATAATTAATTCAATTGATTAATCAAAATAAATTTATAAAAGAAATCACACAATTATCTTTGGTGAAACTTCAAAAAAATAAAAGAATATAATTAATAAAAAATGCATTAGATAAGAAAAAAAAACTAATAATTAGAGTGAAGATTTGGAAGTTATAGAAAATAAATGAAAAATATCCACATGTATACCATAAAAGTGTTAGAAATACATACGTAGTTTGTGTAAGACAACACATTTGATATTATATAAATATACAAACCAATCACATTTCCTCACAACATATAAACACATAAAAATAATGACATTGATAAGTGCAAGTGTATGCATGAACTACGAAGGTTGGGCATCCATGCGTATTTTTGTCCCAGCTTGCTTCACCTCCCACACACCACTTGCATCGCAAGGGCAGAACGTGATTTGAGGGCAATTCACTTTCTCCAATAACTTCAGTTCAGGGAATTGCTTTTGAACTTGTTTCCAGTCCATCTTTATATTAATCAAGTATTTCAAACGTAAAATCTCCACGTTCCACTTCTCGTCTCTGTTAGCCACAGGAATATGACTCACTTCTCCACCTCTAAAGTAGAGACGCTTTAGGCGAGTCAGAGTCTTGGGGACCAACCACTTTGGTGGTTCTTTGTCTGGGTAACAGCGGATATCCAGTTTCTCTAGCTTCAACACACTTTGCAAAACTGGTTTTGGGGACCGACCACCTTGGTCTTTGTTGTTTGCGTGTACATTGGATTGCACTACCGCACCACTTTTCTGCTTCTTGGCATTATCCCCATTCTTGTCCTGGCCTGCTTTAGCTGTCGTAGCGGCCACAGCCACATTGCCTTTTTTAGGTACTGACTTTGAAGACCCCAAAAATGGTAATTTCAAATATTTCTCAAGTATCTTTGCTGTGGGCCCTAATTTTGACGCTTCACTTGTTTTGTTCTTGTCTTCCGGGTGTATTGCTTTGTCGAGGGACTTCTTTGTTCCACCAGCTCCCCACGCTATTTTCAATTTGGTAAGCGACTCAAACTCAGAGAAATACTTTATTGATTCCTTTTCTTTTATTGAGAATTTGTCATTGTGGATGCTAATGCTGAGTTTCTCCAGTTCAGACAACGTTGTCAAGTGGGTGAGAGTGCATGGGCTATTGGAGCTAATTACGAAACCCTTGAGGACTTTGAGTTTTGAGAGCTTTGAGAGATCTGTGGGGATCCAGTCCAACAAATAGCACTCAGATAAATCCAAGTAAGAGAGCATCTTGAGTAAACCAACCTCCTTGGGAAGCTCCTCCAGGGTGTGACAAGCTTTTAGATCTAAGATCCTCAAGTTCTGGAGCATGCCAATAGAATCAGGGAGCTTCTTGATCCCGGAGATCCCATGAAGGCTAAAAAACCTTAGCTTGTTCATATTCTTCAACCCTTTTAAAAAATCCACGTCTTCCACCTCCATATGCCGCTCAGCTGTGCGCTCCCACCTTCCTAAATAAAGGACCTTTATGTTTTTCATCTTAGAAAATAGCTCCTCCGGCAGTTCGGGAAATTGCTTGCTCACATTGAACAACGTTTGCAGATTTTCCAGATAAATTATTCTCTTAGTCTCCAGCTTTCCTCTCGTCTTCTCCATTTCTTTTCGTTCTTGCTCCTCTAATTTCTGATTCTGCTTCTTTTTCTCTTTCGTCAGGGTATCTGCCTCTGCCTGCTTCTTAGCCTTCCATTGCTGTGCCTGTTTACATGCCTTTGTAAATGCACGAGCATTCTTGGTGAAGAACACTTCTTGTCGTTCTTGCTCCTCTAATTCCTGATCCTGCTTCTTTTTCTCTTCCGTCATTGTACCTGCCTCTGCCTGCTTCTTATCGTTCCCTTGCTGTGCCTGTTCACGTGCCTTTTTAAATGCAAGAACATCCTTGGACCACCAAGAAGGTCCTTCAGATTTCACCAAGCATATCTTTTTGCTTTTGAAAAACTCCATGTTGGGGTATCCCTTAGAGTCGTAATAAAAGAAGTTGGCCTGCTTAGCAAGCCTAACGATGAGACAACGAACAATGGGGTGCATCTTATAGCAGCTACCCTTGGACCCGCTTCTCTTATAAACAGGCTGGATGAATCCAGGCTCCACAAATTCGTCAAGAATTTCATTCACCGTTTTCGTATCAGAATCCGATGTCAGCCTTAGCCTTTCCCCTTCCCACCAAAACCGTAGAAGCCTCTCGGAAACCTCCGCATTCTCCGGAAAAATCGCGAAACACAGCAAACACAATTTCTCCCTTATACCTAGAGTTTCGTAACGGTGTTGAAACTCTTTGAAGAAAGACCCTTTCTCGAATATCCCATCCGCTTGGTACGGACTGGGCAGCTTGCTCGCTTCTTCTCTGGAAGTCGTGGCTAACAAACGGCGCGCTTCGGTGGAGGAAGAAGTTTGATGTAGCAACGGGAGTTGGGCTTTGACTTTGGTCATGTTGCTTCTCAGCACTTTGAGATTGTCTTTGGTCGTTTCCCACTCCACGTTGTCTGGGTTTGCGTTGAGGTCGCCAAGGATGTCATCAACGTTTTTTTCAATGGTTACTAGGGGATCAGAAAGATTGGTTTCGTACACTTGCAATTTCTTGAATTCGTCAATCAAATATTTGAGCTCGTTGCAGGCTTTATCGAGATCAGATGTCTCGTCCTTGGGCATTGGATCCCCAGCTCCCGTAGCAGGGGAAGACAATTTAGGAGCCTTGTGGGCCGCTGCCTTTAGATCTTCATACCTGCGGTTTAGACTCACAATGACTTTCCCCATGGGTACCTGATCATTTTGCGGCAAACGAGAACCATCTTTAGAATTCAAAGACATGATTCATCTTCTTCTAAATTCTCGCGGATCACGAGCTTATCGTATTTTCTTTTTCTCTTTACTATAATATTTGAAAAAATAATAAAATTTTGAAAAATAAAATAAAGATATTTGTTTCTTTTACTATCTTGTAATAAAATATCCTAGGTGAATGATATAACCTTAAATAAACATGTTTGGTAGAAAATATTTTTATGAAATAAATAAAGAAATTAAAAAAATAAAACAATAAGAATAGAAAACTAGTAAGTGATATGCGATCAACATTACTCAACTTTGCAGGCTTCATCCAGCTGGAGCTTATCAGACGTGCCGGTGTTGGACTTTGAATCTCCATTTTCCGCATCGCGATTGGCAGCCTCGGAACTTGTGGGCAAGAGGCTTAAATTCTCAATCGGTTCTGCCATGGATAAGGGATGGTTGAAAAGAATTGATTGATGAAATTCAAGAATAGTGTGTGAATGAGATGATGTTGAAAATGGAACAAAGGTTCTGTGCTAGTTTTAAAGTCTCGTTTCCAAACCTTCACGTAAGGTAACAAAAATATTCATTACTTCATTCTTTCTATTATCATCCTAAAAAGCCAATAGCTTCTTCAGTTTGTAAAGGTTTAGAAGAATAAATTAAACGTGGTTTATCATATATTCTTTTAAAAACAATTTTGATTATTAAATTTAAAACCATTCAAAAACATGCCTCTTTTTAACTTTTATTACAATAAATACTAACCTACTTAATCATTAGATTTGGGTGTAATTACATATAAATAACATGTTTAGATAACCATTGTAATTGGTGAGACCCATTGAGTTGAGCATAATTAGAGCATCCAATTACACTTTTCAATTATTAAGGAGAGAATAAGAATTACACCCAAATCTAATTTTAAAAATTTACTTTTATGGGTAAACTATCAAAATAGCCACTTTTGTTTGACTCAGGTAGCATTTTAGTCACTTATGTTTGAAATGTTACATTTTAGTCACTTACGTTATCGTGTTGTAACATTTTAGTCACTGAGTCGTTAATTGTCGACAATGGTGTAACGGTAAGTTGATGTGGCACGTTAAATCATCATTTCAAATGAAAATTTTAGGTTAAATTCTACAATTGGTTCCTATATTTTTTTCATTTTCAACAATTTAAAAATTTTCTTTTATGTTCTTCTAACTTTTTTTTCCATTCTCTTATGATTCTCCCTCTATTTTCCTCCCTTCTTCATTTCTTTTAACATAGTTTTTTCATACTTTCCATTTGTAACTAGTCCACAAGCTCGCCTCACTCGAAAAAATTAAATTGTTTAAAAAAATAAAACATAGAAAAACTACGTTGAAAGAAATGGAGAAGGGAGAAAAACAAAATGAGAAGCATAAGAGTATGGAAAAGAAAGAAAGTTAAAAAAACATAAAAGAAAAAAATTAAATTGCTCCAAACAAAAAAATATGGGGACCGATTGTATAAATTAACTTAGAATTTTTGTTTGAAATGATAATTTAACGTACCACATCAGTTTACCGTTACACCGTTAACAGAAACTAACGGCTCAGTGATTAAAATGTTACAACGTGATAACATAAGTGACTAAAACGTAACATTTCAAACATAAGTGATTAAAATGTAACATGAGTCAAACAAAAGTGACTATTTTAGTAGTTTACCCTACATTTATACAAGTTATAAAATTTATATTATAAGTATGATCATGTATGAGTGCTTAGGATAGTTATGGTGAAAAAATTTATATCATAAATTCTAGAAAACTATATTATTTTATGGTCAAAAGTTTATTATAAAAATATTATAAGATTTTTTATAATTAAAGCTACAAATTATTTGGACCATAAACCCAAATATTTTAAGTTTGATGCTAATTATACAAAATACAAAAAGTCTTCTTGGGCTATGATACCATTTGAGAGAATGATGCCAGACACAATCACCATAAATAGCTTGAAAACTCTTTAATTTGAGACATTTAATGTTTCGAAATGTGGTTTATAAGACATTTATTGTTCTAAAAAAAATTTCTCATATCACCTTAAGGCTTGTTTAGTAGTGCTTAAAAAAACAATTTTGGCTCCAAAAGCATTTTTGGAAGAAAAGTTATACTAAATAAGCTATTTTTATTGAAATTTTTGGCTTTTTAAAAGGGAGAAGTTAAAATTTTTAAATTTTCTCTCCCAAAAGCACTTCTGAAGCTTAATTACTTTTTCAACCCTCCAATAACATATTACTTTCATTTTTTTCTTGGTGCTTAATTACAAATGTGTTAGAATCATTAATTAAAAATAAAACAATATTTTTAAAATAAGTAAAAATATTTTAATATCTAATTACAAATATGCAATGGTTATCTTTAAATATTTAAAATATAGTTTATATATTTTAATTAAATTTTATAAATAATTAATATTTATTGCTTAAAATATTTAAAATTTATATTTCATATATTAAAATATTAACAAGTTATAATGAATTTTTTATATTCTTACTAAAATATAATAATATTAATTAATTTGAATATTATTTAAATGCATATTTGTTACTTGATAATAACATGTCTAAAATTGACATCTTATTTTTCAAAAACATTTTTGACAGCAATGCTAAACACTCAAATTTTAAATCAAACTTTTCAAAAGTACTTCTCAAAAGCATTTTTCCACAACATTTTTCAAAATCACTTTTCGAAAGTATTGCTAAACTAGCCCTTAGTATAGTGCAAAAAAAAAAAAGGTTAGATCGTACTAGCTTCTTGTATATTTCATAATTTCAATCAAAGGTGGAATTGAGATAACTCATACTTTGAAAACTACATGAAAGAATCTATTGATAATCATAATGATACAAATTCAAATTTAGATGACGATGATGAACTCGATCAATGACTAACAAAATATGATAATGAGCATATGTTAAATATTAAAGAGTGAATAACACAACAAATATGTACTAGAATAATTAGATAAAATTGTATATGATGTTTATTTTTCTTATGTTTTAGTAATCATATTATCAACTACTTTTTGGACTAACATAATATATATGATGATTTGATTTTAACTTTTGTTACTTGCTTAAATTTTGTATCATACTAATAATTTTATAGTAATTAATATTTTTAAAAATATAAATTATTTAACTGTATAATTACAATTTGTATGGTCAAACATGAAACAAGAAATTACGATATAATTACATTGTGTCACCTAAACACGCCTAGGGAATTATAATTCTTTGTAATTACATGAGAATATAATTATTACCCTAATAATTGTGCTTTCATTAAATTATTCTCTGTGGTCCAAATATACCTTAAAACAAAATTTGAGGGAAAGGAATAAATTAAGGATACATAGAGAAAGAGTAAAGATATGTTAAAAGAATAAAGATGTTGGCTTGACATGGGATTTGAAGACGATGTTTGCAAGGAAAGTTCGAATAAGAAGAAATTGTTATAGAAAGGAATTTTGTAACATCTCATATTCGGTTTGATCGATAGATTTAAGTTATAGGATGTCATAATCATTGTCGGAGCAACTACGATAAATTATATTTAAATATTTACTTTTTATAACTAATTACGTGATGAGTGTAAAAAGAAATATTGAAACAAATGATAAACTTTAATGTTCAAATAAATAGATGAGAGTTGAATATGATTATGGAATTGAAATGTTGATTTGAAAGTGAATTGAATTAATATGTATTTTAGTTATTAATTATATGAATTTGATTATATGTTTTGAACTCACATTACTAATGTTGGATTTTGCCATGTCTAGCTAAATATATCAACTTGTGATAGCTTTTGTATTAATTGAAAAGATAAGGTAAGTTTATAATAATTCATATTATATTATTTTTATATTTTATGTAATTTATAGTATATTAAAAAATAAAACTTATATTGTATATATAATATTATTTTAATGTAAACGTTAAAATAATATTAAGATGATTATATAAAAATCTAATAAATATAAAAATATAAAATTTATTTAATATGAAATTAAAATGAAATAAATATTTTAAAAAATTAAAAATAATATGAACGGGCCTAAAATGAGTTTAAATTATTTTTTTGCAAATATAAGTGAACTTAGAGAAACTTAAAATATATTAATATTATATTTAGATCTGATTTGACTCATGAACAAGTGAAGAATATTAATTCAACTTAAAATCATTTTAGGAAAAAAAAAACCGCAATATCCAGCTAGATAGGTGTGGTTTGGGACAAATGCTTGTTGCCTGCCTCTGTGTTGTCAACTACACTCTTACGATAGATTCTGTCCACTCCAAATGTCCTTTTCTTTTCTCTCCATTATCACCCTTTTCTCTACTGATTTTCATGTTTCTAGTTAAATATTATTTATTACACTAACAAAAGCAAATGGTAAGAAAAAAAAGAAAGAAAACGAGAATCTAATCTTATCAGACACAAAAAACACCCATTACGCAAAGCAAGCTTAAACTAAAGCCAACCCTAACCTAAAGTTGCCCCACTCTTATCATCTTCTCTGTCCTTTTATGCTTGTCTCTTCACAGAACCTGTAACGTCATCACCATTTGTTATTGCAGCATATAACTCTGGTTCCCAGTTGACTTTTTTTATTTTTGGCTTTCAACGGATCTAAGATCTGAGGACCCTTTTGTCTGAAATAGAGTTTCCCATAGCTGGGAAATAGACAACAACATGGTTGGTCTTTTTCCTAGATTTTCTGTTGGCAAAGCTGGTCATCGACGATCCCAGAGTGCTCTTGTAAGAAAATCTAAATCATTATTTTTTATTTCTTCTTTTGTGTCTTGTTTTGCATTAATCTTGTGATCTGTCTGATTCTTTGGTTGTTATACTTGCTTGAATGTTTCCTTAATGTGCTTTTGACCATTTTTTTATACGAATTAGTCCTTTAGTTGCCTTGGTTTTGGGATTTATTTCATAAAAATCACCAAGCTAAACCCAGATCTCCTAATTAATAATCTGTTTTATTTCATAGAATCTGCTTTTGGATTGTTTTGGCTCTTTCGCCATTTAATTCAATGCCTGTTAGGCTAATGTTGCTTCTATTTTCTTTTGCTTGATTCTTTTCGATTAAATAAAAAATTTATTAAAAATTATGTAATAACTTAAAATTTCATAAATTTTAGGCTGAGGCAACTTCCAACCCCTTTAATGTCGTACCTGGATTTTAGTTTGCGTAACATGACTAATGAATTGCCTCACTTGTGGTTCAGGTGGAAGGGGAAGTGGTGCCTCCAATTCCGGATGTTGCAACAGTAGCAGCGGCCACTGCTGCCCCTACTACTGCTCATGGAATCGAAGTAGCGGTGGAGTTTAAACCGGTAGAACATCCAATTGAACCTTTGGACAACGACCAGCCGATTCAATGCCCATTGCCTGAGCCTTCAATTCTAAATGTAAGCTCCGGAGACTTGTCTTGTTGGCTTGAGTACCTATTAGTATAGTTGGCCATGATTATGTGATAATCTCACCATATAAGTTCACTATTCTATAGACCAAACTACCCTAGAGGATTTTGTATTAGAAATTGTATTTTGTCTTCTTTACTTAAAAAATAAATAAATTAGTTTTTGAATATTAGATCAAAGAACAAAGCGGTTATTTTTGTTAAACATTTCATTCATTTTGACTGTTTAAAATCGACGTAGTTAATAATATAACTAAACAATTATATATGGTACAATTTTTAACAGAATGATCATTTTACTATTTAATTTAACATATAAAGCTTAATAAAGAGAGTAAAATACAATCAGACTCTTAATATAATAGCTTCCATATTACTTTCACCCATAAAATTCATGGATATATGCTTTGCATTACATATATAATATATTGTCGTGATTAGGACGGAAGAATATGGAAGGAGCGTGTATCAGCTAGCGTACGGAGGAGAGCCGACTTGCCGGTTATGCAAGATGGAGGCACCCTTCAATCTCAATCCGAATCCGAAGCTACTGTCGGAACCAAACCTCGGCCGACCTCAAATCGTATGATCTTACCGTCTCTAAGTGCTCCGGAACATAATTTACTAAAGCTCCTTGAAGAATGTACTGCATCTAGGATCTAAAAGCATGCTGCTACAATGCTACTTCAACTTCATTGGAATAATTTGCATGTCATCTATAAACATCAAACCATATATATACATCATGGAAACGTTACCCACTGTATATCTAATAAATCACGTCTAAATTTAAATCCTTCTTTTCATTTCTACTTAAATTTAATTTTAACTATTTTATGTCTATAAAAAATTAAATTATAATTTTTTAGAATAAAATGTAATTGTCCAACCAAATGACATGCATAAAGCATAACGATGAAAATTTTGCATATCATTAATTATTTTGATTGGCTCGTAATCATTAATTATTTTTATAAAATAAAATAAACATTTTCATGGTAGTGAAAGAAAAACTTGCAATACATTATCATGCTGAATGAAATTTTAGTGCAATTAAAATGTTTAATGTATATTCTTTTATGGTGTATATAAAACAAAACAAATTATTAATATTAATATAATAAATAACTTTTTTTAAAATTCGCTTCTACTTGGTCCGACCTGTTCAAATGACTCATTTGAAAAATAATAAAATATAATTTTACTTGCCAAAAAATAAAAATAAAAACTATATTATATGTATTTATAATTAGAATTAAATACAAATATTTTGTCTAATTACAAAAGATAAAAGTACCATGAAAGTTGTTATACTACATGTTAAATTGCATTGTGTCCTCTTTACTCAAAAAATGAGTAAAATAATTCTTATACATTAGATAAAAAGTAAATTAGTCTTTTTATTAAAAGTTTCATCAATTTATACTATTAAAAATTGACCTAATTAGCGGGATAACCAAATATTAATACATGACATGCCACATTTACCATATGTTGTATAGGAATCGGTTTTAAAATAAAATAGATAAAAATTTTAATGAAGGATCGACTTACTTTTTGGTCTAATGTACATAGACTAATTTGTTTTTTTAAGTATGAGAATCAATTTTAACAATGAAAATAAATAAAATTTTTATCAGAAAAATTAAGTTATTTTTAATATAACATAGAAACATTAATTTATTTAAATTTTTAATTAGAGAGACAAAATACAATAACTTCTAATATTAAAAAAAGTAGCACTATGAACCAAATTCGTTGCGTAACCCGACCCACTTTACTTTTTAGTACAACACAACATGCCCGGCCCGATATCTTTTGCCTTTCTCGGGTTCCGTTATTCTTTTCTTTGGGCACAAGACACACAAAACATCATTTTTTTCAGAGTTCAATAAATAATAGAAAAAACCAAAATTGAAAAAAGAAATTGAAAAAAAAAACCCTCTTTACGCTTCAGCTTCTCTTCGACTGTGTAGTGGAATCGGGATCCATGGCGGCCTTGCAGTACCTGGAATCTCTTCGAAATGAGCATCCAGAGCTAGCCGACTGGTATAGTTCTCTAGCAGATCTGTATCAGAAGAAGCTTTGGCATCAGCTCACTCTCAAGCTTGAACAGTTCGTTGCTCTCACCGTCTTTCAGGTTTCTCTCTCTTTTTTTTGGTTTAGGGTTTTGTAGATCTCTTCTATATTAAAGTTTTTGAATGGAGTTGTTTTTTTCCCTAATTGAGTTTGAGGAATTAGGATTTTGGTTTAGAACTGGGGTTCCATTTGGATAATTTTCTTTTCTTTTTAGTTTTAAATTGAAGAGAAATTATAAAAATGCTTATCACTTTGATTTTCGATAACTCAAAGATGATTCGAGAAAGTAGTTTCAGTTGAATTTTCCCTTCTACCTGTTTATTGTAATTTTTTTTTAAATAGAAGATGCCAAAGCATGGAAATTGTTGTTGACTTGTAAAATTTTTTAGAGGAAATATTCTGTTCTGCGTGAGCTGCAATGCAGGAAGTTAGCTAAATATTAGTTTCTAAGGCTTTATATGTTTGCTTTTAGAAAAAAAATGTTTACTTAATTGCAGAATGGAGAGTTTAAGGAGCAAGACTATGTTATATCTTTGTCAAATCATATGATATATGAAACATTAGCTTCTAAAGCTTTGACATCTTATTTTAGGATTCTTGATTGTAGACAGGAAAATTTTGGGAGGCAAGCTTATGTTACATTCTCTCATCCCTCTTGTTTTTTCGTGTTACATGTTGAATTTTATCATGATTTCCTATTGGTTACATTCTCTCATCCCTCTTGTTTTTTCGTGTTACATGTTGAATTTTATCATGATTTCCTATTGGGTCATTTAGTACGTCTTATTTGGATAATTAATCTGGAGTGTGGTTCAGTTAATGGTTTTCATTATTGAAGAAAAGGCTTTGTGTTTATATACGTTCATGCATGGATAAATAAGTGTGGTAGCAAAGAACCAAGTGTACCCGACGAGCTAGATGTTGGCTAGAAGATTATACTTCCTATAACTTGTTTCTCTTAATTTTCAGGCTGGAGATGCACTGATACAGTTGTATCATAATTTTATCACTGACTTTGAGACCAAGATTAATCTTCTCAAGCTTGCACATTTTGCTGTTATAGTTTCTCGGCAGTATTCTGACAAAGAAGCTTCTACTAGTTATCTTGAAGGTGTGATCGAAAAGCTTCAGGCTACTAAAGAGCAGCGCATAGAAGAGCCAATTATTTATATTAAGATGCAAATTGCCAAATTTAAGCTTGAGCAGGGTGACCGAAAGGAGTGCAAGAAACTTCTTGATGATGGAAAGAGTACTCTTGACAGTATGACTGACATAGATCCTTCTGTATATGCTAGCTATTATTGGGTTTCATCTCAATACCATAAATTTCGCCAAGAATTTGCTGATTTCTACAGAAGTGCTCTCCTTTATCTTGCATACACATCTGTGGCATCCCTGTCAGAATCCTTTAAGCTGGTACGTTTTTATGGGTTTATGTGTTCTCTGGCAGGGAAATTGTACTTTCTTGTGATACTACTAGAGCTCGTCAGTTTTACTTATTAATCAAGATTTGATGTTACAAACTCCTTGTTCCTCAGAGTCCCTGTAAGAAATTATTGTTTTATCAACCAACTCATGCCCAGCAGTGCCTTGGAAGTCTAAATTTTTGTATTACTAGTTTCATCCTTTTCTTTCATGCCACGTCCCTTTCAATATCTAAATTTTATAATAACAAAGATAACTCAAGTTTCCAGGTATGTAATCGACAATAAATCCTCCATAAAAATGACATACCTCTGTATGGAATTAATGCTGATTGTGGTATAGCTGATGTGCTTAAGTAGTCAGCCTTCCAGCTGGAAGGCTGAGGTGGTGCTTATCCTTACACTCCTGTCATTAAAATAGATGGATAAATAAATAAACTAAAGAAAGTTTAATGCTTTTATTTGGCCAGTAGATATTTTTATCCTTTGACTTCATTTCATTTTATTTTTATCCTTTAAATTATGTAGGATTTGGCATTTGATCTGTCCCTTTCTGCTCTTCTGGGTGATGACATATACAACTTTGGAGAACTGCTTGCACATCCCATTGTAAGAAGACCAACTTTCTAATTTCACCATAGATTGTAGCTGAATATTCTTTTTTAATATTTTTACAGACAGAATTGTTTCATGTCATGATGGTTGTTTGTTCCTCTATTTAATCGAAATGTTATTCATCCTTGTTTGCCATTAACAAGTTAAGCACGTATTAGTTAACCTTTAATGGTTGATAATGCTATTTGTCTGATAGTATGGTTCATTGAGGCATATTGCTATTTTCATTTAAAATCTGATTTTAGTTTTAACCTGGTTTAGGCTGTTAATCAAGCTTTGGTTAAATAAAGAATGTCAATAACTTTGGAAGCAGTAGAAGACCCATTTAAAATGTTGTGATGTAGTGGTTGATTGTCCATTGTAGGAACACAAGGAATATAGATGCATAACAATGAGAATCGATTAGCTTCGTAGATTTACTTGTAGGCATGGTTCAACCTGAAAGTTGGAACTTTTTCCAAGGGAATGAAACATTTCAATGCCTAGAATGAAAGTAAATTTACTTGTGCTACAAACAAAATGCTTGCTCATATGGAATCATGCTGTCTAGTAGTAGACAATTTGGTATGAATGAACATCTTTGGTTTGATGTTGATTCAAATGTTAAAATGTGTAAACAAACAGATAAGAAATACTATTTTTTGTGTAATTACGTACAGTTGATAGTTCATAGTATGGACTTTAATAATTGCACTAAAGTAAGGCTGATAAGACCAGTCTGAGATGTTGAGGTTAGATATATGTGGAGGTGCAAGGGAGCCTAAGTAGTGATTGGAAAGTGCCATATGATTATAGGTTCTTTTCATTTTTGTATTTTCTTTTATGCTATTGCAGTTGCATGCTTATTTGTCTTTCGGGGGGATGATGTGAAAGGCCACTCTTGTGTTATAGGTTTTTTTCTTTCTGATTATCATTGCTTTATTCTATGTACATACATATATACACTTCTGTTATGTTTGAGATGATGACATCCTTCGCATCTTTTACAGATAACAAGTCTTCTTGGGACTAGGGTTGAGTGGCTTTACCATATCCTCCAGGCCTTCAACTCAGGTGATCTAGCTCGCTATCAAGAATTGTGTCATGTGCACAATGCTGCATTGAGGGCACAACCAGCCTTGGTTGAGAATGAGAAGAAGCTGTCCGAAAAAATCAATATTCTATGCTTAATGGAGATTATCTTCAGGTGTGTGTTTGCAGTGTCCTCTGTATGTTGCTGATATCTGTATGTATAGTTAAAAGCTAAACTACAATGTGTTTTCATGCAGCCGCCCATCCGAAGACCGAACCATACCTTTAAAAGTTATTGCTGAGCGAACAAAACTGTCCATTGAGGATGTTGAGCATCTTCTTATGAAGAGCTTGTCTGTAAGTTGCATCTTTGTACAAGTCCAGTCTCTCCATTTCCTTCTCATATGAGCTTTTGCATCACTGCATGCTTTTGATTGCACTTATGTCTACAACCACTAGCTATCGCATGGATTACTTGTATAACCTTTCATTTGAATCACAATTGCAGGTTCATCTGATTGAGGGCACAATTGATCAAGTTGAGGGTACAGTTCATGTCTCCTGGGTGCAGCCGAGAGTTCTGGGAATTCCACAGATCAAATCCTTACGTGACAGGTTGGATAATTGGGTAGGCAAAGTACAAACCGCTTGGTTATCAATCGAAGCTGAAACACCTGATCTTGTTGCAGCATGAATTTTTTCTCCCCTCAAGTTCCTTTCTGCCCATTGTAACAATTTCGTTATTGGAAAAAAAAAAAAAGAGAAGTTAATGGTGAGCAATGAGGATAGAGACAAGTGTAAGTGATGTGGGGATATTAGTTGATAGTTGATCCTGGAATTATTCTATTCTTGTGGAAGGAGTGTCCCCTCCTTTGTATTTTCTTTTTCACGTTTGGTCATTTGTTGGATATTTACAGTGGCATATATGCCTAAGGATACTTGTTAAACTTGAGAGTAGCTAGCTTCCTTCTCTTTTTTAACTTTGTATTGGGAGTTCTAATTTACAATCAATCAGATATATGATCCACTTTTATGTGGATCATATGATATGAAAGTGCATTTTCATTTTAGAATGTTCTTTTTTATCTGCCATAGATCATGTTGTTTAGTCAATATTGCAAGATATGGTGGGCCTTGAAAACTCGAAAATGAAACTTAAAACTCAAACTCCATTCTCAGTTCAGTTTTGTTCTAATTTCAGTCCAACTTCAAGCTTTGTTTCTCAAGTTGAGATCAATCAAATTCTATAACATGTCATAAAAAAATCACTTTTTTCTTATACCCCATATCTTAATTTTATCATTAATATTGTTTTCTTATTTTTTTGTAACTCTTCCACATGGAAATTTGATTGTTGTTGAAATAAGAATATTGTGGTTTTCATGTACTGCTAAGCAGTATGGCTGGAGCTTCAGTCCTTGAGCCAAGAAGGTTCTTTTCACCACCATCAGATTCATGGGCATGCATTTGAGCTTGGCTCTGAATGCAAAACAGCTTCATCAATACGTATGGCACGGCAAATGTGGTGACATTAAAGGATTACAAAAGTCGAGCAGTGGAAAGTAAAAAATATATATTAGAGCGAAAGGAAGCAACTCATATCAGAGCCAGGTTTCAATCCTGGGACCTGTGGGTTACGCTGTGCCAACTGTTATTGTTCTGACTAGTTATATTATATAAATTGTGATACACTGAGAAGTTTTATCATATAAATTATAGATTGTGATATCTGATTGTTGATATCGCACTGAAAACTTATATAAATTATAGATTGTGATATATTACTGTTATGCAGTGTTAAGAAGTTACTGAACATCCAAATGCATTTGCCCTTACAGAAATACATCTCAACGCTCTCCATGGAGAACTTTGAACTAAGAGTCAGATTATATTTTACCCCATTTATTCAAATAATGAGCAAATTAATACTTACGTTAGATTAAAAAACAAATTGACATAGTTAAAGAGCAAATTTGCTCTTTGCTCAAAAAACAGATTGACATGGTTAAAGGGCAAATTTGCTCTTTGATCAAAAAACAAATTTTTATTGTTAAAAGTCTCGTATATTTCTATTGTTGCAACTAACGTGGTTCACAAAATATCAGTAAAAATGGATAAATATTTTAACAGAATGACCAATTTGCTCTTTAATCTAATGTACAAAGATTAATTTTCCCATTTTTTAAGTAAACAGGGTAAAATACAATCCAATTCCTCATACAAGAACCTCCATATGCAATGACAATCATATCATATAACAAACAAAACTAATATCCATCACCTATGAATATCGGATTACCATAAGAGATCGTAATTACTTCCACAAATACAGGAAAAGATGGAGGAAACTGCATTAGCTACATAGCTTTAACCTTTCAACAGTCTGCCAATCTAATGAATGGAACCAAGAACAGTGCATGGTGATGGTGTTGTAGCCTGTGTTATTGGATTTAGGCTAAAGATCAAGGCAGAGTTTTGACAAATGTGTGTGTGAAGTGTTTGTTCAACATGTTCTTAAAATCTAGAGAGCATGGAAATTAATTCATGAAGGAGATTCTCCTGAGCTTAGATACAGTTAAAGATATTGGCAGTTGATAAAATAATTTAACACAAAGTATGATAATCATTTTCCTAATCACTCTCATCACAACACTTGTGCAAATCAGTTTTCTCTTACTAATTCACCAGTTTTCCTAGACTCATTTTCCTAAACTCGATCAATGTTCGAGATGAAATTATCAAACCAGCTTTTTAAACAGGTTTACAATAAAAAAGAAAGAAAAATGATTTAGCCTAGGGCTTTACACATTCCCAGATAAACTGTTCTACTTGACCAACCTCACCGGTTAAACCAGAAGATTCCGCAACCGTAACTTTGTTTCTACACTGAGAGAATGTAAATGGTTCTTCAGGTACCCCCAGAGTGAAGTCATTCGAAATATCAGCTGCTGATATTGCACTTCTTGATGCCCGCAGTTTATCACTACAAAATGGTAAAAGTAGATAAATTTAAGTACAAATTAGGAAGAATGAATGGAATAGATACACGTGTTTATGTAAGTAGGACCTGGTAAGTTTCTATCTATTGAAAGAAATAGTACGTTATCTAATTAGGGATATTGCAAAAGAAAATGCTTAAGCAAAATAGAAACATGTAGGACAAATGTACTCGGGGTCATACATTTCCTTTTCCATTTGCTTTCTGATGAACTCCTTGGTATGAGCCGTCACTTTATCGTTTTTGTTACAGCAGATGAGAACTGGAATTTTCTTCTTGACCACACTGGCCTTAGTCAGAATATCATACAGATACCTGCGAGCAACATTGCATCCAATTCCTTTTCGGTAATCAGGAATGGGGTGGGGGAAAACGGAGAAAGAAGAGACTTGCAGGTGAAGTGTGTGCATCCTTATATCTTATTCTTACTCTGAAGCTAAATGGCAGTTCGGCAAGAACTCCAAAGAATCAACAACAAACACAATGCCAGCTGCTCGAGGTAAGAACTCATCCAGTTTGGGACGCAGTCGAGAATGCCCGGGTACATCAACAATATGGACAGGCTTGCTTTTACGCTTCTTTCAAGAATAGATAAAAAAGGAATGGTTAGAGTCGGTTCAATTTAAGAGAATGACCCAAACGTAAAATTGGCTACAAGAGAATGAAGTAAGATAGATAGTACGAAAACCGAGAAAGTATAACTAGTTCAGAAACCTGGATTAAGGTCAACTACCTTATTACTATCAGAATTTAGCACGATAGTGCTCTCATTTGGCTCCATAGATGTAATGGTACCCTGATGCACAGAACCATCACGAAGCTGACATGCAAAAGATTTCAAGAAAGTTATGACAACATTACATCACTATGCCTTCTAACAAAATGCACACTTATGTAGCATATCATATAACAAGATAATTTAGCTTAAATTGGAAAAAACATGCACCATGAACCAAGTAATGGCACTTCATACCTGATAGAAAAGAACAGTTTTACCACTTCCACTAAGGCCAGTGAGTATAACGGTATTAGATTTTGCGCGTTTGAACAAGCGAACTGCAAGACAAAGAATGCGCAAAACGTAAGCACATATAACTCAAAGTTTACACTCCAATAAGCAACCAAATATATCCAGAATACTGCCCCAAAACACAATACTTAATAGAATGCGAAATCATATAAAGATATTGCCCTTGGCACCATTGCAATCTAATAGGATTCTACAATATTCAATCTAAATGATCATGATTTAAGCAACTAACTAAATCAAACAATCATTCTTTTAACATCAGAAAAACAATACAATTTCACTGCATACATCATAAAAAACATATTCTTGATAAAAATGTTATAATTACAACTTATTTTGTGGTTAAAAGAATAATATTTCAAATTCTAAAATGCATACAAACCAAGATTTTAAGGGAAAAAATCTAAAAACTAATGAAAAACTACAAACTAATTCTTCAATAAATAATACTAACAACATTTATACTTACTGGACAAAAGCAAGAGGGTAGAAATGAGCAAGACAGCAATAGCAGCATATAACTGAACAGGGGGTATTTGATTCAAATACTCAATGACTTCATGCAAACATTTCTCCAACTGATTCTTCCATGGCTCCAATTGACTCTTCAACTGCTCTAATTGATCTTTCCACTGTTCCAACCCTTCCATAGCCTGAATTTCAAGTTCTATGAGATATAAAAGCTTAGAAATCTAAACCCAGATTCAAAATCAGTTCCCTTTTGAACAAGTGTCGTTTTCTCTTGTAACTAGAAAATCGAAAAGAAAATGAAAGACATAGAAACTTTTTAGTCAAAACTTTTGATTCAGTAAGAAAATAAAGCCAAATCATGATTTCGAAACATTTTTAAAGAGTTCAGAAACAAAACCCAAATCTCAAATGGAGCAAATTTTCGTTTAAGATTAGAGAAAAATCCCAACTTTAACTATAAACCCACAAATTTAAGCTAATGGTTTCATATATCAGAGTTGTAATTTGCGTACCTTTAACGTATATCTCTTCTACAGAGAAAAGAGAAATGCTTTTTTTTTTTTTTGTTCTTTTTCTCTAGAAGAGCCTGAAGAGTGATGGAAGAAGCAAGAAGATACTGTTCGAGGCAAAATTAAAATTAAAAGGAGGGGTATTGTTATGGTTTAATTCAGAAGAGATCCTCAAATTATAGTCATATTCTAAATTGGTTTCTAAACTTCAATATGTTCTAATTGAGTCCTTAATGTATTGGTGTTATATAAAATAAGATTAAATCACTATTTGGAACATAAACTTGGCAACAACTCTAAACAGAGGCCTGAACTTTTGTTTGGTCCAAGTTAGTCCCTAAATTTGATAATTGCTCCCATATTAGAGCTTGAACTAAGTATCCTCAAATTGAGGTTTGAACTAAGTATCCTCAAATTGAGGTTTGAACCCTTTTTTTTGTCTAAATTAGTTTCTAAACTTGACAATCATTCTCATATTAAGCGTGAATTTTAGAGTTTTCAAGGAAATTTCATGACTAACTTAAAAAAAATTAAGCCCCAATGTATAAATGATTGCCAGTTCAGACCTCTAACCCTATCAAATGTCAATAAATTCTTTTGCCAACTTAACTATTAACTTGTAAGTTAAATCATCACACAAATATCATGTAAAGCATATTTAAAATACGTTAATCAAATTATAAACATGTGTTAACATATTTGTATAGATAGTTTAGATACATAGCCTTATAAATTTATTGATATTTGAGACTATATATTTCTAATACATTATATCTAAATTATCTATTCGATAAATACATACATATTTATAATTAGATTTATATATTTTAAATATGTTTTACATTAAATTTAAACTAATTTATAAAACTCAAAACCAACATCCAATCAGTTGTAACTACGATGGTTCGACCACTTTGAAAAAATTAAAATATTCATAAAAATATATTAAAACTATTAAAAATTAGAAGAAGAAAAAGTTTAAAAGTAAAGAAAATTAACAAAAACAAAATTGAAATATTCAAATTATTTTAAAAGATAAATTTAAAAATTTCCTTTGATATTTCTAAACTTTAATTTTTTATTCTTAGATTTTATCAATTTAAAAGGATTATGTCTATTTCAATTATATATCACATATTAAATTAATTAGACTATTAATTTTTAATTAAAACAATTTATCCGATTTAATTCTGATAATCATGGTGCGAAGTAACACTCAACACTTTTAGGATGAGGAAATTGTAGATTGATACAGTACAGATTTTTAAGGATTCAATTAGAATATTTTAAAATTTAGAGACTAATTTAGAATATAAAAAATAGATTGGGTATGTTTGATGAAATTAACCAATTTTGTTAAGTCGCAGAGCTAAGAAGAACGAAGAACATAAAGAAAAGGACATTCCCAAAAAAATTAAAAAAAAAAATCAAAAGAGTCCGAAATTTGGAATTGAAAGCTGAAAACATTTTCTCTCCGATCAGGTATAATTTCTCCCTTTTACTCTTTTCAATATCCAATTTTTGAGAACCCCATACTGTTAGAAACTTCAAATTTGTGAATTTATTTGAATCCAAAAAGTAAATCAAGTTGCTTTTTTGAATCCTCTATAAGCTGCATCTTTTTGTTATTATTATTAGTAGTAGCAGTTTATTCCATTCTTAGGTAACTAATAAGCATTTAATTATTAGTATATTAGTGGGTATTTGCCCATGGTTTTGCAGTTTTTATAAGATGAGATTCTTTCAAGGTGATGTGATTGTTCTAAGGAAACTCCATGTTATGTTATCAAATATCTTACTTCTTAATCGCCCTTTCATAATTTTGCTGCTAATCTTCAATTTATCTAGTGGATTTCACTATTGGTCTTCTCTATTTTTCTTGTTTCTTTTATCTTTGTTTGTTGATTTTACCTCTGTCTTCTTAGTTATGGATTTGTTGATAACCTTTGTGTTGTTATGACTTGTTTTGTTAATGTAATTCAGCTAAATTTTCACCTCATTCCTTTTCCTTTCAATTACTGATATGTTTTCTTTTACGCAGCATCGTCTACCGAGAAGGAACCCCGATAGAGATGCAGAAATTGGGTGATTTTAAGCTTCCCCACTTTTTCAATTACCCTCCATACTTCACGTATTCTCCTCGCTTCTTCATTTCAGTGTCATTCTAGCAGAACATTCAATGACTTATTGTTCCTTTTAGTCGCTCATTTTAAGAAACGAAGAAGATTGATCTTCACCTCTGAAGTATGCTTGATAATTTAGTTCGAATATATGGGCTTCTGTCTCCATATAATATATATAGTATTTGAGGTTACTAGAGATTGAACCTTGGTAGCTGGAATTAATAGTGAGCACTCTAACAAATCAGATGAATGTTGATGTTTCAATATATATAATATTTCTTCGGTTGACAACATCTACTTCAATCTTCTCTATGAAACATCATGGAAAATATTGTTCCTTACCTGTGAAGATAAGTTGGATACTTGCTTATAACAAATTGCATCTTTACATGCTAGGCTCCTTTGTTTCATGCTTTTGCTATTTGATTTTTTTCATTAAGAAATTATCTAAATGCAATGGATAAATAATAATAAAAAAACACAAAAAGTATATTCCGGACGGAGCCTTAATATTTCTTACTCTTTAATGCGTACCAGAACATGATATGAAAGTGGAGCTGAAAAGTTGTCTCTAGAAAAGTTTCACCATTGTCACCATCTTTATCGTTTTATTTCACCTGAATTGTTAACGAGCTTTTCAAGGATTGGGATTGATTTATATGCAGTTTGCAGCCAGTGAGGGAGACTCGCGAGAAGCAAATACAACTTTGGAAGGAACTGATTCTGGATTACTGCAGAACTCAGAAGATATTCATAGTTAGGCTTGAGGAAGAATTTCCTCTGTTCTCAAATTCTGTGATAGAACGTAAGAACCGTTTCTCTTAAGTTCTGGTTAAGCCATCTAATTAGAGTTCTCAAACTGTATGGTGCATTTGTTTGTGGTCATGTACATATGAAGATAACTTTTTTGCTCTTTTGCAGGCACGCTCAGTCACGAAGCTAGGGAAGCATTCCTCTCAGCGTTGGTTGCAGAAGGTCTTTACTGGTTCTGCTGGTTAACTAGTACAAGTGTATATACTTCAGCATCCTTAATTCATTGGAAGCTCTGATTTTTTTTGTCTGTGATGCAACAGGGCGTGCAGAATGGTTGGATAAAGGACGTAGGAATTGCCTTATCCTTTGGCACCGAATTCAAGAATGGGCTGACATTATTGTGAATTTTGTGAGTTAATCTTGGTTCTTCAGCTAGTTGGTCATAAATTCTTAGTTTTACATGGTTTCTTCTAAACATTAATTTCTGATACATATTTGTGTATGTTATAAGGTGAAAGATAACGGCTTCGAGGACAGTGTTATGACAGTTGAGGAAATACGATCGGGGATTGAATCTCGAGGGACAGGTAAATATACATATCTTTACATGGCTTCTGGATTTTCCTGGTGTATCTATATACTGCATATTCCCCAAAAATCAAGCTTCCATGGATGGTGCCTTAACTTCTTGCAAGCATTCATTTTGAAAGAATCTATGTCATTCAAATTCAGCAAAGCCTTTTTTTATTTTTTATGGTTTGCAAACTCCATCTGGAAAAGGTAATAAGAGCATGTATCATAATCCATATGCATCCATTAACACATTTCATGACCCAAAACTCTTGTAAATGTTACAAGCTTCTGGTTGCAATTTCACTCTCTGGTTTTTCCCACAGAGCTTCACGGAATAGACCGGACGATTCTAATGCGAGCTTTGAAATTACTAGAACAGAAGGGAAAGCTTGCAATTTTTAAGGGAACTTCAACTGATGATGAAGGTGTAAAATTCTCTGTATAATTATTTATCGAATTGGCTTTCAGAGGCAAGGCAACATTTTGCCTATTGATCATCAGAACTTTAATCACCAGCAGCCTGTCGGTAACCTGATATGTGTTGAAAAACCAAACCTGATGGAATTTTTACTCAACTTTTCCCTGGTACTAGACTGGAGCCATCAATGTCATTTTTGTTTTCCTCTTTCTGAATATGTACAATAAGAACCGACAAGTTTTTCGGGGCATTTGATTTGAACTAAATACACACTCTTCTTTTATTGTAAGAATCAATTAATAGCAGAAACAGATCTCTTTTTTTCTCATTTTGCTCTCCCGAGGCTTGGCCTATTTTTGCTCCACTGCTCTCTAAATGTGTGTTTTTTGGCTGGGTGTGGCCTGCTCCTTCCTTCCAGTGGTGTCTGTGACGATTATTGGTGATGATGGCCTACTGGTGCCTTCCCCCACAGTTGGGGATGTGGTCGGTCCTGTGGAGTTCTTCCCTTGGTGGTGGACTTCGTTTTGCCAGGCTTCTCCGTGATCCTTTGCCTGGGCCTTTAGGTCTTGTTTTGTTTTCGGGTTTCTCCCAATTTGTTTGTTTCTTGATCGTTTGTGCTTAATGTTATCTTCCTTGCTTGTGCTGACTAATTAGTGGAATTGAGGGGTCCATGGGGTAGGCGGGATTATCCGCATTTATACGGCTTTATTGTATAAATGGCTGAATCCTCGTATCATGATGATCCTCCCCTCAATTCCATTAGTAGAAGGATTAGTCTAGCCTTGGTAGGGTTGCCTTGTGTTTTTCGCCCAGTTTGTTCTGGTTTGTGTTCTGGTCCCATTTGTGGACTTCGTAGTCAAATGACCCTCTTCGTGACAAAAAGAAAATTAATAGCAGAAAATAAAAGGGTGATTCCTTGCAATTAGTCTTTCTTTAATGCCTAAAATAATAAAATTTCACTAAAAAAAACTTGGTAAATCTAAATGATCCAAATGAAAATGAAAACATATATAGGTAGCTATAGCTATAGCAATTGCAAATGAAAATGGAACATGAGATTGTAATTGCAATACACCAAAAACAGGCCCCAACGGCCTCCTTCATAGTACTGTACCAATACCCTGTATTTCCTTTCTTTCTCTCACAATTTGCCAAAAAAAACCTTCATCCTTCCCTCTAAAAGCTCTCTTTTTATTTATATTCACTCATTCCTCTATATACTCTACTTCCTTGCCATTTCCATTTTTGCAAGCTTAAAATAGGACTTGATCCTGAAAGGACTAAAACCCAGTTTTTGCTAGCCTGCCTTTGCTCCAAAGGTATTATCTTTCTACTCTTAACAATTGATGAGCAAAAAAGAATTTTAGTTGAAGTAAAATATCATTGTGAAACTTGCTTATGACCTTTTTGTCCTTTTGCTTTCGTATTTTGATATATCTGCATCCCTGTACTCCGGAAAAAAAAAATCAAAACTTTGCTTTTGATTTGATGTGAAAGTTAGATATGATTTTGGTTCATTATCATTAGTCTAACATTGAATGTTTTAAGACCATTTGAAGAAGTACACATTTTTTGGGGCTTTAAGACCATTTTGCAGGTATACTGATGAGCAAAAGTCTATGGAGATAGTCAAATCGATACTCGATATACCAGTACAAGATCCTCAAGCGGAGTTCTCTTCTGCTGATCTGACTTGGAAAAAGTTCGGCACAGTTGAGCACCAAGATGATGTAGCACTCATTCCTTACACTCGAGTCAATGATTTTATAATCGGAGAATGCTGCAATGTGGAATGCCCGAAGCGGTTCCATATAGAAAGGGGACGTAAACGATCAAAGGGCAGTGTGAAGGAGTACAAAAATGATGACTATTTGGAATATAAATTGTAAGTTTTTGAACCATGCTTAACAATGTTTACCATTTTGCGCTCTTTTAGTTCCATAAGATTTCTCACATTTTCTATTGTATATATGAAGATATTGGTGTTCCTTTGGTCCTGAAAACTATGGGGAAGGTGGTGGTATTTTACCTAGTAGAAAATATCGTCTAAACACCCGATTCAAGCACCCGATTCGAGCTGCTAGACCTCAATCCATGCGAGGATGCACATGCCATTTTGTTGTCAAACGTCTTTACACTCGACCGTCACTTGTGCTTATTATTTACAACGTGAAATGTCACATAAACAAATCCGGTTTCGTTTGCCATGGCCCTCTTGACAAAGATACCATTGGCCCCGTTGCAAAAAAAAATTCCATATATTTTCAATGAGATTCAACAGCAAACAATGTCTATGATCTATCAGGGTATTCCTAAAGAAAACGTGCTTGGGAAAAACATTGAATGCATTCAACAATACTGTGGTTCCGATGCAACATTCGATACACTTGCTTCCGAATATGTCCGCAAACTTGGGATGATCATTAAAAGATCCACACACGAGTTAGATCGAGATGATCAAGCTAGCATTCGGATGTGGGTTGAACGCAATAAGAAATCTATATTCTTCTATCAGGATACTTCCAAGATGGATCCTTTCATTCTCGGGATCCAAACAGAATGGCAGTTGCAACAGATGGCTCGTTTTGGCCGTCACAATCTAGTTGCAGCTGATTCAACTTTCGGTATTAAAAAACTCAAGGTAATAACTCTATCAATTTATGTCTGTTCAGTGTTCAGAAAGCTATTCCATCTGGAACTTGCATGATAATGTTCTGAATGCAGTACCCTCTATGCACCCTTCTTGTCTTTGATTCAAGACACCATGCATTACCTGTTGCATGGATCATTACGCCCAGTGTCGTGAAGTCAGATATGTCTAAATGGAAAAAAGCCTTGTTTGGTCGAGCTCAGAGCATAGAACGCGGATGGAAGATCAACGGTTGTGATTGACAATGCAGCCATGGAAATAGATCCCATAAGGCAAGAGATTTTGCTTTGAGATTTTGTCTGAACTGAGTAGATCTCTTACTCCTGTTTTGTCTGATTGATCAGGAACACATTTTGTCCTATCCTGTTCTCTCTTTGGCGTCTTCGTAGTTCTTGGTTGAGGAATGTTGTTAAGAAATGTTCCAATATCGAAGTTCAACGGGAAATCTTTAAGCGCCTAGGCAAAATAGTTTACGGCACTTGGAGCAGCGTAAATACTTCCGTTGCATTGGAAGAATGCATTCAGGATTTTGTTGATCAAACTGCCTTCGTAGATTATTTCAGATCCTCTTGGATGGCTAAGATTGGTTAATTCTCTCTCACTGTAGCTCAATGCACAAATAAGAAAATGCCACTCAAGGTTTCATGTCTAGTACTGATGTTGTCTATTTCTGCTTGACCAGAAATGTGGCTTTTAACATTGAAAAGTTTTCCACTTGCAAGCCAGGCGGCATCTGGTGCCATAGAAGCTTACCATGTGAAGCTGAAAACAAAATTGTTTGATGATTCACACCTCGGTGCACTTCTAAGAGTTGACTGGTTAGTGCACAAGCTGACAACAGAGTTGTATTCAACATATTGGCTCAATCGTTATGCGGATGAAAGTAATTCCTTCCAGAATGTTAAGGAAGAATACATTGCATCTACGTCTTGGCACCGAGCACTGCAAATTCCTGATTCTGCTGTTACCTTGGATGATAAGTATAACCTATTTGCAAAGGTAGCAAGTCTGAAAGGCAGCAGCATTACACACATAGTATGGAATCCTGGATCAGACTTTGCTTTCTGTGACTCTGCATGGTCAATGCAAGGCAATTTTTGCAAGCATGTCATTAAGGTCAATATGATGTGTGACAATGATAAAGCCTGCGAACCTTCCATGTCATCTCGATCGTTCGGAGAGATACCGATGGATCTTTGGAAGAAACCAATGGATGATTCGATCTTATTAGATGAGTCGGTTGCCTGGAGCCACCAGATGCTTGATCAAATCAAACAACTTGTTGAACTGAACAGCTCAAATGATATTGGCATTGTGGTTAACAATATGCCATTGAAATGGATTTCTAAGAAGGGCAGGAAATTTGTTGGTATACCAGCATCTTTTCCAGCTCTTCCATCTACTTCCAAGAGCAATCTGCAGAAGAAGAATAGAAAATGGAAAAGATTATCAAGATTAAGATGATCATCAAAATTGTTTCTATGAGCCAGCATTTGCTGTGGGACCTCTATTTGAAAACATTGTCCAATAATAGCTTCAATCTCATTGCTTGAACCATTTGAGAAGCAACATAGCAACCTGCAAGGAGGGATTTTACTGAACAATAATTTTCAACTTGCTACACTTGCAAATAAATTTGTTCCAGAGGAGAATTCCCATATACGTCAACATTAATTTCAGGATAAATTTGAAAGACCAACATCTAGAAAAGTGAAGCCAAGCCATTGATTGTCTCGCAACTCAACTCAATGATATAATGAAATACATACATATATATATGTTGAAATACATGCATATATATATACATATGAAGCTAGAAGCCGATGTTACCAAGATACCAGTCAAGTTGTATAAGGAGGTGTGGCGAACAAAAAAACAAAGAAATCAAATCAATTACCATATTAAGGCAAGCATGCACTTGAAACATTATACCATATTTATTTGAACTGCAGTGAACGTATTTTCCCAAGACAGAATTAATGAAACATCATGATAGTCCCACCGTTAATCCCTTCTCAATGATTGGAATCAATTGGATAAGTAAAACAGAAACATTTGCTTCAAAGGAGGTTTCTTCTGCGAAATAGAGAGCTTATAGTTTGGGTATGTGGACTGTGGATTATCATTTACAGGTACTTAAGCATACCACGACCCTCAACACTAAGTTTAGACGCCTGCAGCTGCTTCTTTTTCGGGGCTTTCAACTGCTGCAACTTCTTATTCATCTGGCACGATACAAGTTTAAATTTGATCAGAAGATGTAGAGAAAAAAGAATAAAGGGCGTCAGGATTTAGGAATGCTTGTTGCAGCTCATTCGTTTTATACTACAATGAAACTTTTGGTTTAACATTCAATTTAAGATGAACAATTTAATAGGGTATCACCATATTAGTGGTTCTGACTGCTAAAGGAACAATTTATGATAAATATCCCCTTCAGTTTTGCTAACCAGGAACCTTCTCCAAATAATAAAACCAACTTAATTTAATACTAAAGAGAGAAGCTGAAACCTTTAAACGACGCTGATCTTGTACAACTTGTTTTGCTCGAGCTCTAATTTCATCTGGATCAATCTTAGATTGCGGACGCACAACAAAATCCATTGGTGTTGCATCTGGCCTTGAAGCATGTAGCCTTGAAGAAGATTCAGACCTGGAAGCATTTTGACCTGACGATGATCTACCAGACTTGTGGTCCCTGTAATTTTATGGTCAACAATAGTCAATAGCACAGATCATCAGAACAATGATGTTAAACCAAATGTTAGGTTACATCTTACCGAGAAATATCCAAATCAAAATCACCATCTCTAGATTCCATTGATGCAGCTCTATTTGTGGGCCTACAAAAGAATTTTAGAAAAATTAATAAGAAACCACATTATAAAAACCCATCCGAGGCCATATTTTGCATAAAACTGACTAAAAGGGTACCTTTTCACAGATGGCCTTCGCAAGGGAACTCTATCATCCTCAACATTTCTCATGTCTTCAAACCTAGTGCTCTTATTAAAGATTGGTCTACTCTGCATTATGTTCAAAATTATTAATAAGAAGAGACTTAATACAGCTGGACAGAAAATAATTCCATTGATATCCATAAAAGAAGCCATTTAAGACATCCTGAGAAATGTAAAGTTAACATACAAAATATATATATTAAAATAAGCCTATGTTTTTCACTGAAATCACAATTCCCAAGCACTAAAAAATCACCAATCAAATCCATACTCCTAAGTCAACATACTAATGCATAAAAAGGATAAAACGTAAAGGCCACAAAGCATGACAGTTTGCGGATATAGATCCAAAGACGATAAGAAGGATGTAGGTAAATCTTTAGAATATAAAGAACAGGTGCTTAAACCAGAAGATTACCCATTTATCAACCAATTCCTTAGCAAGTTTCCTGTTGGATGTCGTTTCCTCATCAGATTTTGATAAGAACATAATGACCTGCCCATAAAATTTGGGAGTGAAGAGAATCAAAACCCAAACATGCTTTGAAATACAAAGTTCCTTACCTTTCCAAGACCACTTTTCTTTAGCTGCTCCCTTCTATCATGCTGCTCTAAATCAATTGGAAACTGCATGGATAACAACATTTCAGTTTTCATGCAACAGAATAACAGGGCGGTGATAATTATTACACAAGCAGAAATAGAAATAATGCCAGTTTATACATCAGTTAAAATCTGCAAAACAGCTGCACGGATATTTATATTTGGTAAGCTTCCATCAGGAAGGGGTTCAAGCCAATTTTTCAACAAGGTTAAAACCCCATGATCTAAGAATTCTGGTTGAAGTTGCTTCCTGCACAAAGAGTAATTAAAAAGAATGAGAAGGATCATTTCTGGATAAATACAATCAAAGCATATCAACGTGACAAGCAGCTTACTTTGACAGAACCTCAGTAAGAAGTGGTAACTTCTTGAGTTTATTAATTGCTGGCTTCCCTTGTCTATTAAGCTCTGCATCTTCTTCAGCAGTTACCTCAAGCTCCGCCATTACACTCTCAACTAGCAATGCAATTTCTGCTGGACTTTTCTCATTCTTCTTCCTTTTTTTACCCATCTTAAATAACTCCTTAATCTCTGGATCCTCATCATCTTCCTCTGCCTAAAAGATCATAGAAGTGAACCAAAAACCTATTTAAAAACCCTTCATAACACATTTTAAGCAACCAATGAATTTGGATTTGAATTTCGAAGTACATAAACCTACAAATATCATAGCAAACTCAGTTTCCTAGAACTCTTTATCAACACGAAGACAAACATACAAGAAAGTCATACACAAAGATTGACAACCTGTGGGGCAGCACCAGGTGACCTTGCTTCATTGTCACTCCCATATCTATCTTCCGGGTTGACACCACTGTCATCTATGAAATCATCATCATCCATAGTCCTAGTACCTTCTTGATCATTCTATTCCAGTTCAGAGACAGATAATCAAAGAAAAATCTTGGTTAGCCTTTGACCTTATATCATTAAATCTTAAAGAAGAAAAGTGATCACATCAACAAGCTTATCTTAGTAGGCCACTTCATACATAATCAAATAGAAGCATAGAGAAGAGAAACAGAACCATCAATTAGTTATGCAGATCACATAAAGAATAAAATTGTTTTGTAATTTGTTCAAAAAATGAAATGATGAGACCTGAAGCCAATATTTCAAAAAAGATACTTAAACTCGTGAACATATTATGGTTGAAATGCGAAACTATAATGTCCTTTAATCTATGAACTGAAAGGTTAAATTTAAAAACTGTTTTAGCATGCTCACAAAAAGTTTTGTTTTCCAACACTAATAAAGAGAAGGCTCAATTCTCCATTAAAATTAATCAAATAACACAACTTAATCTTGGGGTATTTACAAAGAGACTACATATCACAAAATTCTCCTCTAATAAAATAAAGTTAAAAAGAAAGAAAAGTAGCAACCGAACTCGTTGTTTTTCTCCTTTTTTGCTGTACTTTATAACCAAATTTTGAGCTTAAAATCAGTACAAACCAATAAATATTTCACTGATTCCAAATTTCAGCACACAATTTAGGAATTTAACTTCAATGAGTAAACAACTACAATGTAGTTTATCTCTTTTTATGCAACAGAACCTATTGTAAATCCAAAAAATGAAAACCCAGATTTCCAAAACCACAAATTCAATCAAACATCAATCAATAGTTCAATAACCCAAAAGAGAGAGAGAGAGAGAGAGAGAGAGAGAGAGAGAGAAATACCTCAGGATTAACCCATTCCCACATCTCATTTACTTCCTCAGACTTCCCCAACTTTTTAACAGTTCCTTTCTCAGTACCACCACCATAATGTTTCTCCTTGAGCTTCTTCTCCTTTTTCTTCCTCTTCTTCGCATCTGAATCCGATCCTCCCCTCCAAAAATTGCCCTCTTCACCTTCATCTAACAACTCGGGAGCATCCATACTCTCTTTTCCCGTAGATCCTCCTTTCTTGACCAGCCTTTTCCTCGGCTTCCCAACCTTATCGGTATCATAAGCCGGCGTCTGCGATCGCTCTCGTTGGCCCCAATTTTCCACGTCATCCTCAAAGTCATCGAGAAGATCTTGCCGCGGCTCCGGTGAACCAGGATCCGATTGAATGTCGTCGTAATCCACAATCGGCTCTCCTTCCTCGTCACGATAACTAAAAAAACAAAATAATCACCATGTACAAACCCTAAGTATTTTTTATATAAAACGTTCAATAAAAAAAAAGTTAAGGCCTTAATTGAACATATAAATAAAAATGAAAAAAGAAAAGCTTACGAATCCATGACGATGGCGATCAATCACAACCTAAAAATTGAATTTATATAATTTTATGGGATTTTTTTCCCAATATTTTCTGTTTAGGATATGAATGGAGCAACAGGGAAGAAGAAGTAATCTAGCTAAGCGGGGGGATGAACTAAATTTTCATTAGTATTTCTTTTTTCACCCGCCAAGTCGGTCCACTCGTAGATCCGGCCCAAATGGAACGGACTCGTTTCAATTTTGGTATAATCCGTTCGGACTTTCGGATCCAACGTTTGGTTTACCTCTTATTGCTTGTCACTTTGTAAGCGTATCCAACGACGGAGTCGGTGGTTTTTTTTATTATTTTATAAATCTCAAAATAATACATCAATTTTAATTTAATGTGTAATTATATACATAAATTTGAAGTAATTATACACTTTAAATTCTAATTATGGTTCAAATTAGACCTGTCCATGGGCCGGGCGACCCGGCCCGGCCCGGCCCGATGGCCTGCCCGAAATATGGGAGGGTTCGGGTAAAAATATAGGCCCGAAATATGGGCTTGGGCAAAAAAATGGGCCGGGCCTCGGCACCACTTTTTTGGCCCGGACCTGGCCCGGCCCAGCCTGAATATAATAAATATTTATTTTTATTTTTATTTTTATTTTTTAATTTTAAAATACTTTTAAAATGATTTTTTTTTATTTTTTTATTTTTAAAATAATTTTTTAATGTTTATTAAAAAATGGGCCGGGCCAGGCTCGGGCTTATGATATTTTCTCGGGCCGGGCCTGGGTAAAATTTCAAGCCCATGTTTCGGGCCGGGCCCGGGCCTAGGAGGTGGGCCGAAAAATTTTTTCGGGACCGGCCCGTCCCGGCCCATGGACAGGTCTAGTTCAAATATATACTTAAAATTTTAATTTTATTTTAATCATACACATTTAAAATAATAAGTACATTAATTTATTTTTATATTAAATAAATAAAATTATTTATTATTGCAATATGTAAACATAAAATGTTGTTATGTCAATAATTGTGTTAATAATTTACAAAATTTGATCAAATCAAAATTTTATGTATAAAATTACACAAAACTAGAGTATATGTATACAATTGCTCATTAAACTATAGTTCATGTATTGTTTTGGATTTATCCCTATTTTTATAGGTAAATTACATCAGTAGTCTAATCAAGAAGATAATTTTTCTTCTTTAATTATGAAAAGTTAGAAAATAATAATTTGATTATATCGACAACTTTTAAAATTAGTATAATAGGAAGTTTATTACTCAACATTTATATATGGTATCAATTTAGTCTTGATTTTAAAAATTTAATCCTCAACATTTAAACATCATATAATTTGGTTTTTTTTTGTGATCCTTTCACATGAAAAGCTAAAAAACAAATTTATCATGTCAATTTGATCGAAAATAAAAAAATGTAAATACACAAAATCCTATATAACAATTTTCATATTTTCTTATTCTTTTAAAATTAAACCCCATTATCACAAAGAAAAGCAAAACTATAAAAAAAAAAGACCAAATTACACAATGTAAATGTTGAGAGCTATTTTTTTATAATCAAGGTTAAATTGACACGGTGTATGAATATTAAGAGTTAAAGTTGCTATTATGCTAATTTTATGAGCTACCAAGTTATCTTCCCATTAGTAATTTAACAACTAGTGACCAAAAAGAAAAAGTTGAATACTTGGGTGACTATTAGTGCAGTTTACCATTTTTTATTAATTTATAATATTTTATAAAATTAAGATATTGTAATTAAAATATACTAATACGGTTCACTCCCACACGTATTTGAAGGTTAAAGATATGTTCTAAATCTCTATACACTTTGTGTATAGGAATTTAATCTCTACTTTTATTTCAGAATTTAGTTTCACTATTTTTTAAATTAAAATTCACTATTCTATTAAATGGTGCGACTTTTAGAAATTAAAAACAAATGATATATTCACTTTGCAGTCATGTAACATTAAAATAATATTGAAATACTCAATTAGAATTTTTCTTAAAACACTTTTCAAACTCATCATGATAAAATGATTTTTTGTTGTCGCGTTCTTAAGAAAAATGACTTTAACATTTTGATTAAAATAATTAACAATATTAACTAATTACATTATAAAAGTGGAGGAACCAAATTATATATAAAAATTAAAGTATATATTAAATCTCAAGTCTCGGCATAGTATAGGGTTCAAATCAAATTTGATCATCCTCTTTTAATGTTTAGAAAAACACCGAATAAATAAAAACTACGTGTTAGTTTCTAAGACTCTTAAGGTATTTAAATCATATATAACCACGTAATATTAAACTATTTAATAACATTATAAAAACATGGTAATGAAATTATATTAGAATTTAAAGTCTAAAGATCAAAATTGAAATTTAACATTTTTATAATGAGAAAGAAAGAGCGCATACCCACCTATCTGCATTTAATTAATTAAATTGTAATATACTTTATTTTACACTTCATTTTATCTAATTTTATGCATGACAATTTTTCATGTTTGGGACAATAAAGTGAGAAATGTAATTTTTATTAATTTAAATGTTTTAATTTAATGAAAACCATGGTTACTTAGAAAAGTTAGAACACACATCATGTACTTGGTGTTGAGAATTTTCATGCAAGAGGGAAATTGTAACATTTTATCTCATTTGAAAAAAACAGACGTATTTTTGCATGAAACTGTCCCTAAAGATAGTAGCAAAGTTCGTAAAAAACAAGTACTTGAAATTTTTTACTTAATATATCTTCCGATGTTTGAGTGCTAGGCCATTGCCGCAAATAGAGACGTTACGCTTGGACCAAATTAATTTGGATTGGTTGGGGATTCCATTAACAAACATATAAGATACAGAAAACCAAAGGTGGTGTTCCCAATTTATACAGAATTGACTGGGAGACAACTGGGCCAATGATTTACACTTGAGGAGCTTCTCTTTAACGGCCGACGTTAATGACAGGTATGTGTGGAAACATAGTTTTTGGAACGAGTTCTTAGTCAAAGCTGCCTACAACATGTTAATCGAGGAACGTAACCCAGAACTCACTCACAACTAGTTTAACATAAAATGGGAGGCACTATAGCGTATTAATATTCCGCACAAGATATAATATTCCTCTGGAAACTTTGCCGCAATCTACAACCAACCCGTGATGAACTATTAAAATGACGGATTCCGATTCACCTTTATTGTGTTATTTGTTCAGAGCAAAATGAATCAATTCCGACTATGCCCCTAATCAGACCGATTTGATTCAGTATTTCATGGTCGGTCCACGTCGATGTCTTACAAATCTCAGATATTCGAGAATGGATTGCTTCTTGGAAACATCAAAATGCGATTTGCTTCACCTAAGCACAACGAAACCCTATAAAAGTAATCAACCATGCCATAAATAATCACAACGACTACAACGGAGCCTTCCAAACAAAAGGTGCTAAAAAACTCTTCCGACAATAGAAACAACGATTGACACAACAAATATTTGGACTCCCAACATAATACTTCAGGGAAGGATTACTACAGCATACCACCTAACCTTCTTTTTCAAAGAAATTAGTAACAAATTAAAAAAAATCAATCAAGACCTTTTAAAAATTTAAAATTATTAGAAAAATCATAAACATTATAAATAAAATTATTAAAAATAACAATACCAACCTATTAAAATTGATTTTTTAAAAGAAACTGGAATTAGATTTAAAAATCTTCTAACCATTAGAAAAAAAAAGCATTAAAAACAAAGGATCAATAAAAAACGAATGGTTATAAGAAAAAAAAAAACTAGATACTTAAATCAAACAAAGGATATATTTTGAGGGCTTATCATTGAATTAAGCCATAAAAAAATAAATTGGAGGACAAAATAGAGAATTCCCGATGTCATGAAAATAGAAAGGGAAATCCCAGTAATAATCCACTACCGTACGACGTGTAACATCATCAATCGCATGATCTTTTACAATTTTCCCATCTGGAAAAGGAAAAAGGAATGGACAAATGAGAAATTTGTTGTCTTCCAATCCTACCCTTAATTTTTTCCTAGATTGACACCTACACCCTTCTTCCCCACCCATCGAAATAAAAAACTCCCTTCGCGCAATTTTCAGCTCCATAGCTCCCTAAATTTTGCTTCTTTTTCAGTGGATCTCAGACTCGGCTTTTGTATCAGTTTGGTTTTTTTTTTACCGGTAATTCAATATTTACGTTTTTTTTATAATTTGTTTCTTAATTTTGTGGAGTAGTCAACAGTATATTGCATGCCTTCTAATTTTATCAAATACAATTTGTTTTTCTTAATTATTTCTTTCCGTGGATGCATGTTACATCTTTTTCTTAATTGTTATTTGCTTGGTTACTGAGAAATATAATTAAAAAGAGGATTGGATATTGGAATTTTAATTGTTTTTGATGTGATGTAAATGGGGAATTTTCTTTTTTGATTGGGGCTAATGCATTCGGTATATGTATTTTAAGGCATTCTTTTTAAATAGTAAGCTGTGATTTCTTTTGTGTTGACATTCCTTGCATGCATAGGGTTCAGATAAATCGGAAACTGCGGATTATTGATGGAAGTATCTATTGAATATTTGTAGGATGGTTTTGAGGGTTTTTTAATAGTTGATTGGTGGATATAGAGTAGTGGGTAGCGGTGAGATGGATAAAACCGCACAAGAAAAGGAGCCTAAAACACTTCCTGCTAGTAGTTCTCAGGTATGTTTTTGTTAATTGTTTGAAAATTTTGGAGCTGTTCTTACTAGTGTGTCTGTGTGTGTTGGGTTTCTGTTTATAATAATGTTCTATTTGTGCTCAGGAGCCATCTTCAACCACTAATTCAGCTGGTCCAGCAAATGGAGACTGGTCTGGATTTCAGGTTTGGTAGATAAATGTGTTCAGTTTCTATTTTTGGAATTAAGGTCATACGTGCTTTTGAATTATTATATATGCGGATTGTTGTTTGCTAGCAGGCATATTCTCCCATTCCTCCACATGGGTTCTTGGCATCGAGTCCTCAAGCTCCCCCATATATGTGGGGGGTTCAGGTATTTATGGTTGTTAATTGGTATTGTAGGATGGTAGATGGTGCATTATTATTATTGTTAAGTTTTACAGCTTTAGGATTTGTTGGCTCTGTTAACTACTCTGGTTTAATGATTTCATTTGCTGGTCATTAAAGCTTTAATGTAATTCTTTGTTTCTTGCAGCATATTATACCTCCATATGGTACCCCACCACATCCTTATGTTGCAATGTATCCTCATGGTGGAATATATGCGCATCCATCCATTCCTCCAGTTTGTTCTTTTTCACTGTTCTTAGTTTTGTTTCTAATGCCACAATAGCTCGAGATTTGGAGCCTTCTTCATGACATGGTTTAATCTTGGACAGGGATCTTATCCTTTTAGTCCTTTTGCTATGCCTTCTCCTAACGGCATTGTTGAGGCTTCTGTGAGCACTTAATCTTACTCTTTCTTATGATTTTACTTTTAGAAGGCATGTTTTTTTGTCCATTCTTTCAGAGGAATGAATCTTGAGATTTTATATAGGGAAATACTCCTGGAAACATGGAAGCAGATGGTAAGCCTTCTGATGTGAAGGAAAAGTTGCCAATTAAAAGATCAAAAGGGAGTTTAGGCAGTTTGAACATGATTACTGGAAAGAACAATAATCTCGGTAAAGAATCAGGTGCTTCGGCTAATGGAGCTTATTCTAGAAGGTAGGGGAGAAAAGAAATGATCTTTCCAGTTATTCTATATATTTTGTTTGCAAAGTTTGTGCTGCTGTTGATTACATGGACTTTTTGTCAGAAGGCTACTCTTGATCCGCATATCTAAGTCTTACCATAGAATTTAATAATAAGAAAAGAGCCTATTAAACAAAGTAGTTTCAATTGGGTTTCATTGAGAAGTCATTAGGACCCTTTATTGAAGAAGCTCTCTCGTTACCTCCACTCTTGAATAAACCTCCCATGCTTCTCCCTTTATTAAGTTGTACGAAGATTTAGAAAGCTTTGAAAAGTTTGTTTAAGAGTAAGGCTTTTCCCCCCTGAACTTCTATGATAATAGTTTTTGAATTGTTCTGTTTGTTTGTGTGGCTTGAAGAGCTCCTGAATTAAGATGATTTGACTAAGCATTTGTTTTCCTTTTATTGTTTGAGCCTTTTAGTTGGTAGTCGAAGTCATATCTAGACTTTTAGATGCACCTACTCATCTAAGCATAACAACTTGCTAATTGCTTGTGGTTGCTATCAAAATGATCCTTCTAGGTAATTTAGCTGACTGTGTAATAATTGTGTATGTGTAGTGCTGAGAGTGGAAGTGAAGGTACAAGTGAAGGCAGTGAAGAGAACTCCCACAATGTGAGTACATTGCCTCTTGTCTTTTCCTTTGTGATAATTTCATATTTTGAAATTGCTTCTGTATTTCATCTATCTTGGGGAGCATGAACACCCTTCGTAAATGGTGGATTCCAGGGCAAGACTTATATTTTTGTGAATTTATGACCATAGCTATTATTTCACCCTACACTCTGGATATGAATAGTTGGTGTTTTGAAATAGTTGATGCTTCAATTGACCAGGCTTGGCTTGACTGACTATTTGTTTTTATTAAATATCTTCAGGTTTAACTGTTTTAATTGCATGGTACTGGCAATAATCTTTAACAAGTTGTTTTGGATAAATTATATCCTGTGTTTTATATTGTTAGTGGTCTTACTCTGCAACTGAGCATTTTTCATGGACCTATGATACAACAAATAAGTTCCTAGAGACGTTACTGGTGTTTCCCTGGTAAAGGATTTCCTATTTGCAATTTTCTTTTTGCCATACATCATATTTTTTTGACATCAGCTATTCGATTCTATTAAATTCTGTGGCTACCAGACTCTCTGTATTTCTCGATATTGGCTTGCCCTAAGTATGAAGATAAGTTAATAGAGCTAAAGGGGCTCACATTTCTTTTCATTCTGTATGTAGGTGCCCACTTAGTGGGCAAATTTTTTGCATTATTAATCTTAGGGTTTTCACTTATGGTTCAAGATGATGTCCCTTGCCCAGTGTATGTCTGCCTGCAGGGGCGAAGGCTGGGGCCTTGGTCCCCTTGGCTTGTCCAATACCTAGGTACTTCAATATCCTCTTTCTCAAAAGATGGTAAAAATCTATTTTGGCTCCCCCCAAATTTATTATTTCATCCTCTTTTAGACCCCCCCCCCCAAAAAAAAAAACATAAAATTCCTTGCTTCAACCTTGTCTGCCTGCATGTTGCTCAGAGACTGACATAAATGCTTCTTCAGAAATTTTTAGG
Source organism: Gossypium raimondii (assembly GCF_025698545.1). Lineage (NCBI taxonomy): Eukaryota > Viridiplantae > Streptophyta > Magnoliopsida > Malvales > Malvaceae > Gossypium > Gossypium raimondii. The sequence continues at coordinate 48,157,493 of NC_068566.1, read as the reverse complement.
AGCATTGGTTGAGACAGTCTCTAAATGGCATAAAATCCTCATGCAGCTTCTGTATTATGTTGTTAGAGTTAGCCTGCCAACTAATCAGATTAATTTTCTATTTATTCCTGTCACATAGGAAACAAAGTTGAATTGTTCTATATGTCATAAAAATACTATGCAGTTGTGTTATTGAAGAAATGCTAAAGCGGCTTTTGACAATAATCTCTATTTCAGCTCCCCATCAGTTGCAGCTTCTCTTGGAACTATTCCAAGGATGAGAAAACTTTCAATGGCTCATTTTTATCCAAAATTCAGGAATTCACATATTTATGCTGTAAAATCTTATTTGTTTCCTTATTTGTAGGATTCACATTTGAAGTCTGGAGGAAGACAAGATTCTGGAGAAGGTTAGACAATGATAGTGTCAATAGCATATCTTTTTGCATTTCTTTAGTATCATTTGGGTATCCTGAGTGTCTACAATGTCTGTATTACAGGTGAAGCATCTCAGAATGGAAACTCAGCACATGGTCCTCAGAATGGAGGCGCAAATACAATGGTGAGTACAGCATTGCCCATTGTACCTATATCAACGGCTGTGGCCACCACAGCTGTTCCTGGTCCAACAACAAACTTACATATTGGGATGGACTACTGGGGGAGTCCGGCTTCATCTACCATCCCTGCAATGCGTGGGAAGGTTCCTCCAACTCCAGTTGCAGGAGGAATAGTAACTCCTGCATCACGGGACAGTGTTCAGTCACAGATATGGCTACAGGTTCTCTCTCTCTCTAAACAATATAGTAAAATTCAAGATCTCCTTAGATTTGATATCTTTGCTTCAGGTTTAGTGCTTTGCCATCATTTTTTGAAATGTTTAATTTCAATCTAAGTTAGCTGGACTTGATTTTCTCATCCAATCAACTGTCTCATACTTCCCTTGCCTATGTTGTAAGATCTGTTTTTTCGGGTTCTCTTTTTCTTTTTGGGTTATTTTGTAACTGGCACTATTTGGTTTTATGAGTTTAGGATGAAAGGGAGCTTAAAAGACAGAGAAGGAAGCAATCAAACAGAGAGTCCGCTCGTAGATCCAGGTTGCGCAAGCAGGTAATGAAGTATCCTTCCGAAATTGTGGATTGTATTACGGTCATCTTCCATTTGAAAGCCACATGTTAATTTCTTTTTCTCAAATTCTTGCTGTTGAATCAGGCGGAATGCGATGAGCTGGCTCAGCGTGCTGAAGTTTTAAAAGAAGAGAATGCCAGTCTTAGATCAGAAGCTAACCGTATCAAGAGCGAGTATGAGCAACTTCTCGCAGAGAATACCTCTCTCAAGGTCATATTCCACTCTTGGTTTGCTTTTCAAAAATTTTAACCTTGTTAGCATGTCGTCCTTAGAGACCCCATTCGAATAAAACTTCTTTCTAATATCAGTTACAACATTGCAGGAGAGGCTGAAGGAAATTCCAGGGCACGAGGATCTAAATTCCAGTAGGAATGACCAACACACAAATAATGATAAACAAATAGAGCAAGTGCAAGGTAGTCAGTAGGATTTATACACCCTCTTAACCAAATTTAGCTTAGCTAAAGACAATATTTATTCTGCATGACATGTTATAAATATCATCAAAGCTGACCTTGATAGATTTTTAGGTTCCCATATCCCTTATAATCCATCACCATTGATTTGGCTTGCCTTTTGCAAGCAAAGCCTTAAGAGGATGATGATGGTATGTAGACTATATAAGTATGTGAATGTGATACCTTTCTTTGTTGAAAGAAAGGGTGAGTGTATGTGAATGTGATACCTTTCTTTGTTGAAAGAAGGGCAAGTATGCACAGGTTTTTCTTTTAAACCTTTTCAAGCTTGTTTTATGTTAAAATATGATTGATGATGAATGTGTAATAAACTATGATTCATTTTAATGGTTGGGTGATGATAGTTTTCTTTTTACTATATTTATTTTATTCCCTTTGATTGCATTGGAATTGTTGTGCTGCTTGCAAAATCAAGGACATGATAATATGTTAAAAGGTAAACCACACTCAAAAGTGACTAAATTATTAATAACTTTATGATTTAGTCAATTAACTTCGAAAAGTTATAAAATGGATGTTAAATTATTCCAAAATTTTTATTTAAGTCTCTGAATTATTTTAAAGTTTTTATTAATTTATTGGACTGTTACTTTTTTTTAGAAAAAGGCAACGATTTGATTATTGGTGTTGTGAATTAGTACCTATGAACGAGATCCAAGTTAAATTGACAATTAGTGTTGAAAATAAGAGAAGAAAGTTATTTAAATTTTTATTCGTAGATTTATAATATTTAAAATTGTTGTATGAAAAAAATATCATCCATGGAAGAGGAAGGAAAGGGTTTTCGGTTGGTATGAATGAGAAGGTTAGTAACAATCGGTTGGTATGAATGAGAAGGTTAGTAACAAATTTTAACAGTTTTGTTATTTGAACAAATTTTTTTATAATTTAATGACAATTAAATAATTTTTAAAATTAAGTGGTCGAAATTAAATTTACTAAGAGTTTATCTTTTAAAATTGAGCTTACTAATAATTTAGTTTAATTGCTTATCATATCAGAAAACCTATGAAAAGAAACAAGCTTTGAAGTGAAAATGAGAGCTTGACAATTACATTTATCATCTAAATTTAGTAAAATGAATTATTACTATTTTTATATTTACAAAAGTTAGAATTCAATATGGTTTAAATAGAATGAATGAAAAATAAGTTTCATTAAAATTAATAATTTTACATACTCTTTTATGCTTAATTTTTTTCTTAACTTTATAATTGAGAACTCAATAGAGTTAGGACTGTAAATGAACCGAGCTTGAACGAAAAACCTCTAATCATGTTCGCTTGTTTATTTTTAAGCTTGTTCGTGTTCAGTTTGTGTTCGTTAATAAATTTCAAATTTTTGTTCATGTTCGTTTATTTAAAATTACGTGTGTTCATATTCGTTTGTTTAATGTTCGTGATGTTTGATTAAGTTGTTCATGAACATATAATTGAACATGTTCACGAACAATGTTAATAAATAATAAACAAACAAACAATAAATACATACACATATATTGTTTAGATATAAAATAGTCAAATATAAATATTAATAATTATATTATAAATGAAAAATACAAACCAAGATAATTTTATTAATATATACTAAAGGAATTTTTATAAAAAATATCATTAATAAATAAACGAGTCATAAACAAATCAATAAATGAACTTATAAACGAGCCAATAAATGAGTTTGTTCGTGAACATAAACAAATCGAACACACATCTGTTAATAAACAAACATAAACAAATGTTATACGAGTAGTTCATGAATAATTTATCGAATGTTCTATTCATTTACTCCTAAATGGAGTAATATAGGAAAAAGTAAACAAATTCCAATTCATAATTTTCATTTCACTTTCTTCACCCCTTCTATATTCTTAAAAAAAACCTTTATTCTTGTTATTAAAAAGCAAGCATGTTTAGGGAAAAAAACAAATATATTTGAAATTAGAGGTGATTATGGGTCGGGTCAGGTCGGATTTAAAAAAATTTTGGCCCGCGTCTTAGGCCCTGGCCCGGCCCGAAATATGGGCCTGAAATTTTGTCCAAGCCCGGCCTAGGAAAAAATTCCTAAGCCCTAGCCCGGCCCATTTTTTTAATAAACACAAAAATTGTATTTTAAAAATAAAAAATAAAAAATAAAGAATTTTAAAAATACTTTAAAATTAAAAAATAAAAAATATATATTTATTATATATTCGGGCCGGGTCAGGCCCGGGTCAAAAAAGTTTTGCCCGAGGCCCGGCTGTTTTCCAAACGGGCCTCATTTTTTACCCAAACTCATATTTCGGGCCTATATTTTTATCCGAACCCTCCTATATTTCAGGCGGACCATCGGGTCGGGCCAGGCCACCCAACCCATGATCACCTCTATTTGAAATAAGTGTATTTTTTTTCATCTAATAATTTATTTTTTTAGAAAAGTTATAAATCACTAAATATATAAACTTCTTGCAAAAAAAATTTTTTTAAGAAAAAAAGTAATTTAGAAAAAATGGAAAAAAAAAAAAGAAAAAAGAAAAAAAGAAAGAGAAGTCCACAAAGAAACTAGTTTCAACAACCACCACATTCCATCTTACAGTATTTCCCACCATTATCAAAAACCTCCTTCTTCCCTTCTTTCTTCTTAGAGGATTTTGATTTAGGGTTTTTTCAAAAGCAAAAAAAAAAAGAAAAGAGAGAGAGTAGCAAATTAAGAAATGCAGATAGCGGGCGTAGCAACTGAGGTATTGATAGCCATCCCTTCAGCTGGAACCCTCAATTTCAGACACTTCCATCCCAATCATTTCTTCCTCTCTTCTCCTTTCTTCAAAGTATGCTCCCTTTTTCTTTTTTATGTTCATATTTATATGTCTATTTGTGTTGCTCATATCTTGGTTTTAATTATTGTAAAATTCTAGACTCTGGGAATTTTTTTGGTCCCTTGGGAATAGTATTTTTTTCATATAGAGAACATAAAAGTTTGGTATTTAATTAGATAGTTGATACAAATTGCTGGTTTTATTCTTGTTTTCTTCTCCCTTGATGCTAGGGTTTTCTTCAGTGGTTGTGCAAATTCCAGTTTGGTTGCTAGTTATTAGAAACCTATTGTTGTTTTCCTCTTTGCCATTGGATGCAGTCTACTGGCAACTGCTTAATCCTTGTTCATATTTTGCTGCTATGTTAACTTATACCAGTTGGATAGTTTATTGAAAATATTGGAAAGAGGAAATGCTTGAATACTACTTTTTTTTTTCTGGTCAAAATAAATTTAGGTGAGGGAAGGCTACCCAATATCACCTACCAAATGAGATTGCTGACGAGACTCGAACCTTGGTACTTGCTTGGGGGCAGGGGTAAAGCCAGAAACTTTTTTAGAGGGGGCTCGAGATTAAGTTACATATTTTTATTAGAGTTAAAATGCAATTTTGCCCTTGTATTGGCTTATAACATTGTGGTTTTCAAAAAGAGTAACTTCAAATTCTAGCATTTTTGGGCCTAAACTATAATTTTACCATATATTAACTTAGGATTTTATGAATTTCTGGGGGTCTAAGAAGAAATTTCTCATTTTAGGGGGACAAGGCTCCTGCCAGCCCCCCATCCTTTGCCCCTGCTTGGGGGTGCTGATGAGTACTCAACTAACTGAACCAATCCATGTTGCCACTTTTACGTCGTAGTTGTCTTTGCTAAACTTAAAGAAATAGATATGGAAAAACTTAGTAGCATGTTTCTTTTATAAAGTTCTTGGAGTTTATATATATATGGCCTTTGGATCTTCATGCTTTTAGGAGGTGCTATGTTTGTGAATCTGAAATGTGTTACCATTATTTGGAAATCATTTAATTTATGATGTTCTGATTGCGAAATACCAAGTAGTCGAAAGCAGTTCGGTTAAATAGATTTCAATTTGAGTAAAACTTGATAGTAGAGCATGCGTTACATGTTTTAGAATACTCACTCCTATGGCATGCATGTTTTGGAATACAGGCGTAAAAATATAGAATCTTCAGTCTTTGATACTTTCCCCTGTCTGATTAGCTCTCTCTGAGTGTTTTCTATTCAGAGATGTCCCACGTTATGCATTCCAAAGCTAGGAATGGTCCCCGATAAGTACCGAGGAGGAAGATGCTTAACTATGAGAGCCTCGGGGGAGTCAGGTGATAATTTATCACCAATTGCTCCTGTAGAATTTGAATCTCCGGTTGGCCAGCTTTTGGCACAAATATTGAGAACTCATCCTCATTTATTGCCTGCGGCTGTTGATCAACAGCTCGATAACCTTCAGAGTGATAAAAATGACCAGACAGAAGAAACTCCACAATCTCAAGATCTCCTCTACAAGTGAGCTTCATCTCTTTCCATTTTAGTTCCTTCTATAGTGCAGTTGAAAAAATCTGGGTGTATGTGTGTGCATGCATGTGAATTAGAATAAAATGTTTCTCGTTTCATAAATTAACAGGATAATAGCATTTTTATGTTATGCTGTGTTACTTTTTAAAATCATAGGTTTTTGACTTAATTATTTCAAAATTCAACCAGTGCTTACTACATTGTTCGTTTGGGGAAAAGTACTATAGAGGCCCTTGTACTAGAAGTTGGATTGCATTTTGCTTCCTTTACTATAAAAATGGACAAATTAGTCCCTGTACATTAAAGCAAAGAGCAAATTGGTCATTTTGTTGAAAATTTCATCCATTTCTATTGATAAAAACCAGTCCATGTACGTCAGAATGTGGTACACGTCTAGTTATTTTGCCAGGCACACAAATTTTTAACTATAGAATTGAATGAAATTTTTAACAAGAAGGATGAATTTGCTCTTTGATCTAACGTATAGTGATTAATTTGTCCATTTTTTGAGTAAAGGGGGCAAAATGCAATCCGACTCTTAGTACAAGGGCTTCCATGGTACTTTTACCTGTTCTTTTGCTATTACCCTACTAAGAAGTTACTGATATAATTGAAACCATTGAACTGTAGGAGAATAGCTGAAGTTAAAGAAAAGGAGAGACAGAAAACACTGGAGGAAATCATATATTGTTTGATTGTACAGAAATTTGTCGACAACGAGATTTCAATGATTCCTAAGGTAACGGAAACTTCAGACCCTACTGGACGAGTGGACTTTTGGCCAAACCAGGAACAAAAACTGGAATTTGTTCATTCTCCTGAAGCATTTGAAATGATTCAAAGCCACTTATCCCTTGTGCTCGGAGACCGAATGGTTGGTCCCCTAAGTACCATTGTTCAAATTAGCAAGATCAAGCTTGGAAAGCTCTATGCTGCTTCGATAATGTACGGATATTTCCTTAGAAGAGTCGATCAACGGTTTCAACTCGAGAGAACAATGAAAACCCTTCCCGAGGATTTCACTAAAAGCCAAGCAAGATTTGAAGATCCTAATCCAGGGAAGCAGCTTTGGGATCCAGATTCTTTGATTAGAATCCCACCCCACGATGACGATGATGGAGGAGGATACGGAGATGCCGAAGGAAAACAATATAGACTGAGATCTTACGTTATGTATTTGGATTCCGAGACACTTCAGAGATACGCAACTATAAGATCCAAAGAAGCTATTTCGTTAATTGAAAAGCAAACACAAGCACTATTCGGGAGGCCTGACATTCGAATTCTCGATGACGGTTCACTCGATACTTCAAATGATGAAGTAGTTTCACTCACTTTCTCTGGGTTGACAATGCTAGTGTTGGAAGCAGTGGCATTTGGTTCATTTTTATGGGATGCAGAGAGCTATGTTGAATCAAAGTACCATTTTCTTAAGAGCTAATCGGCACAATTCGGGTGATGAATGGTGAAAAGTTGTTCTACCGCATGATAGTGTTGATGGAATATGGTATTGTAAGTTTGTACAAGTTGGGAAAATGTAAACCATACTGCTGAAAAAAAAGAAAAAAGAAAGAGATACTAATAGTGAAAACTCACATTGTTAGAAACATATGTGATATTTGGACTTTATCTTGCAGAGCTGCGTTGATGATTCAGAAAGTTTGAAGTGTGTTTTATGGCTCTTGCTGCTCAAATCCATGGGCAAATTCATCAGTCAATCCATTAACTATGTAAAGTTTCATTGTAATTGTAATATAATGTGTCCGTATGTAAAGTAATTACAATATTATAGGAAAAAAATTGAAGGTCCTACCGGGAGTCGAACCCAGGTCGCTGGATTCAAAGTCCAGAGTGCTAACCACTACACCATGGAACCAACTTACTGACTCGTTTTCTAAAATTTTTTTCAAATAAAACAAAATGAATCATTTTACTTTCTACAAAGATTGAACCAATTTTAGCCTCTATCAATTTTGAAAGTAAGCAATTAATGATAAGTAAGCACAGCCTTCATATTTTTTTTTATCAATTTTACATGATTTTGATTTATATAATAACAAATTTTGCCTCGATGCTTGTATATTTGCTGTAAATGTTGACAAAATATACTAATAAAAAATATGATACTTGATGTGTCATGATTAATTATCATTGATTATATTCAAAATTAATCAAAGTAATCGTTTTACCTTCCTATCCCAAAATTTAATGGGTAATAATCAATAAAAGCTCCTATATTTTTTAAATATATAAAAGTAAAGATAAATTACACTAATATTATTAAACTATTAGTAAGTTTATATTTTGGTTATTTAATTTCAAAAATTATAAAATAATCACTGAATTATTCAAAAGTTTTAATTTAAATCACTAAGCTATTAAAATCATTGTCGTACGGACTTCTTTGTTCGTATAGCTTGCATCAATAGAAAGTTCTCATTTCTTTTTTCTTTTACGGTTTAGTTTTTTTTTATAAAATAACTTTGAATATCATGAATCTATGAATCAAAATTCAAACGGTTTTCTTTTCCGATTTCCAATATTGATTGTTAGATCGACTTAGATCTAAAGTATATTCTTTTCCCCATAGATGATTTTTGATTCACCTTACCAATTGTTGAATCATCGCTTAAAATTTACTAGTTAGACTTTTTTTTTAAAAAAATTTAACAACCAATGACTTAAGCAAATGTTTTGAATAAATTAATAGCTTAAATGAAAACTTTCAAATAATTCAACAACCGAGAGTTGTTGTGGTTGAATTAAAAGGTAAACTTATAAAATCTTGTTTTGTAGGCTACTACTGCCAATGATTATAGGGTGGGCGGATGTTAAGCAAGTTCAGCAATCTATGCAAAGCACATTATCACCATTAGCCCTCTTGCTTATACCATATAACTCATCATTATTATTGTGTGTACCCCCAGAACAGCAACATTTCCACCAGGAACATTTGTTGCAGAAGCAGCAACATTCCGACGTGCATTTCGGTTTCCGGCAGCAGTTCAAACACCGAGGTCTCCAACATCAAGACCACTTAGGCTACCACCAACATTTACTAAATCTTGGTTTTGGACTTTTGGGTTGCCATAACTTAATCTTACAACATCCCTCACTAGTATTCAACTTTGTCGTTTTAAGGCGAAAAGAATGCTGCTATGTAGAACTACACCTCTCAGCCTAGGAAGCTTAGTTGCTAAATGTAAAGTCGGTTAAAAACGTGAAAACAGCATTAAAAACCCAACTTACCCCATAAGATTGACTCCAAGGTGGGCTTTGAGCTGAATAAAGAGGCTATAGAGCTGACCAGCATTGCCATGAGAGTAAAGCAGAGTAAGGCGTGCATATGAGTTTTTCAAATAAAAACCAACAATTTTGTTCCCATGTTTAGTGTCAATTAAAAGCACGTCCAAAGAAGCATCATCAGGCATTAATGATGAAACCACTGTGAGTTTGCCATTGTCATGTTTCTTGATCTGATATGTTGAAGGAGATGGTGGAAAGAAGGCAAATTTAGCAGCAAACTTACACCCCATTACACAACAACCAGAAGAAGAGGTAAGACAATGACCACAAGTCATTGAAAAAAGAACAAGCTTGAGTGCATGAAGGAAATATAGTAATACCGAAAGGAGAAGCTCTTAAGCTTGATCTTAATGGCAGTTGGAAGTTGTGTATTGACTACAGGCAGCTTAACCAACTGATCATTAAAGACAGATTCCCTAATCCTATTATTGAAGAGCTCTTGGATGAATTGGGGCAAGTAAATTTTTTCTCCAAATTGGATTTGCGTTCAGGCTATCATCAGATTCAAATGTGGGAGCAGGATGTGTACACAATAGCTTTTAAAACTCATGCTGGCCATTATGAATTCTTGGTCATACCATTTGGCTTGACCAATGCCCCCTCTAGCTTCCAATCACTGATGAATTCAGTCTTTCGATCCTTCTTACAGAGATCAGTTCTTTTTTTTAATGATATACTCGTATACTCCCAGAAATAGACTGACCATTTGATTCACTTGTAAGAGGTGCTCCAAGTTTTGAGATCTAATCAACTTTATGCTAAGCAATCTAAGTGTATTTTTAGAGCTACTCAGGTGGAGTATCTTGGACATGTTATCTCTCAAGGAGTTGTCAATATGGATCGAACCAAAGTGGCTGGTGTTCTGGACTGGTCTCCTCCAAAGTCTGTCAAGGAGTTGTAAGGCTTCCTTGGTTTGTCCGAGTATTACAGATGGTTCATCAAGGGGTATAGATTACTGGCTAAGCCCCTCACTGTATTATTAAAAAAAGATGTTACCTGGCAATGAACAGTGTTGGAGCAGACTGCTTTCGATTAGCTCAAAACAGCTATTTGTCAAGCTCCAGTTCTTGCTTTACCAAATTTTCAAGAGCCTTTTTGTTTGGAGACGGATGCTAGTGGCCAAGGGGTCGAGGCTATTTCGTAGCAAAATAGAAGACCAGTGGCATACTTCAGCAAGGCGTTGGGAGTCAAGTATCAAGCTTTGTCTATCAATGACAAAGAGATGCTTGCAGTACTGTTAGTAGTTAAAAAAGGGCATCCCTATCTTGGGCAGAGATTTCTTCATCAAAACAGATCACCAGAGCTTAAAATTCCTATCCGAATAGCAGGCAATTACACCTTACCAGCAGAAGTGGGTTGATAAGATGTTGGGATACGATTATTCGATCTCATATTGCCAAGGAGCTCAGAATATAGTGGTCTATGCTTTGTCCAGGAAACCTCATGACCACACTCATCAACTGCCCCAATGTGAAGATAGTTTTGACTCTTCTTGGTCTAAGGTATGGGAACGCATTATTGCTTCATATGCGACAAATAAGAAGCTATATCAGTTGTGTCAAGATGTTCAAATGTAGCCCCAGTTGCACCCAAAGTACTCGTGGCATGGTACATTCCTTCGCAGATTGGGCAAAATTGTGGTGGGAAATGACATCCAGCTTTGAAGACACATATTTGGTCTTTTCCATGACAGTGCTTTGGGAGGTCATTCTGGCATCCATGCCACTCGTCATAGGAAGGGTCTCTCTAAAGATGGTAAGCACTGGGTGCGGGAGTGTATCATTTGCCAACGCTGCAAAGCTGATAACTCTGCTTCACCTGGGCTTTTGCAACCCTTACCTATACCCAGTCATGCTTGGACTGTCATCAGCATGGATTTTATTGAGGGTCTGCCTTTGTCACAGGGTAAATCAGCCATTCTTGTAGTGATTGACTGTTTGACCAAGTATGGTCACTTCATGGCCTTGGCTTATCCTTTTATTGCCTTCACCGTAGCTCAAGAGTATCTTAACCACATTTATAAGTTGCATGGGATACCTGAGTCGATCGTGTCTGATAAAGAAAGAATTTTTTTAAGCAACTTTTGGCAGTAACAGTTTTGACATTTGGGCGCCAAACTGAAGATGTCTACTGCCTACCATCCTCAAATTGATGGCCAGACAGAAATTCTTAACAAATGTTTAGAAAGTTATTTGATATGCATGACTAGTGAAAAGCCTTATGCTTGGGCGTCTTGGCTACCCTTGGCGAAGTGGTGGTACAATACCACCTATCATTCGGTTATTTAGACCACTCCCTATGAAGCTCTATATGGGAAAGATCCACCTCTTTATTTACCTTATTTGGCTGGTGCTTTTCCAGTGGCTACAGTAGATTACACCTTGCAACATAAAGAGGTTTTGAAATTTCATCTTACTCGAGCTCAGGATCGGATGAAACAAATGGCGGACAAACGGAGGTCGAAGCAGGAATTTCAGGTGGGCGATTTTTGTGTATCTGAAGCTACAACCGTATCGACAACATTCTTTGTGCAAGTTCAAGAACCAGAAGTTGTCACCCCGGTATTTTGGCCATTTTCCAATGGAGGCTCGTGTGGGATAGGTTGATTACAAACTGTTATTACTATCTTCTGCTCGTATCCATTCTACTTTTCATGTCTCACAATTGAAGAAGCATATTGGTTCTGCGGTAAGTGCCTCTACCTTGCCATCAGTGGGGTCTGATGGAGCTCTTCTCAAGACACCGATTCGAGTATTGGACAGACGCCTAATCAAGCAAGGTAACCATGCTGCTGTGGAAGTTCTCGTTCAATGGGCGGACACCTTTCCTGAGGATTCTACTTGGGAGAATTTGCATGATCTTCAACGTCTCTTTCCTGCATTTAACCCTTGAGGACAAGGATCATGTTTCAAGGGAGGGGGAATAGTTTCAACGGTCTTTTTCATTTTCATATTTTCGTTATTGTTATTATTTCTTTTGTTTTGAACGTTGCGTTTTACTCATGTTCCTATTCTAGTTATACGGTGCGCTTTTAGCATTAGTTTAAACGGTTCATTTTGCTGGAACCACTATTATTAAAACGATGTGTTTTAGTCCATTGTTATTGTTAGTGTTAGTCCGTTATTTGGTTTCCTTATATACCTATAACTAAAGTCCAAAAAACGGTTATGAAAATTGAATCAATATTTTCAGTATGTGTCTCTTCTCTCTCAATTTCTTCTCTTTTTCTTCTCTCTATTTTTCTATTGTTCTAGATCCTTTACGTGACATAAAATAAAATCCAGGTAGATATACAAAATGTTTATTATTTTGTAAAAAAGCTTAATATAAAAATTGATAAATGATAAGTGAAACTTAAAACTTAAACATTAATGTTGGAAATTTCAATTTTTGAATCCAATTTACCACTTGAGTCGGTAGAGATAACGAAAATACATAATACGAATAACATGTGTAAGCTTTTGGACACCCACCTTTAAGATTAAGATTTACATACCAATCCCAGTCTTTTTCATACAGCACTCACGTGAGGCGCGTCTTTTTAACCTAGCGTAATAAATAAGTGTTGCTTATATCCCATACAAACAAGCAGACGTATATACTCCCACTCCTACATCTGACCTCGCTTCTCTTTCAATGTTAAATAATCACATTTTCTTTTCCTAAAATGTACTTAAAAGAAAACACTTGGCATAATTATGTTTTTAAAAAATAGCTAATTATTGACACTACATAAATAGAGGGGTCAAATTCACTTTTAAACCCTTTTAAAATTATAAAATTGTAAACAATATATGATAAAATTACAATTTGACCCCAAAATGATAAAATTTTGTTTGTCCTAAAAACTATATAAGATGTAAGCTAATATATTGATAAAATTACATTTTAGTCCTTTTGACTCCTCCAAAGGAAAATTCTAACTTTGCTCTTGATAAGAATTAAAGTTAAAATTCAAGCATGGCAGAGGGGCCAAAACCATAATTTAACCTAAAAAAGCTCGAATCATGAAAATGATTTTTAAAGGGGAAAGAGGCATTCAACCGTACTTGCCCTTAAATGCAGACATAACGAATACCATTGACATTGAGGATGCAATATGAATAATAATAGTAATGATGGAAGCAGACATAAAACAAATGGTGAAAATAGCAATTTCACCAACAGTCGCAGAAAGAAGGCCTTTCTCTTCATGAAAAAGAAAGCAATTAAATTACTCCCAATTACTGGCCCCAAAGAATGGTAATCATGTTCATACTTCCAATTAGGTTAAAGTAGCTAGGAGGTCCTTGACTAGATCAAATTAATCTCTCTATTATTAAATGGATCAATTTAGTCTTTGTACTAGTCAAAAGAATTAGACTAGTCCAAATTGTAACAGAATTAACATTTACTATGTAAAAAATGCCTTGAAAAATATTTATTTCAATTGTAGTTCAATTCTGAACAAAATATTTTATTTACAAAACCATAAAATTTTGAAAATATAACTCAAATCCAATTTAGTGGTATTTGATTCTTTTTAATAGTAAATAGCAGAGGGACTAATTTGATCAAGTACATTTAACCTTCCAATTATGGTTCCTATTAGAGAGAACATGTTCTGAAGGATGCCATCAAATTGGTTTATTATATCATATTCGGTAAAAGTGCATAACTAATTATTGGACCTTGAACTCAGAAAATATGATGTGCCGCATCGAATTTGAATAAAGATCATATACACGTAAGAATTTGCTGTATGCTATAAGTTTTGATTCTTTCTAGGAAGTAAGGTCTGTACAAAAGCAAACCTGAAGCAGATTTTCGGCATAGCTTCAGTTTCTGATGGATTCAGCTTCACGTAAAAGGTATCTACTGTTTTAAGTTATCAATGGGTATCGAGTAACATATATTGTTCGTCTTGCGGGGCATTCTTTTATCTACATATATGATGGCTTCCTGTTAACGAGTCAAAAATATATGCAATGGAAATGACCTGGCACCAAGTAAATCGAATAATATATTACATTAGGAGGTGCTCATTCTAACACTGCAGAAAGCACATTTTAAGTCAATACCTATTACCGGATGTTGAGATCATAATAAGGTTTTGACTAGTTCCATGGCTGCGATAAAGAGATGCCTATGCTTGATGCCGCAAACCCTTGTTTCCCATGTATGGCGCATTTGAGGACATTGTATTGCTCGGTCACCGACTTATACAGAGCTTGTGCGTATGTATCTTTAGCCTGCCCAAAAGTAAAGCCAATTTAAACTAAAGAGATCACAAACATGATCCTTTTAGAGAGTTATCCTCTAGAGTTTTTTAGAACATAGAAATTACTCGGTAAAAGTACTATGGAGGCCCTTGTACTAGGAGTCGGATTATATTTTACCCCCTCTACTCAAAAAATGAGCAAATTTGTCCATATACATTAGATCAAAGAGTAAACTAGTCCTAATAAAAATTTCATCCATTTCTTCTATAAAAAACTAATCTCTGTACATCAGAATGAGGTATACATGGCGGGCCAAGTGTAACTATTTGGTTATTCTGTTTTAACAGTAAAAATAGATGAAATCTTTAATAGAAATGATCAGTTTGTTCTTTGATCTAACATACAATGACTAATTTGCCCATTTTTTCAGTAAAAGAGGCAAAATACAATTTGACTCCTAGTACAATGGCCTCCGTAGTACTTTTATCAAATTATTCAAATAGTTGTTATGGTTCACATCCAATAAAATCTTTGAGGTAGTCATTTTGTCAACATGAAGTTATGATTACAATCAATATCTGCTAGTATGGTCGATCATCTTTGATATAAATGATGAAGCTCATGTGAAAATGATAGTGATAAAGTTAAATGTGCACTCTGCATTGATTAGATGCTGTACCATACAACATCCAATATACATTATTTTTCTCGAAACTTTTCAAATATAAAAAGCAACTAACCTCTTCAGACATTTTACCAGCAACAGCAATTTCGGAAGGGCAGATTTTTGGTGCCACCGACAATCCAGCCCCATGAAAAGACATGATTCTTTTTTCTCCAATTTCTTTTTCTACCTGGAAAATGCAATAAAGTCACAAGAGAGAAAATTTTTATATGACAGAAACTGACAGGCAAGTACACACCTTGGGTGGAGGGGGCATGATGTCATAGCACAATAGAGCCAAGGGATATATATGCCCTGCTGCACCTGATCGTCCTATGAGCCTTCTCATATTGTCCACTGAAGAGGAATCAAAGGAATCCTAACTCCCCTTATATTAGTATAAATGAACACAAACTTGTCTTAAAAATAAGGTGACACACATTTGCAGTCAAAAGGTTCATGTCCTTTAGAGGGTCTAATTAACACAAGAATGACTATTGCTTGTTGCATAAATAAAATGAGGCAGAAGCATAATTAAAGTAAGAGGCCTTTTTAAGTGATAATATGTTTTGGATTGGACTCTATCCTAATGAAAGCAGCATTTATACATTTCTAGCATTGTACCTACAGTTTTTTATTACAAGATAAAATTGATAATAAGACGCACTAAAAATATTCTTGAATAACAACAACAACAACAACAGTTAAAGAGGACTGCTAAAACTTACTGGAAACCATTCTTCTGTAAGGGGATCTGGGCGGTCCCTGCCACCACTTGGTGCAATCCACACTATTTTCGAGCCATCCCTATAATGAAACAAAAATTTTGGTCTAAAGCTGCATATTATAGTGAAATACGACGGTGCAGATTCAAGCGTGTTATGAAAAGTTATGTTCTAAAAGTAAGATATTGGTCATTAAGGCACCTTAGCAGCAAAGCCATCTCTTTCAAACTTCTTGTGTTTGCTCTTCTTTTCATCTCAACATGCTCAGGAACATCATACATGTGCCTTTTGGAGTACACACATATAAGATTCCTGAAAGGAAATGGTAAAACCTTTTTTGTAAGTGACTCTTTAGTATATTTTGGAATAATCAATTCAAAACAGGAAGTAACTATTTGAATACCTTCCCATGCTGAAAGGCTTGCAAAGAGGATCTGTTATGACTCTATCCCCTGCAACATAGATCTGCAAAATAGAGCATAACATTTGATTAAGAGCACAGTCAATGACTACTACCACAAGCTCAGAATGTAAAATTTATAATTACCATGTTCTCAGAAATACGTGGATTTGTTTTCTCAAGCAACAATGCAATGATGGCTGGGTCAGCTTCAGTTTGATGGTTAGATATAAGTACAACGTTATGACCCTGCAACCAATTGTCAGAAATTATACATATAAAGCCAGCTAAATATAAAAGATTTAGCCAGTACTACACACTTCACAGGCTCCAGTTGAATGTTAAAAACTCCAGAACCTTGAAAACTTAGTATGACTACTTTTGGCTTATGCCAACATAAATTTGGAAGTAGAACACCACAAATTCTTTGTATTTCAAAATGCAAAATTACAAGAAAATGGAAACAAATTTAAACATACAAAAACCTGTTATCTATATATCCTTCTTGGATACATGTTTTTATTAGTTATTAAAAACATATAAGTATTATAGCCAGAATGAAAATTTTCATCTACACACATGCTCTCTAATGGATAAAACAAGTTTTGATTTTTAACTTTCTTTTCAAATGCAAACACAATAGAACATCCAACCGCAGCTTTGTGAAAAAAAGGATTTAGCAAAACTCAGTCTTGTTCAGAAGAGTCCAGGAAAGGGGAAAAGTGAGCATTAGTACCTGCTTAAGCTTTTCTTCAATTTCATAGAAAAAAGAAAGATTGCCAATGTATGAATTCCTGCCACGAATGTAACAGATTGATGTTAAGAGAAAAAACCAAAAAAACAATAGACCAGATGTGTCTTCTGGTTCCCATAAAAAAGTGTCTTCAGGAGATTAAAATATGGATTACAAAAATTTCATATGAAGAACATGAAATAATATCAATGTGATTATGAGGTTGACAAGCATTGAAGTAAAATACAAGCACCCGTGAGAAATGTAAAATAAGATGTTGAAACAGGAAAGAGAGTGCAATATGCATAATACATGTTTCTCTTTCTTGGAATTGTTGTCAATACAGTTGATGATAAACAATCAAACATGAAGGAAAGAAAACTACTTGAGACCCTATGAATATTAAGGGGTCCTTTGCAATTTTGAAATGCATTATTATTTTATTCACTTCCTGATCAAGAAACCCTCATGAAATTTATTAAAAAAACACAAAAGAGAATGCAAGAAATAAGAATCATAGAATAAGCTTAATCCTAGATGGTCTCAAAAGTTAGCTAATAATCAAGCATGTCCTATCCACTAACCTTAAAATACAGTACCTTGGTTTACTTAATAGAGTTATGGAATTGGAAAGACACAAATTCCTTTATCAAGGCACATCTTGAATTTTCAAGGCAACTTTCTGCAAACTAAATTAACGAGTAACCAAACCAGAAATGGAGAACAGTGTGGAAGTCACTGAATCACCTGAAATCAATCAAAGGCCGAATATAATTTTGAACAAACATGTGGTAGTCAAATGGCTCTCGCAAAGCTTTGTGGTAGGGTTCAAAGACAAAAGGATCCTGAAAAGTTACTGTCATATTTCATGCAGAAGTTTATAAAACTCATAATCTGTATGCAATATCTGAATGGAAATTCATATATGCTACAAACTGCAGAATCATTTTGAAAGAGAATTTAGTAGAATTACCTCCACATCCAAAAGTATACGATCAAATGCAACAGCCATGTTTGACATCACAGTCTCAGCAGCTGAAGGATCTCCACTTTGGAAAACCTAAATGTTCCCAGATGCAAAAGTTTTTCCTTTTTAGGTTTTTGGAGGTACAAATAAAAGCTAACCATTGAATGATAAGGTTTGGCCAAATATTGCAATCTTTAGGTGAGAAACTAAAATATACTCCAATTTTTAAATGCATATACACCACTTAATTATAAATCATGCATTCAGTGTAAAAATAAAGAGATTTAAGAACATGCCAGTAGACTTGCTAAAACATGAGCTTATTAAAGACACAGGATAAATAGCACCCAAAAGGAAGCTTGATGCTGCGATCTGAACTAACACATTATATGCAGAGCAGACTAACACATTATATGCAGAGCAGAATCTATCATATCTAGAACATTCACTAATTTCCACTAAAATAAAGAGCTCAAAAATATTAGTTCACCGCATTTCTATAATTCTGATAAAGTTCTTTCATTCCTGCTGCAATATTTGGATGTACCCTTTTTGCTTCTAATTCCTTCCTTATGCCATATAGGAGTTCTGTAGACAAATAAGTAGAACAAGAGTAAAATTAGTCCCCTGGTTTAATTTTGGAACTACAAGAGGGTGTAGTTGAAAGAAGACAGCAAGTTGTATTCAAAGTGAGGAAATGATTTTCTTTCATTTTCAGCCCCACTTTTTCTTTCAACAAACCAAACCTTTCTATTCCTCATCGTGTCCAGCCACCTGCATTTTCCAACTTGTCTTTCTTCTTTATATGCTCATCAAAAACCATCAAACTAAATTATTCATCGTATACCGTTACAGAGTAGATAATTTCAAGATGGGCTCTTATCATGAATGGATGTAGCTGCTGTAAAATAAAAAGATTTCATGCACAAAAACCATCAAACTAAATTATTCATCGTATACCGTTACAGAGGAGATAAATTATTCATCGTATCCTGATCAATTCATGATGCTGATGCTCTTATCATTAACAGATTCCAGAAATCTTTTTATTTTACAGCAGCAACATCCATTCATTTTCTCAAATAAACACTCTTATAGGAAAATTTTGGCATGAAGCGCTTTTGAGTGTAATTATTCATTTATGTGATCTTTGTGCATGAAACCATAAAACCTTTAATCCAAGCTTATTTGAAAACCATTAAAAAAAAGATCCATTAAGGTATTCATTAAATAATAAAACGACATTTTCCTATGATGTAAGCAATTTTTTTTAATTTCTATTTCCAAAAAGAAAAAAAAAAGAAAGAGAAAGAGAGTAGTTACTAACTTATAAAAACATAACAAAATTATCCAATAACAATTTTTGTAGCTAATTCCTTTTACCTGTGAGGCAAGGAAAGAAATAATACGAAGAAGAAAACATCATTATATTTATAAATACCTATTTCTTTTCTTCCGAAAAAAAAAAAGAACGTCGCATCATGCAGTAATATAATAAACACCGATATATATATATATATGTATATAATGTTTTGTAGAAGAAACGAAAAAGGAAAACGAACCTTGCTCGGATCGAGCTTCAAGAAAGGTACGAGAATGCTCAACCTCCGTTGCCCTTCCACCTCCACTACGACCAACGGCAGGTATACCGGATTCCGTATCTTGAACGAGCTCAGCCGCTGCTTTAGCTTTCAATGAACAAAACACGAAAGAGAAACTCCTAGATATCGTCATTCCGGAAGTAGATCGAATCAGCTCTAGCCGCCTAAACGGAATCAAAGGAAAAGACACCGAAGAACGTTTAAGCGAGGAAGGAAATGGAAGATCCCTAGTGGATGTGCCGCTCAACCTAAAGAACGAGAGAGGTAAAGGCAAAGTAGACATTATTGCTTTATTTTTTTGAAAAAAAAGAAAAGGAAAATACGAGCGAAAACAAGGGGGAAAAAGTAAACGAAAAACACGAATTGATCTCTCTTCTTTTTTATATAGTCTTTTGAGACAGGGAAAATGTGGATTGTTTTATGGGGTATAGTCGTGGCGGGGCGGTGTTGTTGGAGGGAAGCACGTGATTTACATCGCCTGATATCGGCGAGCGAAGGAAGAGGCCAATAGGGGAATAGCTTAAAGTGCTGACGTGTAGGGATTAGGATTGGAGTAGTAATCGGCATGCGTGGCGTCCAATGTCTACGTGTCATCTCATAAGAATTTTCTCCTTTCTATATATAAAAAAAAAGGCTTGGGGGTTTGATCGTACGATGGTTTTATTACAAATTTATATCATTTTGAATTTTCGAATCCTTTAATTCCAGTGAATTGAATTTAATTTGATGTTTTTAATTGTATTGTCACATGTTGAATGGATGAATTCAAATTATTTCAAGTTTTAATCTTTATGCATTTAAGTTAGCTCAAGTTCATTTGAATTATTATCATTTTATCCAATTGAATTTGGGTTAAAATTGATAAAATTAAATTTTATATATACCATTAAAATTGATACTTAAACTTTAAATCATTCTAATTACGTCATCAAATTGTTAATGTTAAGTCATTCTATTACTAAAACGATCACTTTTCTTTTCAATTTTATCTTATTTTTAGTTTTTACTTTTATGTTAGTCTTTTTAAAATTTATTTTAAATTTAACTATATAAAATTTAACATGTCATTTAACAATTTTAATAATGAAAAACTCAATTGATATAATCTTGATAATTTAAAAATATAATTAAAATATATTGAAATTTGAAGATCAATTTAAAGGACCATAATTTGGGTATATTTAGTGCAGTTAACTCTTGAAATAATTATAGCAAATTTACCATAGACACGTGCAATTAAAAGAGAAAAAAAGTAAAAATAGGTTTGGACAATAGAAACTAACGCCTAGCGGATCATACAAAACAGTCTAGCCAATAACAAGACAAAATATCCTAAATGATTATCCATATACAAAACTGATCGCAAACTTTATAACAGTTTAATTAAATCTTCAAAATATTGATATCATATAAGCTTAGACATTAAATACTAGTTCGAATTTGGCGAGAATAATGTTTAAAACATATAGATCAAACTAAATTTGCATATATTAATCGCACTCACTCTCTTAAATAAAATAAGTCTCTTAATTTTTAATGAATTGTTTGTTTTTTCTTACACACTAAATTTAAACTACCCATGCAATAAGTATATACGTGTTTAAAATTTAATTCACATGTTTTAAATATGTTTCATGTCATATTTGAATTGGCATTTAACACGGTAAAAGTACTATAGACACCCTTGTCCCCTCTAATAAAAAAAAAAGAATAAATTAATCTCTACACATTAGATCAAAGGACAAACTAGTCATTCTGATGTAAAGTTCATCCATTTCTACCGTTAAAAACTTGTCATTGTAAACTGGTAAATGTGGCACGCCAAATATAACTGTCTAGTTATTTTGTCAGTTACACTAATTTTTAACAGTAAAAATGGATGAAGTTTTTATCAAAAAAGACCAGTTTACTCTTTCATCTAACGTACAGAGACTAATTTGTCCTGTTTATCAGCTGGATTCAAACATGTTAAACTTCTAAATCAATGACTATAGGTTCTTCATGAACGGTTTCCTTTGCAACTCATGAACATCATGAAACTTGTGCATTATCAAAAATATAAAGCAAGCTCATTATGTTTTATGACTCGATGCTATTACCGACAACACGTAAATTCACTACTTTTCAAATGTTCATCCAACTCATAAACTAGAAGAAAATTAACGTTACCAACCATATCCCGATGCATGCACTTAGGATTGTTAAGCTAAGCATCAGAGAGAGATCCGAAGTCTATAAAATGCCTTGTATGAAAGATGAACACAGAAAGGAATCAGAACAAGCAAATTGACACTAAAACGTCTACTGTTCCTCTCCAAGCAACTTCAAAATTCTTTAACTAAAGACACCACTGAATTCTTACTACAATTCCTGATCATATACGCTATATGCATAAACTCATATTAATGACCTAAGAATTTCATTTCATGCTTTAAATATGAATCACAGCCAGAAACCACTACACCAGCAGTCCACAGCAAACCTGGAGGCGTGATTTAGCCAAGGAAATTCATGATCACTAAATGGAGCACCAAATTGCAAAGAACAAAATCTGCAAAAGCTCGCTCAGGTGGTAGATCCTGCAATTGAAATGAGCATTCTCAAATTAAGGATTTAACACATAGATGATACATATATAGTTATATACCCATTACCCAATGCCCACCTCAAGGAGACAGTAATTTTTCCCGGGGGGGGGGGGGGTCGCAGTTCAAAAGCATCTATTTTTAAGTTAAGAAAGTTTCTTTGCGGTCCCGAAATCATTTGAATATAGAAGGATAATAAGATCATTTCATTTCGTATTTATTCCCCTACCTCATAACTCATGTAGTAACACGCAAACAAAAAAGACATGACCAAGCTTACCTTGAATTCCTTGTTTTCTTTATTCACTTGAATACGAAGACAAACTGAATCCAACAAAACCAAATAAGTGTCAGAATCTGTCATTTACCTTTGCAAAGAGTGGTGATAGAAAGTTTGACTTACCGGCAAGGACTGCTGTTCCAACACAAGAAAGCACTCCAGAAAGAAATGAGTTGAAAGGAAATGATCCCACCATTGCCATGTAAACTACCTGCGTATCCTCAATATTAGAGTACAAAGTTTTTGAACTTATATGCAACTAAATTAAATATAGGGATATTTACATCTGGCATCCCAAACTATGATCCAGATCCTAAATTAGTCCCTAAACTTCATATCATTTTAATTAAGTTCTCAAAGTATAAAGATCATATCAACTAGATACTTAGTTCAGCTTAGCCGTCAGCTTGAGAGTAAATTTTAACTAGGATCTGGCATGAAGCATATTTAAAACACACAGATCAAATTTTAAACATATTTGTACCTATTGCATAAACAAACAGCTCAGATCTGACAAAATTTTAATGGCACTATACGTTTTTCTTTAACGCATCAGATTCAAACTGCCCATGCAGGTATATACGTGTTTCAAATTTGATCATATGCTTCAAATAAGCTCCACATCATATATGGGATAGCATTTCACACCCAAGCTGGCGTTAGGTTGATGGTAGGATCTAATTGATTAATACTCATCGATTTCAACAATTAAAAGGTTCCAGGGAGCACTCAATGCTAATTTGGTTCTCATGGAGTTTCAAATTATTGCGTCCTTCCATTAAACTCGTTAATTCAATTTACGATATACTCGCATTTCCGAAAAAGAAAAAGAATTTAACTTTTCTAATGCGTAATAAACTGAACTTCAAACGGATGAAATATAATGAGACAGCATTCAAGAAAAGATTTAGAGAAAAAAAGTAATTATGAAGATGAATGGAAGTACCTGGATCAGAGCGGTGAAGATTGCGAAACCAACATATAAATCAATGATCTGTAAATAGAAAACGCCACCAAAGAAATATATATATAAGATTAGGAACAAATAATTGAGAGTTAAAAAACGGGGGAAAAGAGAAGGAGAGGAACCTTGAGATTGACAGGGGTAGCAGCGTAAGCAGATCGAAGAGAATGGAAGAGGGCGCCGGCGTCTTCCTTGGTGGATGATGTTCTTCCCATTTTGACCTAATTCAATTGCCTCCGTTGGCTTCTTCCAAGCTTCTCTGCCAAAACTTCTCTTTGTAAACTGTACTAACTTGAAAAATAACAATAAATGAAATAACGTCGAGCAAAGAGCTGTTTTACTCCAAGTCAACTGTGATCAGATTTCAGATTGAATATGGACCCTTCATCTACAAGCAAACTATTAGTAAGCTTACGTTTTTAGCTATTTAACTTTAAAAGGTTATAGAATGATCACTAAATTAATTGAAGTTTCCATACAAGTTATTGAACTATTCGAATACTTTTATTTAAGTCACTAGGTTGTTAATTTTTTTTTAAAGTCTAACTAGCGAGCTCCAAGTGACGATTTGACAATCGATATGGTGGATCAGTGTTGGAGATTGGAGAAGAAAGATGTTCGGATTTTGGTTTGCAAATTCATGATTTTCAAAGTAATTTTATAAATAAAAAAAACTAGACTATAGAAAAGAAGGGGAAGCAGAACTTTTGATTAATGTAGGCAACGCGAATAGAGAAGGCTATACAACTACGATTTTAACAACTGGTGACTTAAATGAAAAATTTTGAATAGTTTAATGATCATTTTGTAACTTTTTGAAGTTAAGTGACCAAAACATAAACTTATTAATAGTTTAGTGACTTTGATTCTTAATGTCTTTAGAGTAATTTCTTCCCCATTTTTATATAATTTTTTTGTAATATTTTAATAACTAGATAGTCGAATTGGTTAGACTTCAATGTCCAAAATGATATACCGACAAATTCCTAATCCAATTGGTCAGAATAATTTTAAATAAAAATATTAATATAATAAAAGGGTAATATAAAAAAATTCATATTGGTATTCAAAATTTACTTCTTCAACAATAGTAAATTCAAATCAAATGCGCATATATATATTAAAAAAAAATTCTCTCCATATACCATCAAGGTCCAATTTGAACTATAATTTTTTAATGTGTAAATATATAATTTTATCATTGTATATTTCAAAATTTTAAAAGGGTTAAATTAAAATTCTATTATTCAGGGGCTAAAGTGTAATTAAATCATAGTGTTAACTTGTACTCTCAATTTTTTTAGTGACTAAAATGAAAGTTTACTATTTTGGGGACTAAGACCCTTTTACCTGCCTCTTTGGCATTTCCCCTATAGAGCTTGATGAGACCTCCACATACGAGTGTGAAGCAGTCATCATTGTTTAACCATACTTTTGACATTTTAAAAGGATCTAAAATGAAATTTTACCATTTTGGCATGCAAGTTTGAATTAGTCACAAGTGACCATTGGCATGTTTAAGTTAAAATCCAAGGCATTTACATGCCAATGTGGATAGAAAAAAAAAGTTTAGTTCAAGGGCCAAAAACTAACGAAATAAAAGCATGATGATCTGAAAATATCATATTAGAACCTCAATTGCCTCCCAGTGACCTCAACTTCCTCAATACTACCAAAAATAATCTCCACCCATTGGACAAGAACCATTGACAAAATTTATGCCATGGCAATTCAGCAACAGCTTCTGATACAATTTGAACACATCACACCTACACTAAAGCAATGCCTAATATGCAGGGTTTCTATACCAAAATCCTTACAGCAGATGCTATAGCCTCGACCTCTGTTTCCCCAACTTCCTTCCAGATCCCATCCATCATAAGGTGCCTGCAGGTACCTGATGAAGAAACACCTTCACTACTCTGTTCATGTTTGTTCTCGACCGTTTCCTTTAGCTTCTTAGGGCTTGAGAAATTCATTAACTGGATATCATCGCTACCTTCTCTCTTGCCATTTCGTCGGTTAAGTTCCCGCTCGTTCTTCCCTTCCATTACTTCTGTATCCTTTTGGCAGTCACTACCGCAGTCAAGCAATGGAATACGACCAGAAGACCCAAGAGTACGAGGCAACATACCAAGTGGACATGGGTTCCATGATTTTGCCACAACCCATCTGTTCGAGTTTCTAACATCATCTGCTGTTTTCACAGCAGTGCTCTTCGTTCGACGAAGTTTTACAACTTCTAACTTCTTAGCTGCTTGATTAAGATATTCCTCTTCTTGACTAACAATTCCCCAAGTCTCATTTGAAGTATTTTCTTCAGTAACCTCTGTATTTGACAAACCTAAGGAACGAAATTTGTTGAGTTTCTCCATTAGAACACTGTTTCCAACCAACTGTGCAATATGAAGGGCAGAATCCATGAGATGGTTGTTACGTAAAGACGCCACCAACAGACATTTACGCAGTAGCTCCAGTAGAATTGCATTTGACACGCTTTTTCCTTTTAATTCTAAATGTCTAACTAGCCATGCAAACAAAGATGAGACATGTTCTACTTGGCAAGCCTCCGGTCTACCCTCTGAAGCTGTCGGATGGCCTTCTAAACAAGAATCGGAAAGTAAACCAAATTACGTAGAAAGTACGACATTCAAAAGGGACGTACAACCAAGTCAATATAAATTCGTGTTTACCTGTTTCGGATTTTGATGCCTCATTTGTCCCGATCATATAAAGAATCCTTTGAAGAAGGGCCAGAAGCAATTCTGGTTCCTTATTCGAAAATTTTCTTATCACAAGCTGCCAATCGTCCAATGCAGTATGTCTATCCAGGCCACTTTCAGAGTCTTCTGAAATGTCCATGGAGCTTGAAGAATCTAAAGCCTTTAGCAACAATTCCAATAACACAGACACTACTTCCGAGGATGAAGTAGAATATAAACTTACAAGACTTTTCAAGGTTTTACTAATCAGTTTCTTAGGACCTGAAAATACAGACACACCCATCAGGAAATGCATAATTTTATTATAGACATGAACATCGTCTTTTTGTACATTTTACACAATAATGGCTCAACCAGTTCCAATCAGAGCACACACAATATACCACTCAATTTCCTTAAGTCAATGGAACAATCATAAACAAATGCAACAGTAAATATCCCGATATTATTTCAGTTTAAATAATGAAGCAACAGGTTCTAAACAGGTCAACCGAAGAGTAGCATAATTAGTGTTGTCAAGGCATAAGCCTAGGCGCCTGCACCTTATCATTATACAGCAAAAATGCCTCAGACCCTTCCAGGTGAGGCCCATTTGAGCAGGCACGCACCTAGGCGCACTTTTCTGTAAGGCAATAGGCATAAAAGAAGCCCGCCTGATTGGTTTCTCTTTAATTTCTTTTATTTTTCTTTGTTTTCATTTGATATACCTTTACTATAAAGAAAGGGATACTATCAAACTCTATACTTCTCAGTATTTAAGCATTCAACAAAAAATATTGACTGTAAGGAAATCATGCATATTGAAATGTTTTCGAGATAAACTAGACCACACTTTAGAGTTCACCATATATCCTAAACTTTAATATTATATATATACACGCACAGACTTGCAAAAACTCACACATGTACATATTGCACTTTACTTCACTTGGGCTAACGCTTTTGTTGAGCCTTGCATCTGAGGCAAATATAAGGGTTCTAGCGCTTAGAATGCGCCTTGTGCACTTGACAACACTAAGCACAATTAAATTATTTGAATTCTGATGCTAAGCATCATAATTCTTCGTTCCAAGAAGCACATAACAGTAATCGATAAGGTAGGATATCCTACCACTAGATTGGGAAGAATTGACCTTCCCTGCCATAAGTGAGAAGAATTTACTACGGCCACAAAGGTGTTTGAATTGTCCGCCACCTGTAAGAAATAAATAATATAAACTACGGTGTATTTAGATGAACAATCCTAAAGGTTAGAAGGAAAATATTGGTAAAAGTGCCATGAAGGCCTCTATACTAGGAGTTAAATTGCATTTTGCCCCCTCCACTCAAAAAAAAGAGAAAATTAGTCCCTATACGTTAGATCAAAGAGCAAATTGGTCCTTCTATTAAAAATTTCATCCATTTCTCCTGTTAAAAACTGGTCACTATACATTAGCATAAGATACACGTGACACGCCACACGTCACTATGTGGTTATTAAGCCAGCCACGCCAGTTGTTAATGGTACAAATAGATCAAATTTTAATAGAAATGACCAATTTGCTTTTTGATGTACAATGACTAATTTGCCCAGTTTTGAGTGGAGGGAATGCAATCAGACTCCTAGTACAGGGACCTCCATGGTACTTCTACCAGAAAAAATTACAAAAAGGCACTAGATAATGCCATGCTATGTTTGATGCAGGACAGAAGAACAATCTGATAAAGAATCCATGGAAGAAATCACTTACACTTATATTAAGGAGGAAACAAAAATGTCAAAGTTTAGCATCAAAGTATTCAAATAATCGAAAGTAAAAGAAGAGACAAGCACCTTTTCCTCTGACGAGCAAAGATTTAAGTTCAGGATTCTTTTGGATTTTTATGCACAATGCCAATTCACGGAGTTTTGATTTGATCTCTCTTCTAAAATTAACAACTCCATCTCTTTGAAATGGAATTTGCTTCTTCTGAGGTTCCCAGTAATAGGATTTTAGCCAATTAAGTGCCTGAAATCAGCAAGGATCATAGAACATGTCACAATGAAAAAGCCTGTAAGATAAAGATGATAAAGAGAATACAAAAAAATGAAGCACCAACCACAACTGAGGAATCTCGAGCAATTGTGAGAGATGGAAGATCACGATGAGAACCCTCTGCCAACATCAAAAAACAAAGAAATCCAATCATTGTCTTTTTTCCTGTTGTAGCTAAATGTCACAAATAATTCGAACTATTAAAGCCAGTTACCATGGCGAACATCAATCAGTCTTCGTGGAATACCAATTGCATCAGCTGCATCAGCAATTGAAATCCCAGTTCTCTTACGAGTCTTCTCGATAACACAGTTAACAATCCTTCAACGTTTAATATAAAATAAATTACATATCAAAGCATAAAATTCGGAAAGTCACAAACTTTCCCTTGTAAACAAATTGCTTTACATTTGCTACTCTTCACTTTAAACCCCAAGTATTTCCCAGTTCTCTTAGGTGCCTTCTCCATTACACAGTTAACAAGCCTTCAATGATTAATATATATATATATGAGATTAATATGAAACACATATCAAAGCATAAAACTATAGAAGCCACAAACTTTCCTTTGTAAACTAATTGCTTTACATTAGCTACTCGGTGTCATAAGTGACTTCTTGACAACACAGTTAACAAGCCCACAAAGATTAGTATAAAATAACAAATCAAAGCATAAAACTAGAGAAGGCACAAACTTTCCCTTGTAAACTAATTGCTTTACATTTGCTACTCTTCACTTTAGACCCCAACGTATTTCCCAGCTCTCTTATGTGCCTTCTCTATTACACAATTAACAAGCCTTCAAAGATTAATATATTATAAACTAACATATCAAAGCATAAAACTAGGAAAGACACAAACTTTCCTTTGTAAACCAGTTGCTTTACATTAGCTACACTTCGCTTTAGACCATAAGTATTTCCCAATTACTAAGAAAAAGACACAAGGGAAAACAAATTACCTCAAGATTGCCATGCAATACAACATAGCTAGCAATTGTTCTGAATGTGAATCATCTTTTGATTTATCCCCTCTACAAATAGAATGAAAAATATATATATATATATTACTCTCTTCCAAAAAAAAAGGAAAAAATTGAAGATTAAATTTTGCTATCAGTCCCTGTACTTTGCAAAAGTTGTAGATTTAGTCCTGTACTTTAATTTGGTCATCTTTAGTCCTTGTACTGGAATTTTAAAATTTGAGAAGTAGAGGACTAATATGACCAAATTAAAGTACAGGGACTAATAATAGAATTTAACCAAAACTTAATGGATAAATGGCTACCGGAAAAAAGGATCGGTCTGCTGAATTTCAACGATTGAAGCAGTGACATCAATGACAACCGGTAAACAACCTCTGCTCCGCCAAGTCGATATCTAAAAAAAAATTGGAAACTTTATGAGAAATCAACAAAGAAATGGAAAAAAATGGAAATAGAAGAGAAAGTGTAGGTACTCTTGAGAGAGCGGAGGAAATCTTGCGTGGAGAAGAGGAGAAGAGGGATTTTCTCACTGAATCCCACTCGGCCCAGTTCAACCAGGGCACCAATTTGTAAGCATTAGAAGGTATTGTTGAGGATGAAAAGTCTTGGTTATAAGCTTCAACCGTTTCTTCTTTGAACCCTAGCAGTGGTTCCATTTGGGGATTGGGGACTGAACTGAGAGACTTTGAGAAGAAATATGATGAAAAGGAAATAGAGATTAATGGGAGACGTGCTAAGGTTTTTGTTAAACCCTTTGATCTTAAAGGTGTTTATGATCGGGCAGGGCCGGGTCAGATTTTTTAAAAAAATTCAACCTTGAACCGAAGTTCGCTCGAGTCGTTTAAGTGCTTCCAAATGGTTGGTTTTCTTAAAATAATAAAAAATATATGTATTTAATTTAGTTATAAAAACAATAATTAACATTAATTTATAATTTAAATACTAAAAAGGGTTTGAATACTAAAAGTATTTATGGTTGGAATTAAGTATAGACATGATATTAATATATTTTATATTTGCTTAAGTTTGACCAGACTTGAAATTTTGACTTAAAATTTTGCTTATCTCACCCATATTACAAACTTAAAATAACAGGTCGAGCTAAATTAGGCTTTAAATATTTAAATCCGAACTTAAACCAATTTTTATTTTTTACTCAAACTCTTTTCTCGAACCTTTTGAACCAAATCGACTCAAAAAACTCATAACTCAAATTGGATGAGATTGATGATAAACGCTAGAGATGTTTGTGTTAATGTTTGTGTTAATGGATTGGGTTCTTCCAATTATGAACATTTAAACCCATTAGGCTGGTTTTCATTGTTGGGACCAAGACGATTTTTAACATCACTGTTATAGGCTTTAATTTTTTACAACATCATTTTCTCGTTCTATTCTAAAGCCAAATAAAAATAATAAACATTAACTAAAATATTCAGAAATATTTTTTAATAAAGGAGATTACATTCGTGAAGTTTATTTCCAAATCTTACTAATTAATGTTATTTAATAAACATGTTACTTGTTAGAAGTGTACAACATTACTTGGGTATTAACCGCAACCCGGTGTTAAATCCGACATAGATAGTTTCCGGCAGAGTCTCGTAGGCATAAACAAGAGCAAGCCACCACGTAATTGGGAAAGACAAGCTACCACAGACAGACTCGAGAAAAATGTGCCACTATCAACCCGAGAAAAACCAAGTCAACACCGACTGGAGAAAGACTTAAAATTTTAAAACAATAACCATCCAACTTTAAACTCAAAATCAATCCCAACGCATAGATAATAGAATAGAAAGGATCTAAAAAAGAACTGAAATAAATTTGATATCAATATGGACCCAATTACAACCCAATCAATCTCTCCCTAACCTAGTGGAAATCTAAAAATTACAACCCAATCAAAGGACTTTGTTTCTTAACCTAAACTACAAAGCACAGAACAAGTTATGTTGGCATATACATTCAATGAATATATATGTATAAAATAAGCAAATAATATACCAACAAAGTCACTAACCCAAATTTTCTACACTAAGGTTCTCCTACCAAAGACAGGAAAAACACCCCCCGGCCTGAGAACCGCACATCAATTCCACTGCACGTGCAATTTGCACAAAGAATATATAAATTTTGTCCTAACCTTTGGTTAATAATCTTCGCCTGCTGCTACTCCCTGATGAAGAAAATCAATCAATTTTCGGGTTTCGGTATTGTTAGAACTCCATTAGATTAGAGGGAATGAAGTTAGCGAAGTCGGAACTCCAATCAGTTTTTCTGCACATCTATTGTAAGTATAAACTTTCAATCCAGACTGCTTTCTGAACCTACATAAGTTGGCCCCCTTACTTTAATCCGTTTCGGACCATTCTCTAAGGGAGGAGGTTCCCTCGTGTACTTTCCCACCTCGTGCTTCAACTTGTCGTTTCTATGGTGCTCTCGTTGCCTAATCATTGCTTCCTCATTTCCCAATTTCTTGTACTTGATGGAAATGGGAAGGTTGCTTCTTCCATATCTGTCCTTCAAAGTGTTCTCTGGGGATTCTTTATAATTAGAAGCACGATTGGTGTTACGATTTGGTTCATCGTTTCTAGAGCAATCAGATGGCATTGATTGCCCACTTCTTTTTTCATGTTGGAGTTTCTTTAATCGCTTGAGCCCCTTTTGAAAAGAATGAAAAGGAAAAAGAAACAATTAGACGCGGAAATGTAATCAACAAACGTATCCTCTAACAAACCCACTTAAGGGCAAAAGCAAACGACTGATGAGATGCATATTGTAAACTAAACACTAAAAGTATTGTAAACACTTCCCAGAAAGGAAAATAATAGCCCCCAAAAACAATTATGAACAATAAATATTACCCTTCAAAATTCACATCGCATTTCTAAGTAAAATGTTCAAGCTTAAAGAAGAATCACACTAAGGTAGCGATTGAAAGCTTGGATTTCAAAATATGGGTTTACATTTCAATAATAGTGTAAGTCGTGTGCTAAAAGCATGTAAGTGCAATATTTTTAAGCTTATTTCTCAAATTCATGGATTTGTTGGATGCCAATCTAAATATCGAATGAAGTTCCTATACATATCATTTCTCTCAATTTCAATAGCTTCACTTTTTTATGATGAAATAAAAAAGGCAGTTTGAAAGTTAAGTTGGCCATTTTAAGATAAATTTAAGAAATTAACTTCAGAAAATGCTAAAATTATACCTGGTGTTCAGAGCTCTTTGATGCCATGGTGTGGTTGCCACTTCTTTTCTCAACCTTCAAAAAAGAACGCCGTTTAACCCTAAATATCTCTGAATCAGAACTATCACTGTCATGGTCGACTATAGACCTACTCACTGGTTCATGACCATTATGCTGATGGGTACCTGGACGATCTTCACGTGACAAACACAATACAGACGATTCATATGTGTTTTCTGGGACTTCTTCACAGAACCTTTTATCATTAGTGTTTCCGAGGTTAGCTAGCCCCTGAACCTGCTTTGAAATATATAAATACCAAACTTTCACTTAGAACAGGATCAGCAGCTGAAGTAGAGACGTAAACATAACAATACAAAATGTGGCGGCCTAACACTAAGATACTCAGCAGGTAGAGAGATGGATCTTACATTTTTTGCTGAGGATCCAACTTGCTCCACAAAAGAACAGAGAGTTGATGCGGCAAAAGAAGATAAAGCATCTGTCAGTTCAGGTCGAAAATTTCCAGTGTTATGGCTCAATGAATTATGTCCATATTCAACAGTTTGACCCGTAGCTGAAGTCATTGTAGCAATCTCAGGTTTCAAATCAACATTTATCTCACAGTATGGAAAGTATCCATCCTCTACATCATTCTGGAACTTATTTGATAGTGGATATGAATACATGTCATCACCATTTTCAGCTTGTCGC
Source organism: Gossypium raimondii (assembly GCF_025698545.1). Classification (NCBI taxonomy): domain Eukaryota; kingdom Viridiplantae; phylum Streptophyta; class Magnoliopsida; order Malvales; family Malvaceae; genus Gossypium; species Gossypium raimondii. The sequence continues at coordinate 48,124,531 of NC_068566.1, read as the reverse complement.
TCAACTGCTTTTGATATGGCATTGTCTTGCTCAAACTTCTTGGCAGCAGCTTCCATCTCTCCAACATCATCCCTCAAGAAAAGGCAATGATGACTCCCACAGGGGAAGTCAAGTGACTTAATATCTGCAAAAAAGCAGATGAAGTTCATCATAAAATGAAATTTCATACCAAAGAGAAATTAACTAAAATAGAGCAGGATCAGAGAAATGTTACCATGTCGCAGGCAAACATGATGAGAGTAACAGCTGCAGTTAACAAAAGCAATGTAACAGTCACGTTTGCATAAAGTGCAGACGACAGTTCTATGATAATTTAGAGATACACTGGTGCATGCCCTTGATTTCATAATGGACCAACGGGCCCGATGCAAGAAACGTATCAGCTTTACAAATGAAGCCTTAATGGAATGATGAGAGGCCAAATCTGCTGGCGAATAATCCAAATCTTCCAGTTCTAAACTTGAATTGAGAAGCATAGCTTCTTTGCACAAAAGTTCCTCGTGAGGAAGGAGAGGCACCCTGTTGAGATGTGCATAACGCAAGCATGCCACAGCACCCAAAGGAAACCAATCACCGATAGCAAAATTCACAGCCTCACCGCAGTTGAACCCTAAAAGATCACAATTAGAAACATATTCATCAAATTCTGTAAGAGCAGAGTAAGAACAGCTGCTTAAGAAGGCCTTACCATGACTGAACCCAGCATGATATGCTCTTGGAAAGGTAATTACAAACTCCCCAGGGTTCTGAACAGCCTTGTAGACAGGGACATCATGTTCCAACAAGATATTTGGAGGAAATAATGTTGTTTTACCCAAAAGCACATCAAAAGCTCCATCTTCACCATCCACGGATAGGACATCATTAGTGTACACATGTTCCTTGACAACCTTCTCAAATCTTAAAGCAGAGTGACCAGGTACACCATACCAAGTTTTTGAAGCACCACAATGATGATAATTAATGCTGCCACAAAAAAGGAAAAGGATTAATTACAGAATACTAAGAAAGTAAATAACTTAAAAGGAATTAAATGTTTGATAACATTTACCTATACAAATAATGATCCTCCACATGCCAAGCAAATATGCTAAATAGCATTCCTATGTAAAGCATGGGGTCGGTTACTCCCTGAAACAAATATCAGTTCAATACAACAGGACCATAGATGCGTGCAGATCAATAATATGTAAATATGGAGAGTTAAAATTGAGATTTGGATCATTTCAATACCGGAATTGCTGTTTCAAGAAGACGCAAAGTGGACTTTGGCAGCCGTGAGAGTTTCTGAAATCAACCGAAACAAAGTATATGAATTCCAACTGAACCATAATCAAGAACAGAGATAGAACCAATCATAAGAGTAGTAGTATCAAATTGCTTGCTCAGTTCACAACCTTGAAGTTATTAAAATTCAATTGGCGATCAAATAAACTAGATATTTTACTATTCTAAAATTTGATATCGTGGTAAAATTAAGCAAACAGACCACTAGAAAGAAAAATGAAATATATAGAGATGATAGTACTGAAGTCAAACACCTTCAAATTCCATTTGCTAGTTCCAAGCAGGTCACTGGGAGAAGAAGAAAAGGCACTACCCTCAACATCACAAGCATATTCAACACTTTCCATCTTCCCACAAGCAATTTCATGCCAAAATTCTTTTTCCATGTATGTTGCAGGAAGACAACCAGCACTATAATATCTACGAGAAAACACCTTGTTCGCCATTTTCTCGAAATCACGAAATGTATAATTTCTGAAAAGGCCATGCTCAAACTCAAAAACCAGAAAAATACACGACGCACAAAACAAAATTTGTATCAAGTAAGAGAGCTCACCTTCCGCTCATGAAAAAGGTGACCCTGTCATCAGTATCCCACTCAGCAAGACGAAGGGGCTGGACTCTTGTTGTGAACTTGAATCCTGCTTTCTCCTTCATCAATACAGCTCCAGCAGGAACGGTAGCACTTAAAGGGGAAATGATTTTGCATATTCCTGCAAATTACACAGCAAATATTAAAACTGCTTCAGCATTTATTTAATTAGAAGGGGGGAAAAAAACTAAAGAGGCATTTTTTACAAAATTTTCCCTCAAAATCCAAAGAAGCATATCCCTTCTTTTTGGTTTTTTTGGTGTGCCAAAGAAGTAACGATTTCTGTTACAGATCTTTAATCTTACTTTCATAAAAAAAAAAGGCATATAAAAACATAAAACGTAGATATGGACCATCATATGTCTCTATTTTCTATGTTTTTTCTAGATTGTATTTTCTAGTCATTCAACCAAGGCCGGGGAGCTGATTGGCGTTGGTGTTGGGACTTGGAGATGGAGATGGAAACTGATGAAATTATTAAAGACAGAATCTAAAAGCACAGGTCTTACCATATTTTGAAGCTTCAGGAGCTATCTTCTGGAAATAAACCAAAGGATCTTCAAACTCTTCCTTTGTAGGGCAGTATACAGGACATTCTGGGATTTTCTCAGTCCATTCTAGATCACTAGTGTAAAACTTATCAACCTTGCGCTTTGAAAAGACATCCTTCTCACATGAAGCAACATTTGACCTAGAAAACGATTCAGCATTCCCCTGCAACCTCACTCCACATGATGCGGGAGCTCTCAAAGCATCTCCCCCACTTCTAGACATCATATTTGTGACACCAGATGGCCCACAGACAGTTTCTGATTTTATTCGGTGAAGCCTTTTACGCTTCAATAACTCTAACTCATTTCTTACCTCTTTGGACAAACACACCCTTCCTTCCACCTACCAAAAGTAGATAAACAAATTTAAAGAAGCATATATCAGTACATAGAAAGAAAGACAGAAGCAAACTTGAGAAACATGTAATGACAACACAAAATCAGCCTCAACATTTACGAGGTTAAATAGTTTAACTTTCAAACAAATCAGCACCTAACTGCTATCTAACTGACCTCCATACTTGCATGCAGCTACAACAATCATAACACACTAAATGCACACAGGCAACACCATTAGTTTAAAAGTTTTTCAGCAAGTTATAGTTAAATATTAGTTCAACCTCTGCTGCAATTAACTACTATCACCTAGACTGTTAAACAAACAAAAAAAAAAAAACCTACTATCACCTAGACTGATAGAAAGTAGAAGTTTTTCAACATAGCTCTTTAACAGAATAAATTTTCAACAATCCCAGTATTTTGCTTGCATCAGCCTCTGCCAAAATAAATGGAAAATAAAAACCATATTCTAGTGTAACAGTCAAAGATCATTTCAGATCAGAGTACTAAATCAGGTAGCAAAATTTTGAAGCATTTACGCCCATGTTTCAATCACCATCACTAGACTAGACAATATCCATCCAGAAATAATTAAGAGAAGAACAAGGTTCATTCTGAAATGATACAGTCAAAAGGATAAATTGGGGAACATGCATAACCATTTGTAGCCAAGATTAAATGTGAAACCAAAAAGCCGACACCATCAGAACCGGGATAATTTCTAAAGCATACAGAAGACAGATGGTTGACTGAGTCTAAATCAACTCAATGACCCAATTAAGTTAAAATTACACCCAAAACTTTCCATTAAAAACGTGAGTCAAAGGTTTACGACAAGTTGAATTCATCGTACATAACATATATATGTCATAAATATAAAGTAAAAAAAGGAGCAACAACAGAAACCCATGTTAAATCTTCAGTCAAAAACCAGACAATTTCAACAATAATACACGGTATTACGAGAACAAATTTTTAATTAAAATGAAATACATTAAATAACTTTAACCTTATCCACAAAATGTAAAACGTAGTCAAAATAAACTCTAGCTCAAGAATGAAATTCAACAAGCAGACACGTAATTTAATTTATTAATAGAAAATGAAGCATCCATCATCACAAACAAAACTATTTATTAATAGAAATAAAGGAAACTCTGTAAAATTTAAGTAGTAATTCTAAAATGAATGATTAAAAAAAGAAGGAAAACTGTTAAAGCAAAATCCGTCTGCTCCAAGAAAACGTGAAGCACTATGTTAAGTCCATAAAGTTCTCATTAACGAATATCTTTCTAGATTTAAAAAAATTTTCTAGTTTCCGAAAAGATGTAGAACAAATCTAGGAAACCAGAAAAATTATGGAAATTTTAATAAACCGTTTCGGAATTAAAAATGCTTTGGATCCGTACAACAACAGAGTAAATAAAAAATAAAACCGTATAAAATCCATTAAAAATCTCAAAAAATTCAAAATTAAAAAGAAATCAACAGAAGAATTGACGCACCATCTCATTCCTCAATGCTTCTTTGCACGCCACCGTTTTGTCACAATTCACCGAACGAAACAAACCGAAATAAAACGAAAGAAAAAGCGCGCAAAATCCGCAAATACCAAACCCTAAATCATGATCTTCACCATTTGCAAGCAACAAACGCCGACCACACGCGCCACATTCTCAAAACGCGCCGCGTACTCCACCGGAAAGAGTCGAACTTGGAGATCCGTATCCGAATCACTCAAAAGAAATGCTTAAAAACATTACAGGAAATTATCAATACCAGAGAGATTAGAACTTTCCGGCGAACCGGAAGATTTTCTTAACAAGAGAACAAGCACCTTCCCGGCGGAGGGAGGCAATTTTCCGACGAGAGAGAAACAAAAGAGAGAAGGAAATGAAGGAAAAGGGAAGGCTTGGAAAAGTGGAAAAGAACAAGGGGAGGATAATTTATACGTTTTATACCCAAATTTTAATGCTTTAGATGAGCTTTAATTAATATTACTAATTAATTCAATAAGTTTATTAAATTAAAGGGGAAAAAAAAGAAGGAAAATTATTAAAGAGGAGTTGTGAAGGAAAGTGGTGGTTGTTCGGTGGTTTAACATAAACACCTTGCCGGCCAAAAACGCTTTTTTATTTTTATTATTTTTCCTTCTAGTTGTAAGGAACCTTCCGTGCTTATCCCTTTTTACATCATTACCCTTTTAACAAAATCTTAATTATAAATAAAATAAAAATATATGACTTATAATTTTTTTAATTTCATAACCAAGATTATTATATTAATTAAATTATCATGCATTTCATTTATTTATTTATTATTTCTAAATATTAATTAAGAGTACACTATAATCATTTAATATTAAAAGAATCAAATAAGATCATATTGAAAACGAGCTATCATATACAGTCTAAAAATGTCATTTATTGTTTAATAAAATTAATATTTTTAAAGTTTTATAGTTCTATAAATAAAAAATTTATATGAAAATGAACTATGATCGAAACAAATAATTTTCAAGCCATGTTTTATACAATAAATGTTAACTCTATTGCAATTTAAACTTATTTGATTCATTTTAATTTATAGAAACTAAATTGATCTATTTAATAATAGAGGACTAATTTGATTTAAACTTATAATGTAGGACTTCCAACGTACTTTAACACTTTTTAATGCCACTTGTAAAATTAAAATATTCTATCAATATCAAATAAAATTCAAATTCGTTTTAAACTTAAAATATTATAATTAAATTTTAAAGTATCAATTTTATATTAATATCATTTCATCCATATCTCTTAGTATGGACAGTAAATGTCAGCTCAAATATGACAAAGCGTATATTTAAATTAAATAGATTTAGTTGTAAATATGTATACTTACTACATGAACAATTTAGATTTGACGTGTTAAAAGATAGTTATATGTCAATAATGTGTTTTTAATTTTATTTCCGTATTTTAAATGCATTTCAAATTAATACTTTGATGATTCAATTAGCAATTTAGAATGTTTTGAGTTTATGGACTAATTTAAAGATTAAGAGATAGTTTTGGAGCGATTTGTGGAATTAACCCTTGATATTTTATGTTCTGTAAAGGGGGGCTCTCTTGTCAATTCACGTGGACGGTGTCGTCGAAGACTTCCGGTCCCTGTTTGGGTCAGAGAAAAGAAAGAGTCCAGAAAGATCATCACGTTATCACGTGTATCTGTAAATGTGCTTATCAATTAAATCTGATCGTCCATTGAACTTAATCAGGGATTTCAACGGTCAAGAAGTAACGAAACCTGTGGATTCGGCAATTCCTGATTGACATTGTTGGTTCAGACAGCTGAGCTGTACTGTAACAGCTCCACCTACCTTGTAATTAGTTAAGCCACCCTCGGAAAAGACAACACAGTCCTTATGTGCTTCGCCATTTTATGCACAAAAGCAAGGTTATCTTAGACCGTCTGTAATTACAAAGTTAATTCAATTTGTAACAAGATCAAATTATTTCACAATACTAAATTTTATGTCTAATGTTTTTATTTGCATTTTTAATTTAATTTACAAAAATGGAAATATTAGTTTTATTTTATCAAAATTTATTCTTTATATTTTTCAAAAATTAAAAAAATTAGCCCAATTACTCGAAAATACATGTTGCTTATAATTTATTGAATTGTTTATATTACTAATTTTTACATAAATGGGTGAATTTTAATAATATTATCCAATTTGACTAATTTCTTAATTTTAGTGCGGTAAAGTACGATAGTCAAATTATGAAATTAAAAAAATCATTATTCTCGTTTTTTTATAAAGTATATGTATGAATTGAAACACAATAATATTAAACTCATTCTTGAAGATAAAGTTTCAACAGACTTTGAAATAGATCGCAATCTTCTAAGTAAGGGAATATATATCCTTGGACAAAGGAGGGGATTTGGCTCACGAAATGTAATGCAAGGGAACATTAAGCTGTGATGGGGTGTTTGGTTCACGAAATATAATATTACCCTGGTAATTGGGTTACTGGAATGTAAGATCACTTAGAATAGTATCGGGTATGTTTCATTAGCCTATTTGGTTTATTCATAGATTACCTAAAAATATATTTTACTAAATTGTGCATAGTATTTTATCTTACTAAATTTGGGTAGGTGTAACACCCTTACTTGGTCTAGAGGCTTGCTTAGGTAGGGAACGTTAAATTCGTCACTAGAGCGACTCATGGAGTTTCAATTGATTAGAACATCAAAGAAGATAAATATGGGTATCAATTCCTTATTCAAGACCATTGGATGTATTAATATGATTACCTAAAGTTCAAGGGTTGATTTGAACCTTCATCGAACATTTCCAAGCCAAACTATACTTACAGGAAAAGAGGTATCGATACCAAAGGGTTGAAGGGGTATCAATATCTTCACATGGGCACTGTTCACTTTTAGGTTTGGTGTTTTGCAGTATTGATAGCAAAAGGTTGACTAGTATCGATACTAGGGCCAAGGGTATCATTACTGAAAATTGAGGATGCTTAATTTGGCTATGATGTTTGCAAGTATCGATACTAAAAGATCGGATATAGATACTTGCTCTTGAGATATCAATACCCAATCCTAGAATTTGAATTCTAAAATAAAATTTAGCATCCTTATAAGCTTAAGACACAAGTTAGAGAAACTTATCACACAAGCAATCCGTATAAACATATTTCAATCATCACTTTCTCAACATTCAACCTAACAAACTCATCCAATGACTACATGATTTCAAAACATGTGCTTGAGAACATTGTGACTCTTGCATCTAATGCAACTTCTCGACCACTTCATAAAACCTCAAATCAACAACTTATGTGCAAAAAACATAAAAATCGAACACTGAACTTTCATTATAGTTAGTGGTTGACCACTTTGATAGCACGACACCAATTGTATTGACTTGAATCCTTCTTAGCTCCCTTTCAATGTTCAGTGATGGAAGCGTGATCCAAGTGTTGGATCTTTCTGGATTACCCTCTCATAGGGGCGAATGTAAGAGGGGCAGATAAGGGTGTTGACCCTAAAAACAAAAAAATAACAAAAAACAAAAATTAATCCTTTCACAGTGATGAAATTAAAATTTTATATATGGTAAAATTATATTTTGCCCCTCAAATGAAAAAATCTCTACCCAGTCCTTTAAAAATCAATAGAATTATAAATTAACATATGATAAAATTATACTTTAATTGTTATTTATAATTCAATTCCAAACCTTTAAAAGATTTTCTAAATTCACTCATGTGGACACAAGCCTACTATTAAAACCTTGTTTTATATTAGTCGGAACAACTTCTGAAATTCTTAAATTGATTCGCTAATTCGAAATCATAGTTTTTTTCTTCTTTAAATTAGAACCATGAAAAGTAAATTAACATAAAAAGAACAATGTACTAAAATAATATTAGAGTAGTTGTATTGTATTCACACCGTTAAGGAAAGTCAAAGCCTTTCTTATACATTTTTTTCTTTTTTTTATTTTACATTTTCAGTGGGAAAAAGCAGTTATATTAATTTGGTAGGAACTGACAAAACATGCCTTTTTTTTTTAATTATATAAAGTAACAGCCACAATAAAAGTAGTGTCTTTACGGAATCAAACCATAGTTAAGGCTCCTCCAACCACTCTGCTGCACCTGATTTTTTCTGATTAAATTATTTTTTGGTCTAAATTTCACAATTATTCTATTTGAATTTTTTTTTGTCAAAATTAGATTTTAAATTAGAGCCTTAATTTTTTTTATCCAAGTTAGCTTTTAATTTTTTTTGAAAACTCTAAAGTTCAGGCCATAATGTGAGAATAATTGTTAAGTTCAACCCTTAATATAAAAACAATTGTCAAGTTAGGTGATCAATTTGGTTAGAAAATTGTTCAAGCCCCAATATAAAAATAGTTGCATTGTTCAAGGCCTAATTAGGTTAAAAAAAAGGTTCAGGCCCTATTGTGTGAATAATTGTTAAGTTCAATCCCTAAGTAATGATTTAATCATTTTTTTTGTTAAAATATATCATAAATCTATGCACTCTTCGTAATTTTAGAACTTAGTCATTGTATTTTTATTTTTAGGAATTTAGTCTCTCTACTTTTCGGATTTCGAAATTATTGTCCGACTGTTAATACTGTTAAAATTGTTTTATTAATTTCAGGTTCATTACCACACCAATTTTTAGTGCATTGCTACTAAGTGATTTTTTAATTTCAAAATATCACATTGAAAAATTTAACAAAAGAATAGTGTTAACAATTGGATCTAGATTTTGAAATTTGTAAATTAAAAGACTAAATTCTCGGAGATAGAAGTAGAAAGACTAAAGTTCAAAATTACAAATAGCACAATAACTTATGACATGTTTTAACATTCTTTTTAATATTTGAAAATCATATTAAGTTTCAACTAAATTATGAATCGGATGAATCATGTGGTAAAATTCTTTAGGCTATAATTTTCATGGTTAAAATATGCTTTTATATTTTGTATTTTTTTGAATTTAGTTCTTTATTTTTATTTTGAAGAATTCAATTCCTCCAATTTTTAATTAAAAATGTAAGTTCAATTGTTAGCACAATAGAATTTTTATTATTAATGTCTTTTTCGGTTACATGAATGCCACGTGAGTGTTTTTATAATGAGTAAACTACAAAAAATAGATAGTCACTCAACTTTATTTTTCTTTTACCACTCAGCTATCACATGTTACATTTCAGTTACTAACGTTATCGGATTATGACATTTTGATAACTTATATGCTAATTGTCGATGCAACCTTAACAATAAAATATCTAATTATTTAACAAAAGTTTTAAAATTTTAAAATTTGAAAATACGAAAAATCTTTTAAAAAATAAAAATTATAAGTGGAGTTTTATACTTCACAAGTAGGGTTAAGGGATAACAATTGTCTTATAGGAGTATAGTAGAATATATATATATATATATATATATATATATAAAGACAGATGATGAGTTTTAAGACTACTTGTGGAATAAAATGTATACTATGAGTATATCAAATATCAATTCTATTTTTATAATATTAAAATATGATATCTATATAGTATTTATACAAAATAAACCGTATAAATTTTATAATATAGTTTTAGAATACAATATTTATACAATTTTAAAATATATATACCATATTTATAGGATGCAAATTTAGTATTGATTATTGTATTTATATTGTTTTAACTACGGATAATTATTTGATATACAAACTGTAGAGTGTTTTAACTTCACAAGCAGGGTTAAGAAGAGGTTGACGAATGTCCTTAATTGATATTTTAAATAATTAAAAACATATAAATGAGACACGTGATAGTCGCGTAACCCGCTTATGGAATTAATAAACTTTACCGCCTATGTATCAAATAACTACCTATGTATCAAATAACTATCCTTTAAATATTTAAAAAAAAAAGTCAGTATTTGGTACGCTGGCAATGTACCTTTTTTATTCCAGAAGCAGTCTTAAAAAATTGTAGCATATCTATTTTTTAATATTTTATTATACTCTTATAAGACACTTGTCAATCTTTTGACCCTTCTTATGGAGTTTAAAAACTCCACTAATAGTGAACAAAATATTTTCTCTTAAAAAGAGCGTAGAACTAGTTTAGCATTACATTTTATTAAAATATTACCTAAATTGTGTATAAAAATTAATTTTTCAAAATTATTATAATTTATTTAAATAAAATAAAGAACTTTTATAAGCATAAAATTTATAAAGAACAAATAAAACTGATTATAATTAATTTAAAATAAAAATATTTAAAAATTGAAAAATTTAATTTAAAATAAAATGTTATTTAAAAGAAGACATTTTTATGAAATAATGTATTTAAATTTATTTCTCGTCTCTTTAATTAAAATTATAATAATATATTTTTAATATTTTAATTGATGCATATATCAATAAAAATTAGTATATATATTCCTAAATTTTCTTTTATAAGGTAAAAAATGGACATAATCCAAATCTTTTTCGTACAAATTTGTACGAACTGACATTTTGGTACTTTTGGAGGAGTAGCTAAGTTAAGATATTGGAAAATTTATTGAATCCCTTTCTTTTTTGCCAAAAAAGGGAAAAAAAAACCTTTGATGATTGCTTCATTCAGTGAATAAATTCATAATAAATCCATGGCTTTGGAAAATTCGTACACCCAATGTATTAGAAAGGAAAAAAGGTTGATATCCACAGCCTACTACCATCAAGGAAGGGACCCATGCCAGTGCATTAGTTAAAGTTGGATGAGACCATACTATTCGAGATTCAATTTCTATATTTATACTTTATTTAGGTAAACGTATTAGTAGTTACTTAATTATTAGTTTTTTTTAATAAAATTATTAATAATTGAGCGAGTAACTGAAAATATTTTTTTAATTTCTCTAATATACCCATTAGAACGAGTCTAGTGACTAATCTTTCGTGCTTTATAGGCCCATTAAGGCGGTAGATGTTGACCACTAATTTTAAAGTTGCTCCATACCCAGAATGAGAATTGGACCATCAACCAATAGTTAAGTTAGGAAAGACTTTTGCCATCTCACCTAACCTCGTGGTTCAAATTTTAATTTTTTTAACTTATTAAATTTAAATATTAAAAGGATGATTTAACTAATTTGAATTTGAAAAAGTCATACTTGAATTTAATATAAAATAACAAATAAATTAAAATTATTATTTGAAGTTTGAATCCAACAACAATTTTTATGTTGGGGTTAAATTTTTTTAGTTCAAATTAGTCTCTAAACTTGATAATTATTTCATATTGGGGCCTGACCTATGCAACTATTCCCACGTTAGGGATTGATTTTTTTGTCCAATTTAATTCTATTATTTGGCAATTATTCTCACATTGGACTTAAACTTTAGGGTTTTCGAGAAAATATAATAGACTAACTTGGACAAAAAGAAATTCAACTTTAATGTGAGAATAATTGTCAAGTTTAATAATTAAATTAGACAAAAAAATCCAGGTCCAACATAAAAATAATTACTAAAGTTAAAACTTAACTTAATAATAAAAATTAAACCCTAATACGAGAATAATTATCGAATTTAGTTCAAAAATCAATTTAACCTAAAAGAAACGAATTTCCTCTTACAATCTGTAGTCCTAGATTAAAAAATGTGCATATTCCAAAAGGGTCCAAAATTGGAATTGACTTCAACAGGAAATTAAGTCCAAGTGTAAGTGGTCAATAATAAAATTGGTGAGAAGTCTTATCATGTATGACTAAAATAAATGCAAATTTGTACCTTTTATACTATATTTTGTCATTTTAAAAGAAAATTTCTCACATCACTAGCAAGAAAACTTTATTTTAAATGGGAAAAAGTGGAAAGTAAAAATAAGATTTTTTAAAAATTTTACTTTACTTCTTATATAAAATACGGAATATAGATTTGAATTAAGGTAAAAGATTTGATATTTAAAAATCATTTAAATTATACATAAAATTTAATCCGTGTAATATAATACACAATTATGATCTTGGTATAAATTTACATATGAAATTTCGATTTGATTCAATTTTCGAAAACGCTAACATACATAACACATTTTATTTTTACATATCATATATACAAATAATTATATTTATACAATATAAAAATAGATTACGACTGAATTAAAATAAAATTATCATACTACAGTCAAAATTTCACGTATATATAATTACGTCAAAATAAATTTATACATATCATATTATAAATTAAATTAAAATTTAACCCAATATAAAACTTGTCTTGAAATGCAATCAAAGGGTCTTGCTTAGAAAGATTTACTCCAAAGCCAACTGTGGTTTTCTTGCTTATAAAGATTTGCTCAATTGCTCCCTCTCTCACAGTTCTTATTTATTTAAAGAAATCTTATTTAAAGAGGCAATGCCATTAAGCCCACAACAATAATGTATTAATTAATTCAACCATGCAACCATGTACATCACCTTTTTTTTTCTATCCACAACATTTTAAAAATATTATATCTGAAATTGAAAACCGAAGGTCCAATCAGTTTAACCAATTTTGTATAATTAAAATTATTACCGATAAAAATATTTTTAAAATTTGTTAAATTTTTAACTAATTAAACCGAGAGCTAGAAGTCCAGTTAATTTATCTTTCGATTCAGTTCTTATAGCATTGACTCTGCGCTTAATTATAATTATAATTAATATTAATCGACGTCATTTTTATTTTTTCATAATTTTATATTATATTTCGTATAATTATAACTTAAAAAGGGATATATAATAAAATAGGGACAAAATAATTGAAAGGAATCCAAATGAGAGATTAGGTATCTTAAGGATAAAATTCAACCCTCTTTGGAAGGATTAACTAATCTTATACTACAAAAAGGTGAGCCCCAATATCCCTCCACCAATGATTAAAAGCATTAAAAATTTGAAATGAGAAAAAAAAAGGGGGGGGGGGGGAGGGGGGCTTAGCTAACATCCAAATCATTATCAATGTTACATCATTAAATTTGAATTAGTGGTGTCTTAATCAGCTAAAGATTTGCGCGTCGACGGTCGCGTCCTTTGGGCACGGACAAGGTCGTCTTACAACAATGGTTGATGACAGTTGTGGAAATGGTATGTGCTAGGTGAAATAAAATAAAATAAAACTTAGGCAAGAAGGAAAAATATTTGATTTCAATTAGGAGAAGTAATTCATAGACTTGTAAATTAAAAGTTTTAGGTTGGAATCTTATAAACGAAGAAAATAATTTTGAGAAAATTTTGCTTTGTTTATAGATTAATTTAACTTAATTTTGGATTTAGTCGAAATTTAATATAGCTATTAGATATTGAATATTGTTGATGGGGTTAACTTATCCGGAAAAATATTGTTGAAGATTGTTGATTAGTTCCCAATAATTAAAGGTATTATCTCACATGCTTTGCTAAGAGCTAGCGTGCTGTGAGAGGATGCTCGGTGGCGGAGGGCCTAGTTCACAAAGCCAAGAGTGCCTCGGTTGGTAGACTTACAAGACTTGAGGGAGATGCGTCAATATATGGCGTGTAATAATTATGAAGCCCAGTTGCATATAGAGGGACTCAAACCAATAACTTGAGGCTTATAGGAGATAATACTAGAGCGGAGCAAAAAATTTGAGAAAGTCGGAAAAACTATTCGAACCGGTATTTTGGTTTGGTTCAGTTCAATTCGTTTTAGGGTTGATGTTATCACCCAAATCGCACAATTCGGTTCGGGTTTGATTCTTCCACATGGAGCCCGTTTTATCCAAATCAAACCGAATGAAAAAAATCCATATTTAAAGGAGTAGTTCTAATAGAATAAAAAATTTTAATATCTATATAGACTAATTCATTTAATTGTATTATTATTGTTGTTATTATTATTATTACTATTAAAAATTAGATATGATCATACAAAAAGTTAAAGTTATAAAAATATTCCATAAAAAGATTACGAAAGTAATCGATTGCATTAGAATAAGTGAATAATTATAATTATAAATTTAGAAAAATAATTTATTAAACTTTATAATATTTTATTTATAAAAAAACTACACACAAGTTGTTAATTAAAACTAATTATAAAATATTATAAAATTATTTTTACTATTTTAAATATAAAAAATTATATTTATATTAAAAAATAAAACTAATCATAAATTCAATAAAATTCAAAATTCGATGAAAAAGAAACTTCCAAACATCACCGATTCAATCGATTTTCAATTTATGGATATTTTTCTCGCCTTCATTTATGCTATAGGGACTTGATTTAAACTCTGTTTACATTTTTGTCACCATGCTAGAAAATAACTTCAATTTTCTCCATCAAATTTTCCAATAAGCTACTTCGTGGCAAATCTCAAATCAATTGGGAATTTAATTTCAACGAAAATCAGTCACCGACGGGGTGTTATAATCCAAATCTTTTAAAATTACAAAAATTGACCGATTTAAATAGGGTTAAATTTACCGGATAATGATTCAAATTTTAAATTGTTTAGATTACATCCTCAAAATATCAGTGTATAATCAATTAGCTTTTTTCATCAGTTTAGCCATCAATTTGATTGTTAAATGTTATATTGAATCTGATATGGAGCATGTTTAAGATATTGTATTAAATTTCAAGCACGGTATACTTATATATGTGTTTTTTTCTTTTCTTTTCTTTTATTCAAAATTTAAATAGTGCTTTATATGTACATTTTAGCGGATCAAATTCAATTTATTCTTATAGTAGATACACTAGTGTTTAAATTTTGATTCACACATCTTAAATACATTCCACATCTGATCCAAGTTAGCATTTAATGTCCAGGTTGGTAGTTGCAACGGTAGAAGAACCCAATTGATACAATACTAATACTTTATAGAACTCAATTGGAATGTTCTGAAGTTATAAGATCAATTTGAAATTTTGATAAATTTTTAAAGATATTTAGTGCAATCGACCTTTTTTTATAGAGTTTACAAGTACTAATATTGTGAAATAATTCGAGCAACTACAAGTAGAATTAAATCAATACAAAGCACAAACACATGAAAACCTAGAATATAACTGAATAAAACCCATACATGACAACAGTAAATAGGGAGACTTAAGACCCGTACGTGACAATTATACATGGTAGGACTTGAATCTTGATACTAAAAAACCTAGAACCTCAATATTTGTCAACAAGGCTAATGCCTCGTTGACATCATTATCTTATTTAATTATAAAAAGAAAGTGCGATAAAAACCGGTAAATGTACTTAAATAGGGACTTGATCAAATTATTCCCTATACTCTTAAATGGATCAATTTAGTGCTTGTATTGTTAAAAGGAATCAAATTAATAAAAGCAAGTGGAATAGATTTAACATTTATTGTTTACCAAAGTTAAATGAAATCTTTTAATAGTATAAAGACTAAATTGATTTATTTAACAATAAAGGGACTAGTTTGATTTAATCCTTATAATACAGGGACTTCCTAGATATAAAAATTTAGGCCATCAAAAGAAGAGGAAGTAGAGATTTGAAAGGAAACATTAGAGTTAGAACCAATTATAGTGTCTCTATGTAGTTTGTGAAAACATAATGAGGAATTATATGTTAGCTCATCTTTTGATGAATAAATTATAATTTGGTCAAATGCATATGATTTCAAGGCAAAGTGAAAGATGCTACAAGCTGAGTACCATTTTTTTTTTCACATTAAATAAAGAGTTATGAAAGATGCAAGAATCCTTATCCATTATATTTCAAATAAGTCCCAAAATATATTATATTATATTATATGAAATTCATCATTAATGGGGGAATTGACAGATTCTTCCATGTGCCTACATTGATAACAATGTTTAAAATGGGAAAAACTTGGGATCCTCTTGCATCAAGTTTAGAATAATTACACCATGACCTTAAACAAAAGAAAGTGGACATATAATGTAGTGACACCATGTGCTTTTGTTGTATAAAACAAATTCTAATGGTTAAATTATCGTTTTGGTCCTTTTATTATGTTTATACTTTAGTCTGATTCATCGTTTATTTTATAATTTTATTAGGTAGTCCAAACCGTACTGGATAGGGTTAACTATTTGAGTTAAAATATTGATGTGTCATATAAAAATAAAAGTTTGCATGACGATCGAGTTGGAAGGATTTTTAAAAGAAATCCACATCAATATTTTAACAGAATAGCTACTGGTGTTATTTAGTTGGATTAATTAATGATATTATAAAATAGTTATCAATTATAACAAATTAAAGTACAATAATTAAATCATAAATTTGAATATAATAAAGGGACCAAAACCATAATTTGACATGTTATAACTTATTTACAATTGATAATGACAAAAGGAAAAAAGGGTCTGAGAAACCAAAATTGTACTAGGAAAAGCAATTTGGTAAACGATTTAATTATTGAAGTCTAATTTTAGGGTTTTCAAAAAGAATAAAAAAACCATGAAGAGAATGGGTTTCTTCTATTTTGTGCTTGACCAAGTCTATTTTAACTCAAATTATATAATTATTACACGTGGAAAAAGTAAAAAGAAAACATTGAATTTAACATGTCCGATTGATTCGTCTCATTTAATTCAACAAGTTATTAAAAATAGAAAAATTAAATTTGATTGTCGATTTAATTGGTTCATAAGTTTGACCCATTATTTTGAATCGATATCCCGATTGATTCTTAATCTGATCTCTTAAGGATGTGAATGATACCTTAGCTTAATAATAATAAAATGACTTGAAGAATTTTGAGATTTAACATCAATCTCGAGACAACTTCTACCTCTGCTATTACTAAAATGATTACATATTTTCATTATTGAACCGATTAATTTAACTGAATTCTAATATATACTAACATATTTATCATATATAATATATAGATTTTAAACTAAGATTCAAACATTTGACTTCTACGTAGGAGCGATAGTGGAGAGAGGGAGTTGATAGGAGCCTCGGTCTCTTTAAAATAAAATAAAAAAATCATTTTTGGTCGTTTAAAATTTTATAGTATATGAAAGAATTACTTTTTAATCCTAAAAATAATAAAATTTTGATTTAATCTTTTAAAAATATAAACTATTAAATTAATAAAATTATATTTTAATTCACGTCAAAATATATAATTTAATTTCTACGTCAAACTTCAATCCTACTATTATTCACGCTTTACTTTTTAAACTAAAAAAAACGATTGAGACAACTTAAGTGATTGATATTAAAATTGATTCAATTTTTTATTTTATTTTTTAAATGGAATGAAAGCAAGACTAAAAACGATGCCGCCATGCAATCATAGCCGACACGTCTTAACTAAATCCCACGTCGCGACCCTTAATTTGCTCAGTGTTTATGGAACAATGAAAAGGAGAAGCTTTTCTAGCTTTGAAAAGGTCAAAAGCTTAGCCCACCGTTTTGATTTCACACAATGCATCTACCAAATTCTAATACGAAACATCATAAATTTTACTCTCTATTTTATTATTTCAACTCAAACAATAGTAAAATTATTATAAAACTCCTTATATTAAAATTTAAATTATAGTAACAGGTCTTTTATATTAAAAATTCATCCATTTTTTACGGCTAAAAACTAGTGAAGTTGACTGAATTATCACACAGTTACATATGACGTGTCATGTGTATTTCATGTATACGTATAAAAATCAATTTACACGTTAATTTATAAATAAGATAAAATACAATCCGACTTTTAATATAAAAATTTTTACGACAAATGATTCAAAGCCTCTACTTTAACCAACATTGCCACTTTTGAATTTTAAATATATTTTTAATTAAAAAATAGACCCCTTAAATGTTATACTACATCTACTACTATTTTTGACCATATGACTTCTAACTTTCAAATTTTTTATTTTTATATCCTTTTCCCCCCCTCAATCTCAGCTCATGGGTCAATGTTTTCTCCTCCCTAATCAAAAGTTCAATTTGGGTAAGTGACTAAAATCAATGTAACACGCAAAAAAAGGAACAAAAATGTGTATGGCAAAGGAAAGTTCCACGTTGCTGTCCTCCCAATACCTAAAAGTAGAAAAAAGCAAAAGCCATGGTTTATTTTGGTTATAATCCTTTTACTATGTTAGAAATTCTAGATTTAATCTATTTATCTAAATTTAATGTAATTAGATCTTCTCTACTTTTATAATTTACGCATAATGATAAATTTGGTCCTCAAAATTTATAATTTTATCTATTTGGCCCTTAATTTTTTTAGCTAAATTTGACCCTTAACCATTAAAAAAAATCATTTTTCTTTTTTTAACGGAAATGTTGGCTAAAACATTAATTTTTAACATTGTTGTTGGTGTCACAACTCGCATAACAATCCATGTGCACATCATGTTAACATAATACCATTGTTTTATATGCTATGTAAACAAATAATGATCATGAAGTACACGTGGATTGCTATCCAGGTTGTCAAGTTTAATATTTTAGTTAGTACTTTTCATTAAAAAATTCATTTCGACTCATTTTCAAAAGGTTAATGGTTAAATTTGACTATTTTTAAAAAGTTGAGAGCCAAATTTAGCTAAAAAAATCAATTTGGCAAAAAATCAATCATTAAGGACCAATTTTAACATTATACCATAATTTTATTAGTAGATCCATATTGATACCACGATCTTCATAGACAAGTTTAAAAGTGTAGTGCAAGATAGACTCTCGAGGTTTTAAGTTCGTGAGATTAAGAGTTTGTCTCCCGTGCCGTATCACTTTAATGGTAGCAACTAATTATATAATCAAAGATTGAAAAAAAAAAAGAGAAAAAGAAACATCAATTTATCGTTAATCATGCCACGTATTATTTGCATTAAGAAACATGAGTTTATTTTTTAACCAATTTAACTCATTTCAAGATCAAAGCAGTGAAATTAATTTTAAGAGAAAAACAACTTATTCAATAATCAAATTAACAAATTTTAAGTCATTGACACAACTTCTTAGTTTCAGACATAGCTTGATCAAACGACTATAGTCTCATCATTTCTATCTTTTAAGCACAAACATTGATTTAAAAAGGGTCTCACGGCATTTTACTATAATAAGATTTCACTTTAGACGTTATCTAGCAGAACAACATTTTCAATTTCAATACAATAGAGGGACTAAATCCACAAGTATACCTTTTAATTTTTTAAAATTTATTTATAGTTTTCACATTTGGATGTGGGTGCCACCATGTTTTCACATCTGACAAAGTAAAGGGAGGGGCCTCTCACCAAATTCTATTTTGTTTATTTATCTATATTTTATGAGCTACCTGCTTTAGTGATAAGGCACAAAATGAGAGGCCAATTTTGGGTTTAGGGCACCATAGAATATGAAGATTCTCCATTTTTGTCACTTTGTCAGCTCTACCTTTTGGTTTTTATTTTAATTTTCCTGACAACTGTTTCTCAAGTATTCTTTTCTTATTGTACTTTTTAGCTAATTTCTTAGAATAATTAATTTAATTTCTTTATTTTATTTTATTTATTTATAAATATATTAAAATTGGATTATTAGAATCTTTTAAATTCCCCACCTCAGCAATGACAGCCTTTCCTTTCCCCAAAAACACCTTATCTATGGAATTTATGGACAAAACTTTAGGTGGAACCATGATGTCATGATTCACCCAAACATGAATAAATGTTAGGGAATACATGCCCATATACAAATTTCCTATATTGTTTCAAATAATTTTCAGGAAAATGAAAAGAAAAACCCCACTAGGATGTATTTTTCAACTTAATAGAAAGATACTAATCTATGCTGATAGTTTTTTTTAATAATTATTATTTTTATGATAAAATATATTATTAAACCAAAATTCCTCATGTGCTATCCTTTGATTGGTATAAAATTTTATATTATTAAACCAAAAATGGAAACTATTAAGGGATATAAATAATTTTTTAATTAATGACAATGACTTAATTAAGTACAACTTTAACCTATAAAACTTACGTATATTCTCGTTTAGAGTTAGGGTTTGCTGCAAATCTTAAAAGAGAAAAATAAGTTAATGGTGACATTTACAGTCACTAGAACAGTTAATGAACAAAGATTTAAGTAAATAATTTTATCAAAACTCTTATCTGATCACTTAAATCTGTTTTTAATGGTAGGACTTTTATTGTTTTTCATTTTGATAATTAATATTTCAAAAGAGTTTAAATATTTTTTAATAAAATGTTAATTAAAATATCAATTTTTAAAAGATGTTGACATGACAATCCGCATTGCAATCCACATGTATTTTATGCCAACATATAACTGTCACTTTTATATGTCATGTCAAAAATAATTTAAAATTTTAAAATATTCGAAATAAAAAGAATTAAAAACTCAAAAAAGTTCATAAAATTTTAAAAATTGAATGAAGTATTCGTGGATTGCCATGTAGGTTGTTGTGTTTAAAATTTAACATTTTAGTCAGTATTTTTCTAAAAAAACAAATTTACTATTTCTGAAATGTTAATAGTTAAATTCAATGCTTTTAAAGGATAAGGATCAAATTTAACTAAAAAAGAAGAAGAAATAAAGGTCAAATTGAAAAAAATAAAAACACTAAGGGCTAAATTTATTATTATGCATCTATAATACTCGGTAGATGAATATATTACACACCAAAATCTACTCCAACTTAGGTGATTCAAAACTTTCCTAACTAACATTGATATCAAATCAACTAAAATGGAGGATCTAATTGCTGTATTATTTGATGTTCTATCTTTCCTAATTTTCGTATCATTTGTTGGGTCCATTTTGCTGAAAGGACTAGACATAACTCAAATGATTTTTCAAACCCCCAACAAGAAAAATAATAACCCTATGGTCTAATGCCATGCATCTCTCAATTCCTTTGAAGGGTTTTTGATTGCATGAAACAGCAAAGATTTTGAGGAAAGTTGTCAATGTATAAACATACATCTCATTCTCAGCTTATTTATATCAACAAAATAAAAGAAATTAAAATTTTAAAAACTTTAAAATTAAGTTAATTGAAAATAATGGAATTTAAAAATTTCCTTTACCATTACCGATTGAGCAGCAGAAATGTGCTTGTCGTCGAAACAAATAAAAGAACTTGTCATTCATGAAAATTTAATTGAAATGAATAATCTATGAATTACAAATGCATTGGAAAATTTCGAACAAATCTTAAAAAATTGGGAGAATTGAGAGTTTAGAGAGAACAGAGAGAGTTGGATTTTAGTGAAAAAAAATGAAAAATGGATTGGTATTCATAGAAAATTAAGGTTACCGTTGGACTGTTTAAAAAATTTACTATTGAAGCGTTTGAATTTGTACTGTTGGAGAAAAGCATACGTGCTTTGACACACACTCTCTCTAAAATCGACTTATTTATTTAAATCTTCAAAAACAACAACATAAATGTCCAATTAAAAGAAAGATATTTGGCCTATTTAACCGTTCGCCTCACTTTATAATAATAATAATAATTCAGCAAAAGTTTGGTGGTTTGGATGAATAAAAAACACAAATATTTAAAGAATAAAATAAAAATAATTCATCTATACAAAAGCTTAACTTCAGCTATGGACCTTTATTATTTATCCATTAATATTTAAATAAAATAAGAAAAAAATTTAAAAAATCCTCACATAATAAAATGAATATGTAAGCTGACAGTGGTGTTTCCTAGATGATAAAAAGGGAAAAGAATGAAGATCTAAAATATTAGTAGAAAACTATTTAACTATCAACAATCATTAACAGCATGATCGTGTATTTGATCATCACCTTGATTGACTCGGACGAGTAGTGTCTCATTTTCTTCGCCAAAGATGACTTCCTTCGGAGGAACCCCCTCCGATGCTTGCATTCTCCACCAGCATCATCTTCCGAACGACGGGTTGGGGAGCTGGTGCCGATGATTCGGGTGCCTTGTTCCACAACCCTCGCCGGTTCCTCTTCATTCTCTTCGGCAAGTAAATGCGGAGGAGGGCAGTGCGAATCATCATCGTCTTCCCACTTTTCGATATCCAAACCCCATTCATTATAATCAACACCTGCCATTGCTAAAGCTTCAATTGACACCGTCATGATTAATTCATCAACTTCTGCTATGTCTATGAGTTTTTTTCCCTCTAATTTCACAACCGAAACTCCTATTTATATCCCAACAAAATTGAGTTCGACAAATAATTTTCTTGCTTTAATTTGGGTTCACGGATGCAGCATACAAATCAATGGAAGTTTTCTCTTCTGACGGACTTCGAAGGTTGAAAAATGAATGAGAACATATAAGAAATGACATTACATTAAATTGAGGTCTTAAGACTTTTGATTCTCAAACTAATCGAAACCTATTCAGAACTATAAGTTTTTAATCCAATTTATTTAATCAGTCGGTCCAATCCGATTTCAATTATAATATGTTTATGTAACTACACTTAACTCTAAAATTCATATTTCGATATCAACAATCCCTTTCGTTTATTTTAACCAAATTTCAAGTTTAACTGTCATCATTATGAAAAGAAAGATTAAAATATGTTTGTTACTCCTATATGATATTTTTAAATTTTAAAATTCAATTCTCGAATTTTTCAATTTAAAAATTTTAATTTAATTATTATCATCGTAAATATTTTCTATCAAAATTTATCAACTTTAAATATAACTTAATTAAAATTGTAAATCAATAAAATTTAACAAAAAAAAATACGTACAATTTTAATACGAATGGGGTGGGGGAATGTTTGGATCAGCACACAATGCTAACCAATTTCACTCACAAACACCCAACCTAACCAAATTTCGAGCTTGTCTGTCATTGTTATGAAAATAAAAAAAGATAAAAAAAATCTATTTAGTCCTTTTATAAATGATAACAATAATAAATTAATATATAATCAAATCTATTTGACATTTAAAGAAATTATAATTCAATTTTAACACCTTAAAAGAATTTTAGATTCACCTTTGTTCTAAAATGTAACTAAAAAAACTAAATTAACAAAAAATATAAACATTAAAAATTTCCTATATTGTTTCAAATAATTTTCTAAAAATTTAAAAATATAGGTAAAGAAAATGAAAAAGAAAAACCCTATGCTGATATTTTTTAATAATTTTTTATTTTATATTATTAAACCAAAATTCATCATGTGCTATCATTTGATTGGTATAAAATTTTATATTATTAAACCAAAAATGGAAACTATTAAGGGTATAATTAATTTTTTAATTAATGACAAGGACTTAATTAAGTACGAATTTTATATAATGACTCAATAAAAAACAACTTTAACTTATAAAACTTACGTATACTCTCGTTTAGAGTTAGGGTATGTTGCAAATCTTAAAAGAGAAAAAGAAGTTAATAGTGACATTTACAGGTCACTAGAACAGTTAATAAACAAAGATTAAGTAAATAATTTTATATTAGATAGAAGTCAAAATATAATTTTACCAAAAACTTTTATCTGATTTTAATGGTAGGATTTTAACTTTGATTCTTACTTAAATGTTAGTGAAAAATTATGGCCTAACCAATACCCATTGACTAAGTTTGCTAGCTATTTTTCCAAGTATTTGAGCAATTTTGCCATATTTGTTGTCTAGAAGGTTTGATCTGCTCAAAGATGTCAACAAGTGGGCTACTATTAATGTTGATTTCTTCTTTCTTAAAAAATTTGACTTAGTAAATACAAAATGATTGTCTTAAGCAAAGACGCATAGCTTTAACAAAGTACTGACTTGGGTAGTTGGGTTTTTCTTTTTTCTTTTTTCTTTTTTTGAGGATTTTTTAATATATTTATTAATTTACTCTTAATTTTTAAACTCTTAACTTATGATTAGTTTTTAATGTGCAAATCTTTTATTAAATTGACTTTTATTGTTTTTCAAAAGTTAAATTTTAATATTTCAAAAGAGTTTAAATAATTTTTTAATAACAGTGTTAATTAAAATATTAATTTTTAAATGATGTTGACATGACAATCCGCATTGCAATCCACGTGTATTTTATGCTAACGTATAACTGTTTGCCTTATATGTCACGTCAAAAATAATTTAAAATTTTAAAATATTCAGAAATAAAAGAATTTAAAACTCAAAAAAGTTCATAAAATTTTTAAAAATTGAATGAAGTATTCGGTCCTGTTAAAAATTTAACATTTTAGTCAATATTTTTACTAAAAAAGTAATTTTACTATTTCTGAAATGTTAATGGTTAAATTCAACGCTTTTTAAAAGGGCTAAAGATGAATATATTACACACCTAAATCTACGTGATTCAAAACTTTCCTAACTAACATTGATATCAAATCAACTAAAATGGAGGATCTAATTGCTTTATAATTTGATGTGCTATCTTTCCTAATTTTCGAATCATTTGTTGGGTCCATTTTGCTAAAAGGACTAGACATAACTCACATGATTTTTCAAACCTCCAACAAGAAAAATAATAACCCTATGGTCCAATGCCATGCATCTCTCAAATTCTTTTGAAGGGTTTATGATTGCATGAAACAGCAAGGATTTTGAGGAAAGGTGTCAATGTTTTTGTTGAAAGGGCCATGTTTGTGGGACATAATTACTATTTACTTCACAAACCCCAAATTCATGACATGATTAACTTCAATAGGTTTTCCTTTTTGTCTTAAAATTTAGAAAACAACTGTGTTTGAAATTAACATAAAAGTGAGGTAAATAACCGACACCTCTTTTAACCAAAGAATGGTTAATTGAAGTTTGGCTCGATTTGCATTATAGATTTTAAATTTTATTTAAATTTTTCTATAAATGTGAAGTTCGAACAAGATTCTGATTAAATTCGAGATTATGTTATATATTTTTATGGGAGTTAAAGAAAATTACCATTATATCAGCTTATACTTTTATAGTTTTAGGACTAAATTGAAAATTGAATATTTGCGTGAAAACTATAAATTTATAAAAGTTATGGGGTTTAAAACAAAAAATTTCAATTGATGCAGAGCCCTTGCCTGCCTCCTCCTTTCACCCCTTTTCATCCATTTTTTTTTATATAGCTAATCTAACTAAGTATTTGCTTTAAGTAATTAAAGAGGAAGAAAAAGTTAAATTCTAAGTTAAATGGGCTTTAAAACAAGCCTTGCTCTTCCATTTCAAATTCAACCTTAGACCCAACACTTATAATTACAGTTATTTTTCTCCTCATCATATAAAAAAAGGTCTTGCATTTTTTAATTGGTCAAAATTAATTACAGTATATTCTAATTATATATTTCATATACACCTTTTTCATAAAAAATACTAAATATAATAAGAAAAATAAAATATTATAGACAATTAGATTTATGGCACACCACAATAGATGAGAAAAAGTTTATACAACAATTATACTTAATTTTTATATGACAGTGTCTTTCGTTATTGATTTATGAAAAAATATGAAAAATACAAAAATGCTCACATATGGATTTTTTTGGTAATTTCATAACTGAGTTAAAATATGGTTAATAGTGATACCAACCTAGTAAAAAATAGTCCTTTTTAGGTTCGTTATTTTTGGTTATTCTTCTTAACAATGTTGTCTTTAAGGTTCGGATCTAAGTTGTCCTCTTGAGACTGCAAAATAATTTGCAAAACTTAATAATTAAAGAAATAGTGATTAAATGGCTTAAATGGTAAATAAGGAGGACTTAAAAAGTAAGTTAGTCTAAAGGAAATGGCTGAGGCGGCATAAGCATAAAAAAATTAATAAAATGATGTGATTCAAGGGCAAACTTGGAAATAAATGAAATTTAAACATCGAATTGAAAATCTAAAAGTTTCTAGACCATTTCTTCTCCAATTTTCTGTCCAAAAACACCATTTAAGATCTCTTAAGGTAGGTTTTCATATTTTGGCTTCATGTAAGTTTAATGCTTGCCATTTTCTTGAAATTTTGGTGTTTTTGAGACTTTTACAATTAGGTCCAACTATCTATTTCATTAGTTTTTGATTTTATTGGAGATTTTGAAAGTTACCATTGAGGAATACTGAATTTTTTTGATGAATTAATATGAATTTAGAGCTTTAATTTTGTTATATGATGATTTTATAAAGTGAGTTTGATAGATGTTGATTTTAGGACTAAATTGTGATATTAGGGTTTGGTATTAAATTATATTTATAAAGGGCTGTATGATGGCCTAGAATATTTAGATAAATTGTCAATTGAGAAAAATCAGCTCATTTGATAGACTACTTAGTGAGGGACTAAATTGTAAAAATTGTAAAAGTTGGGGTAATTGTGTCATTTAGAAAATTGAGGGTATTAATTGTGAAGTGAATTGAAACTGAAATATATGCTAATGAATGGATAATTTTATATTTTAGATCAAGAGCCTGTAGACATTCGTGAAAAAGGAAAATTAGTAGAATAGTCGTTAAACTATTACAAATTTTACAATTAAATCCAGGTAAGTTCGTATGGTTAAACTTCAATGTTTATATATTAAATTGATGAATGGTATTATGTATTTATTCATATCTATTGTTGAAAATAAAAATTATTGTTAAAATTATGAAATTGAATTGAATATTCAAAACGAGTGGAACGCGGGATTGAGTACAATCGTTCTGTGGCGAAAGACAGTAAAGGAAGAATTGATGGAAAATTACCCAAGTAAACCAAAGTTCAGCATTTGTTGCGAACTTTTGTGTTTACTTTCCGTTTAGCTCTTTTGAGCTTCTGTTTAACCCTTATGGGTTTTCGTTCAGCTCCTATGAGCTTCCGTTCAACCCTTATGGGTTTCTGTTAGCACTTATGTGCTTTTGTGCAGCCATTGGGCTTCTGAATACGATGTACTCATATCCGTAAATCGTTCTCTGATTTGGTAAGGATTGGTAAGTGAAATTATGAAATTACTATTGGAAGGCTTAGCGTTATTAGTGGAATTGTTATGAATTAAATACATTCATCAATTGAAGTTGTGATTGACAAGGAAAGTACATTGAATGAATTTATTTTAGATGATGTGTTATAGTAGGTTCGGTAAGTTTTATATTTAAGCCGTCAAACTTACTAAGCTTTTTTAAGCTTACTTGTATTGTTAAATATTCTTCTAGGTTAATGTGAGGCCGGGAGATCGGATCAACACATAAAGCCACACTATCCAACTTATTCCGGTAGTTTTTGCAACATATATTATGGTTTATATGTTGGATTGGTTTGTGCAAATGTTAAGAATTGCATTTTCTTATATTCCCAATCAACTTATTTATGTATGGTTTAATTATGTTTGATATATCTAACACCCCCAACCCGTATCCCTCGCCGGAATCGGGTTACGAAGCATTACCGGAGATTACAGATCAAATAGACAGAAATCTCAAACATTTTATATCATCAAAACAAGTCATCAAAGCATCATTTTAATCCAAATTATAAACTCTCCAAAATAGATTTTATAACTTCATTTACAATCAAACCACAAAATAACTAATATTTAGACACTCTAGGTACATGCCGACACAAAGAAATAAACATCACCATATTTGAGTTCGGGATTGTTGTTGGATGCTGAATCAGCGATCAAACTTAAGTACTTAACATGGGCATGGAAATAAAACCGTACGCTAAGTAAAAACTCAGTGGTATTTCTATAATTCGAATATTTAAAAAAAAACAATAAAATATGTATAATAAAATGTTAAGCACAATTGAACATTTAAAATCACACAATACTCGATTTTCATCACTTGCTATATATAATACATTTCCATAATTTATTCACGTATCATTTAAACAATGGCACAATCCATTCCACAATCAATTTATGAGTATATAACTCGCGTATTCCATGTATTTACAACATATTTCACATTCTATTTTCAGTTTACTATCTCATATTCTTATTCTTAGCCCAAAGTAGATTTTATAGAACACACCGGATATACGAAACAAATACAGAGGTGCATTATCATGCACTAATGAACAGAGAGCACTAAAGTGCTATACAGAGAGCACAAATGTGCTAAACAGAGAGCACTGACGTGCTAGTAATCAGAGAGCACTAACGTGCTAATAATCAGAGAGCACTGATGTGCTAATAATCACAGAGCGCGCTAAAGTTCCTTAATGGCATGCCATTAATATCCCAGTAGTTCTAAATTCCGTCTACTTGGGCATTAAAACTGAATTTTATACATATAAAAAATAATTCAATTATCATATTTGCATAATTTCACATTTACACACATATATATATTCATAATATATATATTTCAATTCAATTCAACCAATATAATTTCATCAAATATCAAGACAATCCATTTCAATTGTAAAATACAATAATTCTCACCTCAATCACTTACTATAACATTTAATCAAAATACAACAATTAATAATTAGATTCGGATTATAGAAATACAAACCGGGAATTCCGAGCTATTCGATGTCGACTATATTTTCCCCTTTTTAGTCGAGAGTTCTGGTACGACGCTAGCTACGTAATTAAAATAATTAAAAATCATCAATACAACACCATTCAATCTCACATTAAATATTCAATTTTTACTCAATATTTGCCTAAATTCTAATTTAGTCCCTAAACCGAGACTAACTTTTATTCTCAAAACTAATTTCATATTTTCATTCCATTCCCAATTTAAACTAATTTAATTCTCTAATTTCACCATAAATCTCTAATTTTGAAATTCTCTCAATTTAGTCCCTATTAATTCAAAACCTATAATTTATTTTACAATTTAATCCATTTTCTATTCTAACTTGAAATTTTATCAATTTAATCCCTAATTCTTCAATTAATTCAACATGAACAACATCTAAAATTTACTAACTTTCAAAATTTCAACTTAAATTAAGTAGTATTTTGTTCTAGGATTCCAAAACATCAAAATTATAAGAATAGGGACTAAATTAACTTACCAATCAAACCTTGAACCTTGAAATCCCAAATTTTCTTTCTTTCCTTCCCTTTTATTTTTCTTTCCTTTCTCCCCTGTTTTCGTTTTGCTATTCTGTTTCTATTCTCTTTTCTATCTTTTATTTCTTTTATTTAATTAATAATAATATAATAAATAAATATCTTTTACTTAATTAATAAGTATGTACATATATTAATTACAAATTTATACATATATTTATTACACATTTATTTATAATTACCACACACTTGTCACTTTTTATGGTTTAATTATTAGTTTAGTCCTTTCACCTATTTCTATTTTATAATTAACTTTCACACTTAATTTAATTTAGTCCTAATACTCAATTAAATTTAATTTAACTAAATTCACTTAACTAAAATCCAATTGGTGATATAACTAATTCTATAAATATTTTTAATAATTATTTTACGAGTCCGTTTTACCAAGACGGAGACCCGATAATTCACTAATTCAAAAATATTTTTAAAATCAAGCTTAACTTATAATTATTAATTAATAAAATTTTCTAACTTTTTCATCGGATTTAGTGATCTCAGATCACTGTTCTGACACTACTGAAAATTGGGCTGTTACAATATATGTGTTTAGAGTAGTTAAGTGATGGTTAACTTATAGATATATAAGTGAATTGACTAAGGTGATAAATTAGAATGTTAGGATATGTGGTAATATGACAATACTAGAACTAAAAATTTGGTTGTTTTGAAGGTATTGTTATAGCGTATGAGCATGAAATTTGAGATGTGTAGGTTAAAATCAAGAATGAGTGAGAAAAGTGACCTTATAATGGCTTATTTTCGTCCACACGGGCAAAGACACGGGCATGTGTTTCAGCCGTGTGTGACACATGGCCTAGCACATGGGTGTGTGGTATTGCCGTGTGTCCCCTGTATCTTTAAAATTGAGAAACAAAATACATAGGTTTTTGCACACGACTTAGCACATGGGCGTGTGGCTTGACCAGGTAACCCAAGTCAGAGAGTTACACGGCCTAAGACACGGGCATGTCTCTTGGCCGTGTGAATTACATGACCTGGTTACACGGGCGTATGTCCCCTACACCTAGGAGGAAATTTTTGAAATTTTGTGAAAATTTTTTGCGTTTTGGTTTAAACTCGATTTACTTCTAATGTGTATTTTGGGCGTCGAGAGCTCTTACAAGAAACAATATGAGTGATTTCTGATTAGTTTCTGATATGTATATTAAATGTTAAAAAAAATTCGTATATAATCTAAAAAGTCTGGTAATGCTTCGTAAGCTTATTCCGGTGACGGATAAGGGTTAGGGGTGTTACACAACCTACCTTGTTTTCCTATTTTTGCTTCGATGTTTGGATGCCTCAAGACATGGAGTTCCTGTCTTGAGACCTAGAGCAGAGAAATACCTATTTAGCTTTGATGTACTTTGTCTCAAGAGAAATGTCACTTGTCTCAAGACCATATGATATATCTCGAGACCTTAGGGTTTTGAATGCAAAAATCAAGTGGATTTTTGTTCTAATGGTCTCGAGACATGTTCTTGCTATCTTGAGACTTAGTGACTAATAGTCAAAATCTTACACTTTTAAGTGTCAAAGTCTTAATCAAATAAACCTAAACATCTCTAAAACATACCACAAATCATATTCATCCAATTAATCTATCTTAACATATAAAAACATTACCAAATCATAACCTTCAATACATCATTACTAAACCAACCAATTTGCACATTCAAACTCATGAAAATCAAGCATAATCAACTAGTAATCAAAAGATAAAATTCAACCCCAATAACATTATAGGTCACTTACCAAAAGTGCCACAACTAACTTAGGTAACAACTCAACCAACCTAATTACATGCTATATGAACTTAAAACATGTATGTATACATACAAAATAAGATCGTAATAAATTCTGAGCTGAGTTGGAATTGGATGCTTCACCACGAAACATCTAAAACTTGTATCTAAAACTTGCACATGGAAACAAACAAATATATACATTGAGTGAAGTATACTCAACAGTGCTAACATAATTTAAATTCAAATATAAACATAAGTAAATCATATAAACATCTATATATCAAACACAACATATTAATCAATAACTAAAATTGATACCAATTTCATTAGCACGCATATACCATGAAATCAAATAATTCTTTATTTGATTTTATTCATTTCATTTAGATGCTCGTTCATATAATGAGATTCTCCATGCACCCTTAGGATATTTGCATTTGAATAATCATATTACAATAATATTTCATACTAGCATTAATATCTCAATTCAAATACATATGTGTTGAAATACGATATTGTACATGGTCACGACATACCAAAGTCGCAATCTCAAGCCTAGACACCAAAGTGAGGAAGCTAAGTCACATGAGTGCCAAGTAGCGACACCAGAAGATCATGGCCATGGCATTGAAGCTCCCAAACAACCCTCGAAGCCAACTGACAAGGGGGTCGAGAAACCGGAGCTTGACGGGTGAAAAACTGCAAAGACAATTTTTTGTCCAAACTAACTTAAGTTACTTTTAATTTAAGGGCATAATTGTCAATGTTAGGTTAAAACAGTAGGTGCGGTTATTAACCGAGTTAGATATAAGAACGGATGCTCGGATCAATCCACCATTACACCAAATACACATCGAAGTGCTAGTCAGGCATAAAGCATCGATCCCACCAACCACACTAGTATAATATGCATATGGTAATTGAATGTAACACGCGTAAGGCGCTAAATATGCGACGCGTAAAGCGCTGAAACTCCCACCTATCAAATGGACCCTACGGCATGCCAATTACACCAGTAACTTTATCCGACAATGTTAATAGGGAAAATTTCGTTACTAATTTTTGTATATCCTCAAACAAGCATTTATACATACAAATCATATGCCTATGATCACAAATCACTTAATCCAGTAAATATGTACCTTTCAAACATAATCATCTTGATAGTTTACTATTTTTGATCACTTAACAAGTCAAACAAATACATTTAGATATTTAATGAACTCAAACTTTGAGAGCACAAACCAAATTAGCTATTCTTTGACAACTTTAGCTTTCCCTTTGCTTTTCGACATCCTGGCTTCATCTTTAGTTACTTACGGAAAATTTAGATGCACAAATTCATTAGTTTCTACAATTTGAACATAAAAACATTCTAATTAAACATAAATGTATCTTATTCAATTTTGTCCCTGTAAACCCCAAATATACAAAATACTTGTTTCTCACAATTTTCCCGGTCAAATTTAAATCTTGCTTAATAAATATACTACAGGCCTCCTACTATCGTTATTCATTACCAATCCTCAAAGTTTTTATTCTTTACAAATTAGTCCCTACTTAAGCTTAATTTAACTATATAATCTAAGCTTGATTCAAGCTTAATTTAACACATTTTACAACAATTTCAACATATTCTATTATAATCTAATCTATTATAAACATGTATGAATTTTAATCTCTAACCTTTAATTTTTCCCAAGCTTTCATCAATGGAAATTTCATATAAATACTTACTAATTCACTAGACTAACTACTAACAAAAATCCTATTGAAATTTTAAGGAAAAGAACTCACTAATACTTGATGCAAGGTGCGACAATGGTGGCTTGATGAAGGAATATTTTCTTTCTTTCTATTGTTTGTTGTCTTAGCTGAACAAGGAAGAAGAGAATTGAATTTCTCTTTCATCCTACTACTTTCATATTTACATGCATGATTAGCCTAATGTTTAACTTAATTATTTCACTAATCAATGGTTAATTAAAGCATAAGATTAGTTAATGGAAAATGATGACAATATTGATAATTAATCATGTGTCATAATTTAAAAATGGTTTATTTGCTAATATAACTTTTTTAATTACTCAATTTATTAACTCAATTCAGATGACTTGAGTTATAGAATCTCCAAGGAGATCCCAAAGTCATTAACTCTATAAACATTCTGCCAATGGATTATGCTACTTGCTCCTCTATGTTAGTATTTATTAAGTTACATCGAAAAATAAAGTTAAATCCCAACATATATTTTTTAAAAAATTCACTAATACAAATATAAATACCTTTACTATATTAGAATTTATAGGATAACATGTATATATCAATGGATATTTATGGTTGCTATAGGATCCTGCAGACCAACGGATATCTTCTATTAGTATATGACAGTTTTATTGATAATCTAAACTTCAGCATAATAAAAGGACTAAAATCATAATAGGACCAGCACAAATGATTAAGTCAAATACTTAGGTTTATTATAACTATATATAAAAATTAACAAAAAAAGGGCAAGAAAGCTGAAGTCAATACCCGAACCACCCACCCTTGCTAATTGGTGGCCTTTACCATTAAAAGCAAAGGGTCACAATTGGTGCGCTCTTGACTTCACCTATACCCCCCCAAGTTTTCAAATTTAACCCTCCATCATCATTACACTCTTTATTTACCACATTAAAATTACTACAAATCCCAGTGCACGATTTTCAGTACAATTACCAATAACTTCCTCAATTAGTTAACAAAATTAAGGATGTTATGGGTAATTCACGAATCACCAACACCCTATTTTTCTTTACCATTGTCACCTTCATTGCAAGACCCGATGCAATTGCTACTCAAAGCACTACTGATTTGTTGAACGGTGGTGCATAAATGATTGTTAATGGCTGCAATGCTCGACAGATTGATCTTTGCCGATGGTATTGTGCTGGCTAGAACTTGAAGTCCAACGGTGAGTAAACTCCCTGCTGTAATATTATGCCCATTTGCTTCGTCCTTACACCCACCATCATTCACCAGTTCCATTGGGGTTATAAAAAAGCCTAACGGAAGCAATGGGATACACGACGGGTCCTCGCCGCTCATCGCCAGCTGAACGGAATCGACGTCTACGGTTGAGTACACGACGAGGCTGCCGGATTTGTTGGTGCAGCTCTCTTGTAGCATTAGGTCTACGTGTTGTGATGAGTTGCTGGAAACCTGTGCATTTCAAGCTTATAGGGTTTTAGTTCCATGTCGAAAAAAGGGGGGGGGATTGTAGAAAATTGAAGTGAATTACGTTGATTCTAAGGAGTGAAATGCAATTTCCAGGATGGGAACCATTAGCAATATGAGCCACTTCATGTAAGGCATTCCCATTTGATAGCACCTCCAGCTGCATCATAGTATATTACCAAGTTTAGCATCATAATATAACATACCAAAACACCTATAATTATAGAAAATATATGAAGTAAAATGGGTGTTTTAATCTTTTATTTTTTTTACATCATCTTAAATGGAACACATTTACTAGCAAGTATTATCAGTTTGATTTTAATAGATAATATAAAAGCATAGAGTGAAATTTAAAGTATAGGGGTTAAATTTGGAAAATGAGTATTGTAGAACAAAATTAAACCATAGAAAAAGTAAATGGAACCTGAGCTCGGCGGCGTTCATCCCTCAAAAGATCGAAGACATCGTGGTGAGGATAAGGCAGCCAAGTGGTGGACACAGCACAAAGAATGAGACCATTGGGTTGACCTGCTTCACTCACTTTCCTTGTGGTGATTCTAACAGTATCATCCGTGGAATCAGGAACAGCTGTCCAAACCTGACCACTGCAACTGCTGATGTTCACACAGAATGTTCTTATCATCCTTTGGGACAGTCTCATTAGATTTTTCCTTGCTTCTGGTGATGGTATCACTGTTTGTGACAACAATATTTGTGTAATGTGAATCTCATGGTATTGACAAAAAAAATAAAAAAGACATGACAATATGTTAAGAACCTCCAATATCGGGGATATTAGTGGCCATGAGACTAGCAACCCTTTCGCATTGTCTCTCTAAAACAGCTAACCAACGATTTGCTCCAAATGCCATCCCACTGTGTACGAAGTGGCTGAATATTTGATGGATTGGTTTCTCTTCTATCTCTGCATGTTCTACCCACGTTACCTGCATATTTTCAGTATGCAAAAGTTATTCAATTTTAAAAAAATCTAAACTTAAAAGTTCTAAAAATCGAATGGACGCACCCTTGAGTAGCCATTAGGCATGTCTAGAATCAAACAACCAGAAGGCCTTCTTTTGTATAAGGGAAATGATGTCTGCAAACTGTTATGAAAGCCATCGAGTGGGAAATCAACGATTGCCCAATACGTTTCATCTTCCACATTTTGTTGTTGGCAATATCGTAGGAAATATGCCTCTCGCGTGGGCACCAATGGTGACAGCATATGCAATTCAGCATACATCTGCACACATAAAACAATATTACGTCGGATTATTACAAATAAAATTGAATTAACCTTCTGATACGAGTTGATACCAATTGAAGGCAACCGTTGGTTCCCGAAACACCTTGTGATATAACTTGAACACATTTGGCTCTAGCTACTATCGAAGGAAACAGCTCCATCCATTTGTGCTACAATAAGGAGAACACACACATTTTAAAACGATATTGTTGTAATTAACTATAGTATTATATGAAATTATAAGGAAATGGGAAGCTTACGGCATCCACAAATGCATCTACCAAAGTGATGCTATTCATTATAACCACTGAACTATCACGGCTAGCTTCGGTCCTGAATTCACTTGAGCGTTGCTTCAGATTTAGTGGCCAGTGGAACATTCGGGAATGTTCGTCGAGGTTAAGCACTTCCTTCCCAGTTTCGTTGTTACGAACCCAAAGGGGTTCGTTTGTTCGACACATCTTCACGAGTTCATCCGTGGCGGACATAGCGAGTTCCATTGCAATAGTTTTCTCCTCTTCCATTAAGATGAGGTTGTTATTGTCGAGATAAGAGGGTGTTTCGGACAAGATAGGAGGAGGCATAGGTTCAAGGAATTGTCTTGGATATATGTTCATGTCCAATTCCAATGAAGGTGGCATCAATTCACCCATTGTTTGAATTGGCCGACCGATGTAGCGTGAAGCTATGGCGCACACACGTTCCAACTGTCCAAACATATATTATATTGAGGGATAATACATATGATGGTAAAAGTATTATGACACTCTTATAGATTTTACTTATTCTATTAAAGAAAATGGACAAATTAGTCCATAAGATGAAAGAACAAATTAGACTTTTATGTTGAACAATAGAAATGAATTAAAAATTTTAACAAAAGGAGTAGTTTATTTTCTTATTTAATGTATATGGACTAATTTTCTTATTTTTTCAAGTATTGAGAGTAAAATGCTGACTCTTACTACTACATAGTATACATAGAGAAAAGTAGAAATTTTGATGAAATAACCTCTTCACCAAGCCGAGCATTCTCAATACGAAGTTCATCGAAAGAAACCCCACCAGGCACTGGTGGACCACCACAATTTGGACAAACGAGTTTACTGAGTTCAGCTTGTAGCC
This sequence comes from Gossypium raimondii, assembly GCF_025698545.1. NCBI lineage: Eukaryota > Viridiplantae > Streptophyta > Magnoliopsida > Malvales > Malvaceae > Gossypium > Gossypium raimondii. The sequence continues at coordinate 48,087,916 of NC_068566.1, read as the reverse complement.
TGTAAAACTCACTCTTCAAAGAATCATTCTCAGCTCTAAGTATCACATTCTCCGATCTATCTTGTTGAGCCTAAGCATTGAAAAACCAAAAGAGTGATAATGTGTTTAAGGGGTGGAATGAATGAATTTAGACATTAAGTGTAGTGAGAAGCACATGAGCAGGTAAAGGAGTTTAATGATGAAACCCCAGTAGTCCATATTAATGAATTACAGACTGTATAGTTTACAGATATACAAAGACTAACACAGCAGTGGAGTGGCCCCAAATTAAATAACATCCTTCCTTTTCTGATCCTACCATTTTTCTCTAATAAAAGGGTATAGCTGTTTAGGGTTTTAGCTGGTTTTCATGCAAATGCCATCAATGCTTTTTCCTCGGGACTCGTTTTTTCTGTTTTGTGTTAAATAAAGATTAATTATGACGTGCTTACCATTTAAAACAGCAACGCTAAACAAAACACGGTTTTACCTTCATCTGAGTACGCCGGTTTTGAAACCAGAACTTGACTTGTCGTGGTTTCAGGCCAAGTTCTTGACTCAGTTTCATCCTTTGTTTGTCATCTGGATGAGGACAGTCCTTAAAAACACTGCAAAAAACACCAACACCAACCTTCTTCTTTAAAAACACAAAGATTTCTTAGAATTTGATATATATTTTTAAAACAGAAATGAATTTACGCTTCCAGTTCTTGGATCTGATGAGCAGTGTGTCGATGGTAACGTTTTTTCTTCAATGGCTGCTCAGTGGTTTCTTGTAGTTCACTTTCGGAACCACTTTTCATCTCCTCTTTTCCTCTCAACAATGACCCATTTTCTTCTTTCTATTAAAAAATATATAATAAAAACATAAAACAAATGGTTTTTTTCCCTGAGTGTGTGAAATAACATGAAATAACAAAAAAAAACTTACAGTGATCATAGGAGGTAAAGGCTCCAAAGGCAAGTAAGTGAAATTAGGGTTTTGAAATGTTGATGTAAATAAAGTTTCTGAAGACACCACCATGTTCCCTCCCATTGATGAAATAGCTTCACAATCTCCATACATTTTTCTCCCTCTTTTTGTTGCTCTCACAGTCTTTGCTTCACTTGAAACACATTAAATATAAGCAAATATGTATCTCTCCATATACATATATAAACAAAGAATTATTGGGAAGAAGACAGTAACATATAAGAAAAGAGCAAATTATATAGTCTAAAATTAAGTGCTAAATAAGGTAAATGATGTGATCTTTTCCAAAATGAAAAAGACCACTGCTTCAGCTTCAAAAAAAAAAAAACACCAAAAATATAAATTAAATTACAGAAAAAAACAACCCAAAAAAAGTTGAATGAAGGTGGCTTTACAATATACATTAATGAAAACCCACCATGAACCAAAGCTTGAGAAATTAAACCAAGCAGAAGAAAAAAAATGAAAAGTAAAATAGTAAATAATAAAAAATAAAAATGTAGGAGTAAATACCACAACTAATGTTGTCGGTGTTTTCTTTTGCAGAAGAAGATGAAGAAAAAAAGAAATCTCTCCCTCTATTTCTTTTCTTTTCTTTGCTTTTTTACTTTGATTTGTATACCTAAAATAGACACTCACAGCTATGTCCCCTCCTTCTCTCTCTCTTTCTTCTCTCTTTTGCTTCTTCAAATCATATTTTGTTCTTAATTGCATTGCACATCCTTTATTTTACTGTCCAAATTTTGATTTTATCTTAGAATTCCAAAAAATAAGTAATTAAGTCCTTAAAATATGAGTATCCTATTAATTCTGTCATCAGCTCATTAGCCTAGTTGTTGGCTTGGATTGGACGTGAAACTGAAACTAAAAAAATCATAGTGGAGCATGTTCAAAATATGTGGATCAAATTGTAAAGACTTTGGAGGTCCCTCTATTAATCCATTAGATCAAAGAATAAACTAGTCCTTTCTGTTAAAATTCCATCAATTTCTACTATTAAAAACTAGCTTAGTTAATGGAATAATCAGGCAGTTACACGTGACGTGCCATGTATACCTCATAGTGATATACAGAGACTAGTTTTTAACGGTAGAAATAAGTGAACTTTTAAACCAAAAGAACCAGCTTGCTCTTTGATATAACGTCTATGGACTAATTTTCCCATTTTATGACTAAAAGAAACAAATTGCAATCTAACTCACAGTGATATTGTTATTATACTTGTGGCATGGGGTAACCGGGATATTTTAACTTCAACTCCAAACTGCAATTTGAAACCTAAATTGATAGATAAACTGAAAAAAAGGACTTAATTGATATAAAACATAAAACTTAGAAAACTGAATTGAAATATTTAAAATCTAAAGTACAAATTAGAAGACATTTAATGCAATTAAATACAAATTTTAATACAAGGATATTGTAACTGCGGTTTCAAATAAATCCAAATTTTATTACAGTCTGGTCCTCTCTTCCATACGTTTCCCAAAATGAAAAAAAAAAGGTAATAGAAAGTCAAACAATTTTAAAATTGATGTTTTCCTTAATCCACGCACATGCCAATATCGTGAAGTTAAAGTTCCTCTGATTTTGATTCCTTATTTACTTTCACGCTCTCTTTTCGCGGACGTTATTTTTGCTGTTGTAGTGTTTTTTTACTTGGGTTAAAAACACAGTCAAAAAGAAAAATTTAGGAAGTAAAAAGTCAATGTTGTCAAATGATCGTAGCCGTCCATTAGGAATTGTGGCTAGAAAATGTCAAACGTAAAAGGATCAAAGCCGTCCGTTTCTTTTAGAAGTGGACCCCCAAAAGAAATCTCAAAGTTAGTGCATAATATTAAATATTATTAACGAGTTAATAAATTTAAAAATTATTAAAATAAATAGAATAAATTACACTCAAGGTCACTAAGCTATCAATATGTTTACTTTTGATAATTCAATTTCAAAATGTTATAAAATGGCCATTGAACTACTCGAAAATGTTCATTTAAATCACTAGGATGTTAAAATCGTCGTTGTACAACCTTCTCTGTTTACATCACATGCACCAATCAAAAGCTTTCCTTTCCCTTTTCTTCTACACTTTAGTTTTTTTTTTTATAAAACTTTTGAATTTCACAAATCTGTAAACTAAAATCCAAATAATTTTTTTCTTCGATCTCTGATACTAACCATTAGATCGACTTGGATCTAAGGTATGTTCTTTTACTTGTCATTAGGTACTAATCCACTATCCCAATCGTCATTTGGAGCTCGCTAGCCAAACTTCTTAAAAAAAAAAGTAACAACTTAGTGACTTGAATAAAAGAACCTTTAAATAGTTCATGTCTTAAATGAAAACTTTCGAATTGTTTAGTGACCATTTTGTAACTTTTTGAACTTGAATGACTAAAACATATACTTACTAATAATTTAATGACCTTAAGTGTAGTTTACGAGAAAAATATATAACTATTATATTTTACTAGGTGATATCTTGTGGTTTATTGATAGCTTATAAATTTATACATGGTTAGTGCATCAAATATGAAAGCGGTGAAGTATTATTGAAAATGAAGTCTTTTTGTCAAATTTTGTTATTAGTTCCTTTGAGGGTTTAGTTTTTGTGCTCTAATTTAGTTATTATATTTTTTGAATTTCGAAATTCCAATCTTGACCAAATAGTTGTTGAATTTGTTCTCTCTAGAATCTTACGTGACAAACATATCACATGTATAATGTCACTCCAGCTTGCTATATTTGTTTATGAATTTAATCACTTGTGACGTTTATAGTGTGACATACCTAAATCCTGAGTGGATGGCAGACTATGTATGTGTAACTCATACACTTTGATGTAAGTGAAAGTCTGAGTTCGAATAGAAAAGGAATCGAAAGCCAGTGTGTTTGGTGTATGACTTCTATAGTATTTAGCATCATTCACAACAGTGGAATTCATAGCTCAAGATAAGGGTAAATGATATATTGCTATAAAATAACGGAGCAGTTCGTGGAACAAGAATAACAGAGAAGACCGTTTGGTTGAAAGTTGAGAACAACGAACGTCTGCTAAGCTGAAAACACATGTATGAATTCGGTTAGGGTTTCTTGCTATAAAATATCACAAATCAGTTTTCAAAATTTTAATTTTTCGTTGTGCAAGAAAACCGTTTTCAGACCGAAATTTTTTCCAATAGTTTTCTGATGAATTGATTAGAGATGTAGTTGATGTTAAACTAACAGAGAGCATGAAAAATTCCCTAGTTTAGCTTATAAATCGAGAGGAGATTAAAGCTTCAATTTTTTTGATGAATATTGGTGGTAAGGCTCCTAGGCCAGATGGGTTTTCAACAAAATTTTATGCCTGGTGATGAATGTATTATTTGGATTATTGAACTTGACAGGTCTTCATGGAGTGTTTGGCTATCATCCTATGTGTCAGAAGCTATATTTAACTCAATTTTGTTGATGACCTTTTGGTATTCACTAAGGGCAACTCAGAATTTATCTTGCCAATTGGAAATGCATTGGATTTGTTCTATAAAATACCAGGGGTTTCAGGTGAATTTTTTCAAAAGTAAGTTATATAGTGGAGGGGTTGGCTCAGATGAGTTGCTTTCAATTGTGGAAATTACTGGGATAAAGATTGGAACACTCTTAGTGCATTATCTTAGGGTTTCACTTCTTACACAAAACTTGAACAGTGGGAATTGTGATTCTTTAGTGGAAAAGATTACTAAACACATTCAAAGTTGGGCTTCTCAATGCTTATCTTATGTTGATAGACTCCAACTTATTTAATATGTTTTGTTTAGTATGCAAAAATTTTGGTGTCGTATTTTTCTTTTTCCCTCTAAAGTTATTAAAAAGGTGAATAAGTTGTGTAATTCCTTTATTTGGAAAGGGCATGAGCTTTTTGCTAAAGGTGCCAAAGTTAGTTGGGATAAGGTATATTATCCGAAGGTGGTCTCGGTTTTAAGAAACTTCCAATTTGGAACAGAGATTTCATTATGAGATGTTTGTGGCTTATCCTAATCAAGGTTGGTTCTCTTTGGGTGGCTTGGTCTAAGCTATATGTTCTCAAGAGTCCAAATATTTGGCAAGTGCAGTCTCTACCTAAGCCTATAGAATTTAAAGCTTAAGGATGTTACGTTGAATTTATGGGATCTACCAGAGCCATACAAAGCTAATAGAATTTAGGAAAGAACTAGACAACAACTTGACAAAAGTTCTTGGCATATAGTGGTATAAGGGAGCCCTACAATTCCATGACATGCATTCATCATATGGTTATATAGACCTTTGGAGAACCACATGCCAAAAGCTAGCTATTGATGTTAGAGAGCCTAAGTCCATATAAATCCCACTAGGAAATCCCTTTTTTTCTTATGTGGGATCCAAGTCTCATTCCTTGCAATTGGCATATAACAATCCACCACGCTTCGCAGCCTCGTCACCCACACGAACTAGCTTTATGCTAGCTAGCCTCAAGTGAACACGGTAACTTCGTCGTCACCACTCACACCACACGATTGTAACTGAGAAACATGATGACTGACTCTGATACCAAGTGATATAAACCTTTGAAGAACCGCACCCCAAAAGCTACCTATTGTGGTTTAAGAGCCTAGGTCAATATAAACCCCACTAGGAAATCCTTTATTTTCCTATATGGGATCCATGTCTCATTCCTTGCAATTGACACCTAGCATAGTCCAAGACAAGTTACACAGTCAAATTGATACTTTATGTTGTTTGTGTGACATTGAGGATGAGTCGAGCAATCATTTATTTGCGTCTTATTTGTTTTCTAACTTGCTTTAGGTGAGAATTTTGCTAGAATGTGGGGAGTTTTTGTGGCATGAATCTTGTGCTAATATGTTGAACTGGGTTTTGGAGTATGGGAAAAGGAAGTCCCTAGAAGCCACTATTATAAAGGTTTCTTGGAATGCTTTCATTTACTATGTTTGGCAAGAGAGGAATGGAAGATTGCATGGAAAGTCATCAAGGCAAATTCAAACTCTTTTTAATTAGATTAAAATTTATGTAGGGTTTGAGGGCTAGTGGTGTGCTTTATTTTACCTATTATATAAAACTTTGCTATTTTTTCATGGTTGAATTGAAATGTTCACTTATCCAAAAAAATAAAAAAAAATATTGTGATGAATCCAAATTTAACAAAATAATTTTAACAAGGTTAACAATTGGACTTGAAATTTGAAATCTGAAATGTAATGGACTAAATTTCTAAAAATGAAAGTACAAAGACTATGTTTTAAATTTGTAAAGAATACATAAACTTATAACGTATTTTAACCAACTAGAAGTCATAGTGTTAAGAAGTGATGGGCTTTGACCCTAGAGTATATGGTCAATCCCAAGCGACCATTTATATTGATCCAAGGCTTTGAATCATATATTATACATAAAATTGGGTGTTGTCCCAACTAACCAAGAAAATTATTGTCATGCAAATAGGTTGGTCTCTAGCTTGCTGAGGTAATGACTAGATAAAGATAATCCATAATTGTAGGAGTATTAGAGTAATAGTAATTATTGAACAGAAAAAGAAAAGAAAAGAGTAGCAGTACCTGATTTGAATAAATACACAAAGGGTGAAAGTGGAGTGGGTGAGAAATGCTGTACCAAAGTAAATGTTAGGGGTGGCGAGGGGGAACTGTAATTGAATATATAGGTGCTTGTTGGAACCAAAAGTCAGCAAAAAGCAACAGCCCATGAAATGTCACAGTTGTGGGCCATTTCATCACCCCCATTTGCCATCATATGTATTTGATATTTTTCATGTCGGTTTTATAGTTTAATTTAATGGTTTATGATCAGTACTCCCGTGATGTCCTCTCGTTATGAAAACAATGCACATTGCTATTGCACTCAACACTTGTTATTAATAAAAAGATAAAAACTTATGAAGACAATGTACATTACTATTGCACCCAAGGGGCAACACAAGTTTGAATATTAAAGACGATATTTTTAGGAGGAGTAGTTACGAACCCTGAACGTAAAAAAGTGAGGTTAGAGGGTGGCACCCTCTACTCCCCTTACATTGAGTGCATTAATTTTAGGGTATAACTACACAGTTTGCTACTCATTTATTGCAGTTATATATGATACGATAAGGTATAAGTTGGATATGTTAATTAAGTGAATCTCATTCATAGTTTGTTTATGTTGTACAAGCAAATATAAGATATAGTTTTGTATCAGAATATATTATATAGTAATTAATTAGACACCACCATAATTGTCCACTTAGAAAATAATAAATTAATTTGTGTCCAACACTCCACATTTCTCATTCTCAGGTCATATGATATCATCAATGCCATTAATTAATTTAATACATGCATTAGCATTGAATATATAATCAATTACCTCCTCTATTATTATATAATAATAGCAACACACGTACACATCCACCCCCCAAGTGTTAACAGTAAATATGGTCTCAATGTACTTTCCAACATTTGAAGCTTTAAATTCATATTTATATCCGAATTTTTTAACATTTTTTTTATTTGAGTTGAATTATTGATTAAAAGTGGTACGTGAAGCTCTACTTAATATAAAATTTGAGATTTCTGGGTAATTGTGGGTTTGGGTATTTTTTTGTGAAAGTCATTTTGAGCTTAACCTATTTGAGTCTAGTAATCTTTTCAACTTCAAATCATTGATATTTTGATGGTCAAGTTTATTCATAAAAGGAACCATGTTTGTCTTTTAACACCCAAGGTGGTATTACCATTTCCTCATTTGGTTTTGAGCTTCATAACTCTCATCATTTAAATCCAACATCCTTTTCATCAAAAAAAAATGACAGTAATTACAAAAATGTTACGTGTAATCAACAATCTAATACATGAAAGCAATTATTCATTTGCCCAACTTTTGAATCAAAAGTATTAATTAAAATGTCTAATGTTGGATTTTATAAATGAAAAAATCTTTCATTAAGGAATTTGATTCGAATTAATTTCGATTTTAAATAAAATCCAATATGATTACTAGATACCTAAAAAGAAAAAAAGTGTAGTAGCTATTGCTTTAATGAAGTTGTTTAGTAAATTCAATGTAAGAAAGAGGTGGTCCTTGTGATGAAGACACCCTTGGATTTTAGCACAAATGGTCAAAACCCCATTTATGTCTTCACATTTATGCCAAAGTCTCCCTTCCCTTTAGATTTAATAATTTGTGTATATACTTGTGATGTATAAATATGATGATTATTATATCTTAGAGGTAGAATATAATTTTTGAACCTTCAATTTACAAAATTACTTCTATTTGGGTATTTCTATCTTTTATTCACTTTGATATTCAAAATTTGACAATTATATTTATTTTGGTCCCTAAATTTGAAAAATATAAAAAGTTTAATGATGTGACACTACGAGATTATATCACACCATCACTTAAAAATTAAAAAAATTACATAATTTTTCAGGTGATGACATGGTACAACCTTAGAGTGTCACATATGGTTTTCTAATAGTCGGATTAGTGGTTGAACCGATCAGACCATTGCTTATTGATTTAGTCAGTTTGATTGATTCGAAAGTTATATCAATAATGATTAAATAAAAAAAATCATTTTTTTAAATATTAACATAGTTCAGCTTGTTCAATTATTGTTTTTTGTCTCAGTTTTCGATTTAGTAGGTTCTCAGTCTAATCAGTTCAACTAACCAATCAAGTCATGTTCCAAGAATACTGGTTACATCATCAAAGCTTGATGAAATCCAAGTTTATGGACAAAAATGGATCTAGTTGTCAAGTTCATGTACCAAAATGGACCTAATAAAAAGTTTCAAGGGACAAAAATTAGATTATCCCTAAAAATAAATAAAGCTTTAGTTAAATTGGTAAAATTAAACCTTTAGAAAAAAAAAATGATGATTTATGTTCAAATCTTTCTTTATATTGATTTAACTTATATTTTATGTAAATTTATATATATATATATAAACCACCTCAAAATAATATTTATTACTTTATAAATTATTTTAATAATTTCTTAATTAAATTGAGATATATTTTATATAGCATATATATTAAATGTGTTGTTATATATATATATAATATTAATGCATTACTTAAAACATTCCTTAAAATTTTGCTAAAAAACTATCAAACTATTAATTAATACTTGTAAGGAGGAGTACATTACTCACCTAAATCTACTCAAGTTTGTATCCTTTAAGATTCTTCACTGACATTTTGATGTCTTAAATATGTTTATATTTAATAAACTAATAAGACATAAATTATTGATTTATCTTATTCTCTCTATATTTTAAATTTTGGGTTTTCGATTAAATCTATTAAGTCAAATTCTGCTATTAATTTCTATTATATATAACTTGTGGTTTTAGTTATTATTTTCAATTTAATCCTTCTTAACTTACGTACTTTTTAAAATTTGAAATTTCAGTCATATTTAAACTATAGTTATTAAATCAATTAATTAAATTGATTTTTAAATATATATATGAAAATAATAAAATTTTAAAAATATCACACACTTCAATATTTCTTCTGGGAGGCCCACTTCTAATAGAAACGGACGGCTTTGATCCATTTAGCGTTTGACATTTTCAGCCAGCAATTCCTAATGGAAATTTGAAAGTTTTCATTTAAGCTATTGAGTGGTTGAAATTGTTGTTGTATGACATTTTTTATTCGCATTGTCTACCCCAATTGAAATGTCTTATTCCTCATCTTTTTTACAATTTATTTTTTTCATGAAAAAACTTTGAATGTCATGAATTAACAAACTAAAATCTAAACAGTTTTCATCTCCAATCTCGACACTGATCAAATTGTAAACATGTACTTATACTTTTAAAAAAAACTTAATAGAACAGTGACTAAATTAACAAATTTTGAATAGTTTAATGACTTACATGAAATTTTTGAATAGTTCAATGATTATTTTATAATATTTTAAAGTTAATAACTAAAATATAAACATACTAATAGTTTAGTGAGTTAGGGTGGAATTTGACAAAACATTTACCATAGCAAAAATAACGCACGCGAAAAGAGAGCGTGAAAGTAAGGAATCAAAATCAGAGGAACTTTAAACTCACGATATTGGCATGCGCGTGTATTAAGGAAATTTAAATTTAAAAAATGTTTTGACTTTCTATTACCTTTTTTTTTTTTCATTTTGGGAAACGTATGGAAGAGAGGACCAGACTGTAATAAAATTTGGATTTATTTGAAACCGCAGTTACAATATCCTTGTATTAAAATTTGTATTTAATTGCATTAAATGTCTTCTAATTTGTACTTTAGATTTTAAATATTTCAATTCAGTTTTCTAAGTTTTATGTTTTATATCAATTAAGTCCTTCTCACAGTTTAGCTATCAATTTAGGTTTTAAATTGCAGTTTGGAGTTGAAGTTAAAATACCATGAAGGCCTTTGTACTATGAGTTATATGCAATTTGCTCTTTTTACTCATAAAATGGGCAAAGTAGTCCATAGACGTTAAATTAAAGAGTAAATTGGTGCTTTTGGTTTAAAAATTCACTTATTTCTACCGTTAAAAACTGATCCCTATATATCAGCATGAGGTACACATAGCACGCCTAATGTAACTGCTTGATTATTCCATCAACTAAGCTTGTTTTTAAGAGTAGAAATGGATGTAATTTTAACATAAAGGACCGTTTTACTTTTTAATCTAGTATAAGAACTTCCAGAATCTTTACAATTTGATCCACATGTTTTCAACATACTCCACTATCATGTTTTTAGTTTCAGTTTAACATCCAATCCAAGCCAACAACAAGGCTTATGAGCTGATGATAGAATTACTGCGATCTTAATTAATTATTTTTTGGAATTCTAAGATAAAATCAAAATATGGAGAGTAAAATAAAGGATGTGCATTGCAATTAAGAACAAAATATGATTTGAAGAAGCAAGAGAGAGAGAGAGAGAGAGAGAGAGAGAGAGAGGGGGGGGGGACAGAGCTGTGAGTGTCTATTTTAGGTATACAAATCAAAGTAAAAAAGCAAAGAAAAGAAAAGAAATAGAGGGAGAGATTTCTTTTTCTCTTCTTCACCTTCTTCTGCAGAAGAAAACACCGACAACATTAGTTGTGGTATTTATTATTTTACTCTTCATTTTTTTTCTTGTGTTTGGTTTAATTTCTCAAGCTTTGGTTCATGGTGGGTTTTCATTGTATATTGTAAAGCCACCTTCATTCGACTTTTTTTGGGTTGTTTTTTCTTTAATTTAATTTATATTTTTGGTGTTTTTTTTTTGAAGCTGAAGCAGTGGTCTTTTTCATTTTGGAAAAGATCACATCATTTACCTTTTTTTGCACTTAATTTTAGACTATATAATTTGCTCTTTTATTATATGTTACTGTCTTCTTCTTCCCAATAATTCTTTGTTTATATATATATATATATATGGAGCAATACATATATTCTTATATGTAATGTGTTTCAAGTGAAGCAAAGACTGTGAGAGAAACAAAAAGAGGGAGAAAAATGTATGGAGATTGTGAAGCTATTTCATCAATGGGAGGGAATATGGTGGTGTCTTCAGAAACTTTATTTACATCAACATTTCAAAACCCTAATTTCACTTACTTGCCTTTGGAGCCTTTACCTCCTATGATCCCTGTAAGTTTTTTTTTTTTTTTGTTATTTCATGTTATTTCACACACACAGAAACAAAAAACCATTTATTTTATGTTTTTATTATATATTATTGAATAGAAAGAAGAAAATGGGTCATTGTTGAGAGGAAAAGAGGAGATGAAAAGTGGTTCCGAAAGTGAATTACAAGAAACCACTGAGCAGCCGTTGAAGAAGAAACGTTACCATCGACACACTGCTCATCAGATCCAAGAACTGGAAGCGTAAATTCATTTTTGTTTAAAAAATATATATCAAATTCTAAGAAATCTTTGTGTTTTTAAAGAAGAATGTTGGTGTTGGTGTTTTTTGCAGTGTTTTTAAGGAATGTCCTCATCCAGATGACAAACAAAGGATGAAACTAAGTCAAGAACTTGGCCTGAAACCACGACAAGTCAAGTTCTGGTTTCAAAACCGGCGTACTCAGATGAAGGTAAAACCGTGTTTTGTTTAGCGTTGCTGTTTTAAATGGTAAGCACATCATAATTAATCTTTATTTAACACAAAACAGAAAAAAACGAGTCCCGAGGAAAAAGCATTGATGGCATTTGCATGAAAACCAGTTAAAACCCTAAACAGCTATACCCTTTTATTAGAGAAAAATGGTAGGAGCAGAAAAGGAAGGATGTTATTTAATTTGGGGCCACTCCAGTACTGCTGTGTTAGTCTTTGTATATCTGTAAACTATACAGTCTGTAATCCATTAATATGGACTACTGGGATTTCATCATTAAACTCCTTTACCTGCTAATGTGCTTCTCACTGCAGTTAATGCCTAAATTCATTCAATCAACCTCTTAACCATATTATCACTCTTTTGGTTTTTCAATGCTTAGGCTCAACAAGATAGATCGGAGAATGTGATACTTAGAGCTGAAAATGAGTCTTTGAAGAGCGAGTTTTACAGGCTACAAGCTGAACTCAGTAAACTCGTTTGTCCTAATTGTGGTGGTCCACCTGTGCCTGGTGGGGTTTCTTTTGATGAACTTCGTATTGAGAATGCTCGGCTCGGTGAAGAGGTTATTTCATCAACATTTCTACTTTTCTCTTTTTTATGTACATAAAAGTTGGATTGCGTTTTGCTCCCGCTAGTTGAAAAATGAGAAAATTAGTCCATATATATTAGATTAAAAAATAAATTAACTCTTTTGTTAAAAATTTCATTCATTTCTACTATTAAAAACTGGTCAGCATGAAGCATGTGCTTTCATTATTCCGTTAATATAATATATGTTTATCTAATGTACCAGGATTAATTTGTCTATTTTTTAAATAGAGTGAATAAAATAGAATAGAACTCCTACTATAAGGGTGTCCTTGAAACTTTTACTATTATACATATTATCCCTCAATATAATATATGTTTGGACAGTTGGAACGTGTGTGTGCCATAGCTTCTCGTTACATTGGTCGGCCAATTCAAACAATGGGTGCATTGATGCCACCTTCATTAGAATTGGACATGAACATATATCCAAGACAATTCCTTGAACCTATGCCTCCTACCTTGTCCGAAACACCCTCTTATCCCGACAATAACAACCTCATCTTAATGGAAGAGGAGAAAACTATTGCAATGGAACTCGCTATGTCCGCCACCGATGAAGTCGCGAAGATGTGTCGAACGAACGAACCCCTTTGGGTTCGTAACAACGAAACCGGGAAGGAAGTGCTTAACCTCGACGAACATTCCCGAATGTTCCACTGGCCACTAAATCTGAAGCAACGCTCAAGTGAATTCAGGACCGAAGCTAGCCGTGATAGTTCAGTGGTTATAATGAATAGCATTACTTTGGTAGACGCATTTGTGGATGCCGTAAGCTTCCCATTTCCTTATAATTTCATATAATACTATGGTTAATTGCAACAATATCGCTTTAAAATGTGTGTTTTCTCCTTGTAGAACAAATGGATGGAGCTGTTTCCTTCAATAGTAGCTAGAGCCAAATGTGTTCAAGTTATATCACAAGGTGTTTCGGGAACCAACGGTTGCCTTCAATTGGTATCAACTCGTATCAGAAGGTTAATTCAATTTTATTTGTAATAATCCGTCTTAATATTGTTTTATTTGTGCAGATGTATGCTGAATTGCATGTGCTGTCGCCATTGGTGCCCACGCGAGAGGCATATTTCCTACGATATTGCCAACAACAAAATGTGGAAGATGAAACATATTGGGCAATCGTTGATTTCCCACTCGATGGCTTTCATAACAGTTTACAAACATCATTTCCTTTATACAAAAGAAGGCCTTCTGGTTGTTTGATTCAAGACATGCCTAATGGCTACTCAAGGTGCGTCCATTCAATTTTTAAAACTTGAATTACTTTTGCATACTGAAAATAATAATAAAAAAGTGCAGGTGACGTGGGTAGAACATGCAGAGATAGAAGAGAAACCAATCCATCAAATATTCAGTCACTTCGTACACAGTGGGATGGCATTTGGAGCAAATCGTTGGTTAGCTGTTTTAGAGAGACAATGCGAAAGGATTGCTAGTCTCATGGCCACTAATATCCCCGACATTGGAGGTTCTTAATAAATTGTCATGTCTTTTTTTTTTTTGGGTTTCCAATACCATGAGATTCACATTACACCCATTTTATTGTCACAAACAGTGATACCATCACCAGAGGCAAGGAAGAATCTAATGAGACTGTCCCAAAGGATGATAAGAACATTCTGTGTGAACATCAGCAGTTGCAGTGGTCAGGTTTGGACAGCTGTTCCTGATTCCTCCGATGATACTGTTAGAATCACCACAAGGAAAGTGAGTGAAGCAGGTCAACCCAATGGTCTCATTCTTTGTGCTGTTTCCACCACTTGGCTGCCTTATCCTCACCACCATGTCTTCGATCTTTTGAGGGATGAACGCCGCCGTGCTCAGGTTCCATTTACTTTTTCTATGGTTTAATTTTGCTCTACAATACTCATTTTCCAAATTTAAATTTCACTCTATGCATTTATATTATTTATTAAAATAAAACTGATAACACTTCCTAGTAAATGTGTTCCATTTAAGATGATGTAAAAAAATAAAAGATTAAAACACCCATTTTACTTCATATATATTTTTATAAATATAGGTGTTTTGGTATGTTATATTATGATGCTAAACTTGGTAGTATACTATGATGCAGCTGGAGGTGCTATCAAATGGGAATGCCTTACATGAAGTGGCTCATATTGCTAATGGTTCCCATCCTGAAATTGCATTTCACTCCTTAGAATCAACGTAATTCACTTCAATTTTCTACAATCCCCCTTTTCGACATGGAATTAAAACCCTATAAGCTTCAAATGCACAGGTTGCCAGCAACTCATCACAACACGTAGACCTAATGCTACAAGAGAGCTGCACCGACAAATCCGGCAGCCTTGTCGTGTACTCAACCGTAGACGTCGATTCCGTTCAGCTGGCGATGAGTGGCGAGGACCCGTCGTGTATCCCATTGCTTCCCTTAGGCTTCTTTATAACCCCAATGGAACTGATGAATGATGGTGGGTGTAAAGACGAAGCAAATGGGCATAATATTACAACAGGAAGTTTACTCACCGTTGGACTTCAAGTTCTAGCCAGCACAATACCATCGGCAAAGATCAATTTGTCGAGCATTGCAGCCATTAACAATCATTTATGCACCACCGTTCAACAAATCAGCAGTGCTTTGAGTAGCAACTGCATCGGGTATTGCAATGATGGTGACAATGGTAAAGAAAAATAGTGTGTTGGTGATTGGTGAATTACCCATAACATCCTTAATTTTGTTAACTAATTGAGGAAGTTATTGGTAATTTTACTGAAAATCATGCACTGGGATTTGTAGTAATTTTAATGTGGTAAATAAAGAGTGTAATGATGATGGAGGGTTAAATTTGAAAACTTGTGGGGAGTATAGGTGAAGTCAAGAGCGCACCAATTGTGACCCTTTGCTTTTAATGGTAAAGGCCACCAATTAGCGAGGGTGGGTGGTTCGGGTATTGACTTCAGCTTTCTTGCCCTTTTTTGTTAAATTTTTTAGCTATAATGAACCTAAGTATTTGACTTAATCATTTGTGCATGTCTAATTATGGTTTTAGATCATAGTCTTTATCAGTTTTATTTAAAGTTAATTGTACTAAACATTTCTAAATTATATCGTCCTTAAATTTTAAAATATTTTAATTCTAAATTCAAATTATCAATCTTATATCAATAAAGTTTTTTTCTTTTACTAATATACCTCTATGTGTCCTCCCACGTGTCATAATCCACAAGCTCAACGTGCCCATAATAACGAATCTCCTAATCAAGTGAACTTGGAGAATCTTGAACCATCGCAACATGTTGAACACTTATGGATCAGTTCACCATCGCTAGATGCACATGGGATCTCAAACTTATTGATAACCCAGTTGTTTTAAGAAGTCATATCCTAGAACATTACTTCATCGCCACTGTGACGGAATAAGCTATAACTCCACTGCCAGTGAGCTCGAGGCACGTGAACATCTTTATTTCTTATATAGAAGCCCACCATAACATATGAGAACAAGCGTAACAACGAAACCAGGAAGGAAGTGCTTAACCTCGACGAACATTCCTGAATGTTCCACTGGCCACTAAATCTGAAGCAACGCTCAAGTGAATTCAGGACCGAAGCTAGCCGTGATAGTTCAGTGGTTATAATGAATAGCATTACTTTGGTAGACGCATTTGTGGATGCCGTAAGCTTCCCATTTCCTTATAATTTCATATAATACTATGGTTAATTGCAACAATATCGCTTTAAAATGTGTGTTTTCTCCTTGTAGAACAAATGGATGGAGCTGTTTCCTTCAATAGTAGCTAGAGCCAAATGTGTTCAAGTTATATCACAAGGTGTTTCGGGAACCAACGGTTGCCTTCAATTGGTATCAACTCGTATCAGAAGGTTAATTCAATTTTATTTGTAATAATCCGTCTTAATATTGTTTTATTTGTGCAGATGTATGCTGAATTGCATGTGCTGTCGCCATTGGTGCCCACGCGAGAGGCATATTTCCTACGATATTGCCAACAACAAAATGTGGAAGATGAAACATATTGGGCAATCGTTGATTTCCCACTCGATGGCTTTCATAACAGTTTACAAACATCATTTCCTTTATACAAAAGAAGGCCTTCTGGTTGTTTGATTCAAGACATGCCTAATGGCTACTCAAGGGTGCGTCCATTCAATTTTTAAAACTTGAATTACTTTTGCATACTGAAAATAATAATAAAAAAGTGCAGGTGACGTGGGTAGAACATGCAGAGATAGAAGAGAAACCAATCCATCAAATATTCAGTCACTTCGTACACAGTGGGATGGCATTTGGAGCAAATCGTTGGTTAGCTGTTTTAGAGAGACAATGCGAAAGGATTGCTAGTCTCATGGCCACTAATATCCCCGACATTGGAGGTTCTTAATAAATTGTCATGTCTTTTTTTTTGGGTTTCCAATACCATGAGATTCACATTACACCCATTTTATTGTCACAAACAGTGATACCATCACCAGAGGCAAGGAAGAATCTAATGAGACTGTCCCAAAGGATGATAAGAACATTCTGTGTGAACATCAGCAGTTGCAGTGGTCAGGTTTGGACAGCTGTTCCTGATTCCTCCGATGATACTGTTAGAATCACCACAAGGAAAGTGAGTGAAGCAGGTCAACCCAATGGTCTCATTCTTTGTGCTGTTTCCACCACTTGGCTGCCTTATCCTCACCACCATGTCTTCGATCTTTTGAGGGATGAACGCCGCCGTGCTCAGGTTCCATTTACTTTTTCTATGGTTTAATTTTGCTCTACAATACTCATTTTCCAAATTTAAATTTCACTCTATGCATTTATATTATTTATTAAAATAAAACTGATAACACTTCCTAGTAAATGTGTTCCATTTAAGATGATGTAAAAAAATAAAAGATTAAAACACCCATTTTACTTCATATATATTTTTATAAATATAGGTGTTTTGGTATGTTATATTATGATGCTAAACTTGGTAGTATACTATGATGCAGCTGGAGGTGCTATCAAATGGGAATGCCTTACATGAAGTGGCTCATATTGCTAATGGTTCCCATCCTGGAAATTGCATTTCACTCCTTAGAATCAACGTAATTCACTTCAATTTTCTACAATCCCCCCCCCCCCCCTTTTCGACATGGAATTAAAACCCTATAAGCTTCAAATGCACAGGTTGCCAGCAACTCATCACAACACGTAGACCTAATGCTACAAGAGAGCTGCACCGACAAATCCGGCAGCCTTGTCGTGTACTCAACCGTAGACGTCGATTCCGTTCAGCTGGCGATGAGTGGCGAGGACCCGTCGTGTATCCCATTGCTTCCCTTAGGCTTCTTTATAACCCCAATGGAACTGATGAATGATGGTGGGTGTAAAGACGAAGCAAATGGGCATAATATTACAACAGGAAGTTTACTCACCGTTGGACTTCAAGTTCTAGCCAGCACAATACCATCGGCAAAGATCAATTTGTCGAGCATTGCAGCCATTAACAATCATTTATGCACCACCGTTCAACAAATCAGCAGTGCTTTGAGTAGCAACTGCATCGGGTATTGCAATGATGGTGACAATGGTAAAGAAAAATAGTGTGTTGGTGATTGGTGAATTACCCATAACATCCTTAATTTTGTTAACTAATTGAGGAAGTTATTGGTAATTTTACTGAAAATCATGCACTGGGATTTGTAGTAATTTTAATGTGGTAAATAAAGAGTGTAATGATGATGGAGGGTTAAATTTGAAAACTTGTGGGGAGTATAGGTGAAGTCAAGAGCGCACCAATTGTGACCCTTTGCTTTTAATGGTAAAGGCCACCAATTAGCGAGGGTGGGTGGTTCGGGTATTGACTTCAGCTTTCTTGCCCTTTTTTGTTAAATTTTTTAGCTATAATGAACCTAAGTATTTGACTTAATCATTTGTGCATGTCTAATTATGGTTTTAGATCATAGTCTTTATCAGTTTTATTTAAAGTTAATTGTACTAAACATTTCTAAATTATATCGTCCTTAAATTTTAAAATATTTTAATTCTAAATTCAAATTATCAATCTTATATCAATAAAGTTTTTTTCTTTTACTAATATACCTCTATGTGTCCTCCCACGTGTCATAATCCACAAGCTCAACGTGCCCATAATAACGAATCTCCTAATCAAGTGAACTTGGAGAATCTTGAACCATCGCAACATGTTGAACACTTATGGATCAGTTCACCATCGCTAGATGCACATGGGATCTCAAACTTATTGATAACCCAGTTGTTTTAAGAAGTCATATCCTAGAACATTACTTCATCGCCACTGTGACGGAATAAGCTATAACTCCACTGCCAGTGAGCTCAGGGCACGTGAACATCTTTATTTCTTATATAGAAGCCCACCATAACATATGAGAACAAGCCAAGAGAGAGAAATCACCTTTCCCTCCCCCTCGTTCTCCTCCTATTAAGACCAATCTCCTAGGACATTTTATCACCATCCAATGGCTCTTCGCCCAATCGAGGGTGAACCACGGCCACGGCATCCAACTCCTCCTCCTTGTAAATCTCAATGGTTAATAATTACTAAAATCGTTACAAAAATTATCATTCACTCTCCTTTTTTCAATTTTACTTTATCTTTAATTTTTAATTTTAAAATTTATGTGGGAATATTTTACTTTTCTTTAAAATATTAATTTCAAATTATGTTACATAATATTTTTACGTATTATTTAATAGTTATGTGGGAACATTTTACTTTTCTTTAAAATTTTAATTTCAAATTATGTTACGAATATTTTAAAATTTGAGAACCAATTTAAGATAAAGATCATAATTTAGGGATATCTTGTGTCTTATTTATATAAAGTTATCAGTAGGTTCAAACCGATAAAGTCTTTAGTAAAAAATTATTAATTGAATTTTTACAATATTGCTACTATCAATTTGGACCATTGTACAACAAAAATTAAAATTGTACTTCAAAATATATCAATCCCTTATATCGATATTTAATTAGTATGGTTTTACACACTTCAATAATATTTTTACGAATTTTATTTTAATAATTTAGTCATCTTATTTTTTTGTTCTATTTATATACATCATGCATGTCAAGTTTAGAGTAAAGAATAAAAATGAACTATTTGTTTAATGTAAAAACCTTTAATCGTTAAATGTACATTAATATAAACAGTATTTTAGATCGACATAATTGAGATATTAAACCAAATCAAAATTTTATATGAATGACAAGTACAATTATTTTGATAAATTCAACGATTGGTTTATTAAAATATTAATAGCAGAAAATGTAACGGAAATATTTAAAACAATATTAGTTTTAAGTGAACTCGATCGTAACGATTTTATATATGAAATTTTGATTTGATGCAATTTTCACAAATCATTTTACATTAGTTCATTTATTTAAATGTGTGCAGTTGAATCGAAATCAAAGTTTTATATATACAAATGAACTGCAATTGAGTTTCATATATATAATAGCACCAAATCGAAGTTCATGTATTAAATTGCACAATATTGAATCAAAATTCATATATGAAGTTAATATTTATCCCTAATTTTACACGGGAGTAAGTGAATCTATGTCTCAAACTATTTCTTACATAATTAATCTACAAGAAAATAAATTCTATGTTGTATAAAAAATTCAATTGAAAGTTAGAGAAAAGCACTATTTTCCCCAAAGACCCTGCTTAGGTTTACAGAAAAAAACTATGGAATCTAAAAGGACCTAAATTCAAAATATACAAAATTAGAAGCAATCAAACCTGTTGAATTCACAAATCTAAAGGAGAATGAATATAGATACATGATTTTTCATCCAAAATAAATTTCGAGATTGTAAGGTTTTTCAGTACTGGAAAAAAAGTCTAGTCTTTTTCCAAACGTCATAGAAATGATTGAAATGGTAGGCACCGTCATCTCTGATGATCCATTTGCAATCATGGCATTGCAAGAACACCGTGAACGCCCAGAAAGCGCCATAGGTTTCTTCGTCGATGTGAACGTAACACCAGCGGAGCGGGAAAATTAACTCCACAAACGACCACGTTATGCTGTCCCCTGGTTCCATCTTTTGCAATCCCTTGTATTCCCCGCCTTCGTCGAATCCACACTTTAGGTAAACGCTGTGGCTGGCTTCGTTTATTAAGGTCACAGTCACCGTGGGGAAAATACTATCAAGGAACGCCGATGATCGGATTGAAAATGACAAAAGTTGAAAGGTAATTAAGAATGTGAAACCTATGAATTTATGGTTACCGACCAACATGGTTATGGAATTTGTTTTTCAAGTGCTTCACCTCAATACAAGGACAAATATATGTGATTTTTAAGGAAGGAATTTAGGGCTGTAGAGAAATTTAAAGAAATGTGGTATTTTTACACATCCTTGTAGTTGTAATTTCATTTGTGATATGTGGTTGTCATATACTGACGAAAGAGATTAATCATTATAAGCTTCCAAATTTATTGATATAAAGGCTAAATGCCAACAATACTAATGGTCAAAAGGGTTGCTCCGACAAAAAATGGATCATTGCCTAATGGGGTTAGTCAGCATGATTCTATAGCAACGATCAATAATCATTGGTTGTTTATACATGTTAATCTAACTCAATTTGTTTCTGACACGTAATGTAACTTGTCATGTTTATTTGGCATTTTTTTATCGAAAAACATCGGAGTCTTTAAGCAAATCTTTGAAGACTTTATTGAAGTCAAAATGTGATGGAAATAGAGTCAAGCAAGATCTTTTGAAGACTCTCAATTAGAGTTGTCTATGGACTGGGTTGATTTGAGTTGGGTTAAGCAAAAAATTTACACTTGGATTTGATCAGAAAAATGGGTTTAAAATTTTGTATAAACCCGACCTAGATGAAAATGCTAAAACTTGAACACGGTTCGGCCCACCCGTATTAAATTTTTGTATATTATTTTTTATATAAAAATAAATTTAAAAATATAATGCATCAAATACACTAAAAACATTAAAATAAATATTTCTCAATAAATGAAAAAAATAAAAAAATATACTTAAATAACTAATATAAATGCAACTTAACAAGCAAATACATCTAAAATAATAGTAAAATAAATAACAAAACAAGATTTATACAATATTCAAATAATAACAAAAAATAGTAACAATATAATAGCAAAATTATAACAAAACAATGAAAAAAAAAAGGCAAAACAGTAAAAAAATAGCAACATTTTTTTTTACAAATTCGGGCCAACCTTGGGCCAAAAAGCTTACTCGAGGTCTGACCCATTTAGAAAATAGGCCTTATTTATTTGTCTAAGCTCATTTTTCAAGCCTATATTTTTGCCCAAACCCTCCCACTTTTTGGGCGAGCCTTCAGGCCGGACCACTCGACTCAGCCTCTAGACAAATCTACTCTCAATGTGGTCAAAGTTTTTTTTTTTTATTTGAAGAGATTTATTTCCTTAAGAATTAATATTACTTAGAGAACATCTCTACTAATTCTTTTCTATATTGAATGCTTTATTGAGCTAAATTTAAAGAGATAACATTCACATTGATTGTAATTTTGCAAGTCACTATATGCTTATTTAAGATAATGCGAGTGAGGACTTATTTTAGTACAAAATGTTGTAAACAACCTATCATCATTATCATTATTCACTTTGTAAATAAGCTTTTGCATTGCGTTGCCAAACTTTTAGGCTCATTCATTACTCGGTAAAATTGAAAAATGAGAGGAAAAAAAAAAAGAATAATTTTGAACTCACTTATGTCCCTCTCTCATTTTGTTTGATATTATTAAGCATGAATGTGGCATTATAAGAGAAAAGATCGATTGAGTCTTAATTCGATTGGTATGGGCAATGTAGGAGGATGAGGGTTCGAGTATGTTGAAGCGCATTATGCTCCTATTTATGGATTGGGGAGAGGCCATGGATATCAAAAAGAGCAGATATGATCAAAACCTATAATAAAATTATTCACAGAAAAAAATTAGTGAGTTATAGAATAAATACAAAAGTTAATTTAAAATATATAAAATTTAAAGGGAGGGACTCACTTACATTGTTTTACATCTTTTCATATATTTTTGTATGATTTATATTTTAACGATCTAACCATTGAATCTATCCTTTGTAATTGTTATGTATGTAAATTTTTGAACCGGTTCGATATCTCTATCATATCGATTTAAGATATTGCATATATTGGTATTTATTAGATGGTTGGATTTTTTAAATTTACGTCAAATTTGACATATATATATATATATATATATATATGAATGGAACAGAGCATTAAAATATTACACATATAAAAATATACTAAAGGTTTTACCTATATGAAATATTAAAATTTATAAACTAAACCAAAATAATTAAATAATATAAACATTTTAATTCTTAAATATTGTTGTGGTTAGATCATCTTTGAATAAAAATTCAACCATGGAGAGCAATTATCGTAAGTAAGGTAGTGAAATCAAATCATGCTAATTAAAATCAATTGATAAAAATGATTATAACAAAATCAACTCAGAATTGAGATTTGAATACTTTAGGGATTAAAGTGTGAAATAAGCCAAAAGTGAAAGCAAATAATTTAATGAAGGCAGGCCAACGAAACATGCCACCACCGTCCTTACTTTAATTAAACCAAAACCACTCTCTGTTACCAAATGCCATCATCTCTGCCCATAACCCATTCAACACTTATTTAAGAGTATAAGACTTTGGGTGAATTCAGAAATCTACAAGGGTTCGAAATTAAATCTTATATTTTTATAATTTTTAAATGATTAAATCATATTTTTACTATTTTTAAGGGGTTACTTTTACTATTTTAAAATTTTAAAATTTTCTAAAGGGCCTAAATAGATAATTTTCTATTTTAAGGGGTCATACGCCACTGGATGTGGGCTTGAGTGAGCTGAAGTACATTATCTTCCTATTTGTGGGTTACGAATGGCAATATAAGAAGATGTGGGTTCAAGTGCGTTGAAGCACATTATCTTCTTATTTATGGGTTCAAGTGACAACGTATCATTTGGTACTCGAGTTTGATATTTTTTAATATAAAATTTATATTATTTTTTGGTACAACTTGACATCTGTATTTAACAAAAATTATATATTTTAAAATCTAAAAATAACAATATTAATATTTTAGTGATTAATTTGGGTTTTAGGATTGATTTGATAAAAGATAATTAACAATATTAATCAATTAATTTAAAAAAATTACAAATTAATCCCTTAATTACTCAAAATTTTTATTTAAATCACTAAATTATTTCCATCTTTCTTTTTCCGAAAAACACTGCTGGGCTTGGATAACGCCGTAACGGTTGATGATAATATTCTTAAGGCAGCAAGAATTACGTGCACCAATCACGGAATTGCTCCAATTTTCAGGTAATTTTTTCTCTCTCTCCAAATTTTCTACTACAAATTGAAAATCAAAGGCTTTAGGAGGATGATTTCAATTATCAATTTTTTTATAATTAATATTTTGTCTCCACGGTGTGGTGTGTGGACTTTTTCATCCTTCTTCTAAAGGGTCAAATTATGATTTCAGTCCTTTTATTATACTCAAATTTCAAAATTGAATGTCTATGTTATTTTTCTCATTTTATTATATTCGAATTTGAAATTAAAATTGAAAATCTATATTGTTAAATCTTCTCGTGACTTTAAGATTTAGGAGTGTACTCGAGTCGAGTCCGAATACTGACAAGTTTGAGCTAATTAAGCTCATACGTATTCAAGCTCGAGATAGACTCAATACTTAAGCTTAAAGTTAATAATATTTTAAGGGAAATAATGTAATTTAATAATATAAAATAGGGGAAACTACAAGTTTAGTCACTTATGTATGGTTCAAATTACGTTTTGGTTATTGAACTTTAAAAAGTTATGATATGGTCACTAACGTTATTGATTTGTTACATCTTGATAACTGAGTTGTTACCGCCTGTTACGATGATTAGGGTAAAGAAGGAAGGAATTTGTGAATATTTTGATGATTGAAGCTGATAAAGGTTGAGGGTTATTGATGAAATGATTATATCGTAACTTTTTAAAGTTCAATGACCAAAATGTAATCTAAACCATACATAAGTGACTAAATATGTAGTTTACCCTATAAAATATTTAAAATATATATTAAAAATGAAAAGTTCGATAAGGTTCACCAGTCGTTCAAGCTGAGTATCACTAAACTCAAATTCGACTAAATCAATAGCTAAAGCTCGACTCAATAATTACTGAATCAAGTTCGAGTTTTTTCAAGTCAAACTCAAATAACTTACAAGTACCGATGTCTCATTTTCACCCTAACAAGATTCAAGAATGAGTAAACAGAATATATATACTTTAATTTCGCATAGTTTCGATCTACTTTTATAATTTTATTAATTAGTTGAAATAAGTAATATAGTTAACTATTCTAAATAAAATATTAAAGTAGATTTTTCCTAAATAATCTCATTTGGCTTATAAAAAGAGTACTTAACTGCACTACGAATCATCAAACTATTACCCTCATTTTAAATTAGTCCTTAAATTTCAAAACATTCGATTTACATCATCAAATTATTGAAGTAATGTCAATCGGGTTCTTTCATTATTAAAATCGTTAATTTAATCATTAATAGAATATAAAAATTTTTAGTCATGCTCTCTTTTTAATTTTAGTGTTTATTTTTAAAAGTTATGCAAAAGAGTTTTAAATTTTTTAAAAATTCATTTTAAATTATACAATATAAAATTTGACATGTCATTGAACGTTCAAAAACAAATTTAAAAACAAAATGACATGATTAATATAACATCGATAATTTAAGGATGTAATTAGAATATTCTAAAATTTAGAGAACAATTTAAAATAAGATCTTATTTTGAGGATGTTTGGTAGAATTATCTCAAAATTTTAATAATAATAAAAAAATAAAGATTGACCTAGAAAGGCTTTTCCATTTATTCCAATAATTTTTCTGTTAGTTTTATTATGATCCGGTATTTGGGTTAGTCACCGGTGAGCAAAGTAAAAGCAGATCCATCAAAAATGGAGGAACAACATTAATATCGATTTTCAAAAACCAATCTTCAATTCTCTTACAACACTCTTTCATGTTCTTCCACCTAGTTTGACTTTCTTTGTTCTTGTTTTCTTTTAAGGTTTTTAGAACATGAGCGACAAGGAAGAACCAACCAAGCTAAACGACGAACAAATCGGTGAACTACGTGAAATCTTCCGTTCATTTGATCGAAACAACGACGGTAGTTTAACTCAACTCGAACTCGGTTCACTCTTACGATCTTTGGGTCTAAACCCGAGTTCCGATCAAGTTGAAGCGTTAATACACAAAGCCGATACGAACAATAATGGGTTAGTTGAATTCTCGGAGTTTGTTTCACTGATGGCGCCGGAACTGTTATCGGAGAAATCGCCTTACAGTGAAGAACAATTGAAACAATTGTTTAAGATGTTCGATAGGGATGGTAATGGATATATCACCGCCGCTGAGTTGGCTCATTCGATGGCGAAGTTGGGACATGCGTTGACGGCGGAGGAATTGACGGGGATGATTAAGGAAGCCGATACCGATGGGGATGGGATGATTAGCTTTGAAGAATTCTCGAATGCGATTACTTCAGCTGCTTTTGATAATTCTTGGGGTTGATTGATGGTGAAAAAAATATAGAGTTATTTTTGTTATGTTCGGCTTCGTTTTATGGTTTTTTTTTTTTTTTGGTTATTTTGTGTAGTTTAATAATGGAGAATTTTTAATTTTATTTTTGGTGTTTATTATAGTGTTTTTTCAGATAATAGATGAACTTGTATGCATGATAATCATAGATCTTGCATAGTAGTATCGGTTTGTTGGATTAAGATCTCCGGAGGCATCTCCTGTTATACGATTTACGGTGGGTACCTTTTTTAGTGTTGTATAAATATTTTGTTTCTCTCACATTTTGCAATCTTTAAAAGCCAATAGCCGTCAGCCCTACTCTCCTTTCTCCTATCTCCCTCTCTTCCCTTTACCCTTTACTCTCTCCTTCTCCCATCTTCCTCTCAATCCTCTT
Organism: Gossypium raimondii; assembly: GCF_025698545.1. Taxonomy (NCBI): domain Eukaryota; kingdom Viridiplantae; phylum Streptophyta; class Magnoliopsida; order Malvales; family Malvaceae; genus Gossypium; species Gossypium raimondii. Next base: position 48,061,189 of record NC_068566.1, on the reverse strand, counting down.
CCTTTCCTTTTCCTCTTTTTCGACAAAATAACCTGGTCTCTCCCTCTTCCACTCGGCTTTCAGCCTCCAGAAAGGTGGAGGAGAGACCCTCAACTTCCCTGTGGTCTTTCCATGGCTCTCTTCCAAGAGCCTGTCTCCCTTTATCTAGTCGGTAGCTTTCTCGATGTCGTTTTTGTTTGTTTTGGCAAGAAGACTATGCGGGGTTGAGCACCATTGACCTTTTGTCTTGAAGGCTTGTGCATGGTGATGTCGATTGAGCTGCTCTGGATCTGTGTGTTTCGAATGCTGATGTCCTCTCAAAGGCTTAGGATTTACAGTATTCGGTGGCCCCGACGTGCTCTACGGTGTCAATGGTGATCCTCGTTAGTAGACTTGTACGTCGAGAGTACGACAGCTTCACCGAGATTGTGGTCCCCGTTTGCATACGGTGACAGATTGGAAGTGGTGAGACTAAGGTTTGTCTCCTCTCGTGTTGGGTTTGGTCATTTCAACTCTTGTACTTCATGTTTTATTTTCTAGACTTTTGGACCCTTGTAATCTTTGGATGTCGATACTCATATCCTTTTTTCTTTTTTATTTGTGCTTTACCCCTTACGAGTTGGATGATCCTTAAGTAATGTTTTGAATGCATATAGGGTAAAGTATGATGTTAGTGGTTGTATTTGTATAGAATTTGGTATTTGGTTCTTTTATTTTAAAACTTAAACATTTAATTCTTTTATTTTTTTATTTAAAATCTTTAATTTAATCATTATGTAGTTTCTATCAGGATTTGTTAATCTGTTAATTTTTTCAATCATATGGAAGCAACATAATTAAAATTTACGTTGACAAATTTTGATAAAAATATTTATGATTTTAATGATTAGATTAAAATTTTCAAATAAAAAATGAAACTTAAAATTTAAATTTTAAAGCATAAAATTATATCTCAAATTTGATCAAGAATTAACAACTAATTCATATATCATTCATCCATTTATTAACAACAAATTATGTAAAATTGTTTCAAAGGTTGAGATGGTTCCAATTAGCAATGATTTCGAATGTCAATGTTACATATGAGAAAGTAGTGCTGCATTAAAATAAGAGCCTTACAACAATGATTCACATGTATTAAAATCATTATATAAATTATTAATAATTCAAAATATGAATATATATATATATATATATATATAACACCTTACACTAACTCGACACGAAAATAATGACATAATTATGACCAAAAACATGGATTATTATCCTAAGTAAACCCAGTTTAGTGGTTCTCAGGAAAGTTTCATATTTTTGGAACTCCATAAATGCAAACAGATGAGGTCTTTCATCTTCACTTGCGCACCATCCATTGCATTATGTCCTTTCTAACAACTCCCTGGTCTCTCGTGTAGTTCAGCCTCGATGCGTCGGGTCCGTTAATGCTCAAATGCCGGCACCGAGTCATGTTTCCGGTAGCAGTTGGTGGTTGCATCATCATTGCAATGGTAGTAGGGAAGGACTTAGACCATGTACTTGTTAATGAACTAAAAAGATGTCTACCAGCATCATGGTTTCGAGGTGACTGGTTGCTTCGTGGAGTTTTCGGTGAAGATGTGTTTGTCACTTGCTTTGGCATGTTCATGTTTGCTTTGCCAGTACCGTGGTTGGGCTCTTGATGAGGCGGAGGACCTCGGATTTGAGCTGAAGGTTTTATTTTATGGAGCCAGCGGAGGATACAATCACCAAGGTTTCGACCAACTTCTAAGTCTCTATGCTGTATGTTCCTGTGAACCTTGAGTGCTATGTCGAATACAACACGCGTTCTTCTGGTTGCGGAAATAGGTAACAGTTTCCGAAAGAAAACAAGAGTTAGCGAATGTCGTTTCGAGTCCTAATCTTTTGCAACGTTAACCAAACATATGATATTCAAGACCATGGTTTCCCCTGGAAATGAAGCTCACTACAAATCGGTTTACGTAGTAAGAAAGGTTCTACCTTAGTAGCTTCGAGTAAGTAGCAAGGCAAGGCTGATGCCCCCGTATAAAACGGGCGAGAATTGGATCGAATAAAAACATGGAGGAACAACAAGATGACAAAATTAAAGTTCCTGCAACACAACACCGATGGAAATCTAGGAAATGATCCAAAAGTAAATTAACAAGATCACTACAGATCGGTGAATCAACTACTAACGGTTACATAGTAAGAAGGGTTCTACCTTAATAGCTTCGAGTAAGTAGCTAGGCAAGGCTGATTCCCCCGTATAAAACGGGCAAGAATTCAATCGAATAAAAAGCATGGAGGAACAACAAGATCACAGAATAAACGATCCTGCAACACAATACGGAAGGAAAATATGGGAATGAATCATACATTACAACGAGTTCATGTGTTTCACACTCGAGTAACATAACTGTACCTAACTGGAAAGGCAAAAGAAAGGGGGGGGGGGGTTGATTTATGTACAGATATGATAGGCTTCTTTTCCTCTCATACTTCAGCAACTTAAAGAAAAACTTAGATAGTTATGGAACTGTGACTTCATGTAGCACATTCATACGGTCCTGCTCGGACTCTTCAGTTTTATTGAAGTACCCGTGTCCAACATATGAATATGAGAATATGACCTCTAAGGATCTTTCAAATGCATAGGAAAACTTAGCGTTCATATGCTTGGTTAAAACGCAAGACATGTGTGCTGGGTGAAGTTATGCTAAACAGAACTAAGAATACAGAGTGTTCACATAATTACCCCAAACTGAAACCACCTTTGCTTGCTCATTTAACAGTTGAAAACCAAATACATCTATGATCTAACTCATAAGAAATGTTCAAAACTAAATTCATACTATATCACAGAAAAGGAATCAAATACAAGTAACCTTCGGCCAAGTCAAATATGACAGTTGATTCGGTGGTTAAAATAGGTGAAGTAGATCGATTATCAGTTAAAAATTTTCATAATAATATATAAAATTTTAATCAAAACTCACCAATAGAAAAAGAAAAAGTAGATTGATAGACTTGACCGATTGAACCGACTAATGTTAAGTGAGTTAAAGTATTAGATTAATCAATTAAGTCAACTTTTAGTTTTTTTTAACTGAACCAATGAATTAGACCAATTACTCTCCCCTGTTGAAAGTACTAACAACTCTTACTACTACGCATAACCCTGAACCTTTAAATTTGAGAACAATATGCATTTGCTCGAATTTATATCCTCCTGATTGTTGCAATAAGCAACAATACTACTTGACTTAAGATCCAATCAGTACCAAGTCCTAATTTACTCACAATGACGGTTAATTACTGATGAATGTACTTGAGAGATCCCTCTATTATAGGGACCTACTTAAATTAGTCTCTCATTATTAAATGGATCAATTTAGTCGTTCTATTAAAAAGAATCAAATAAAACCAAATTAGAATATAGTTAACATTTATTGTTTTTAAGATATTTTTTAAACCATAAATATTAACCATATATGTTACATTTGAACTTATTTGATTTATATAAAATTAAATTAACCTATTTAATAACAGATGGACTAATTTAATCTAATTTCTACAAGACGTTGGAGGTTAAAGTTATTTGATTCAGTATAAAAATTAATTTAATAATAAATGAACTAATTTAATCCGAGTTAGTTTATCAAGTGTGATATCTTCCCTGAATTTCATTGAATGCTCAGAAAACGAAAGATTCTTCAAGGTGCCTCATCACAGCCTAATACCTACTCAACCTCAAACGCTCATTAACAAACAGAGAACTAACAGTATTTCACGGTTAAGTACTTCCAAAAATTAATCAAAGCAGATTCTTCTTCATACAATGCAAAATCAATCAATGCCAGAAATATATAAACCAAACAGAAATTAAAAAAGAAGAAGTAAAAATCAATAAACAAATAAAAAAGCGAGAAATCTCTGCACCTTTGAACAAATTGTTGAAGCCGTGGCTGGTTACGACTAATAATCCGTCGCTGAATCTTCAAAGCAAGCTTGTAACTTCGTTTAAGCCCCAAGAAATAAGCCGTTCCCAATGCGATCTCCCACAGCACCATTTTTGCTTCTTTTTTTACCCCTCAAAAATCAAAATCTCTGTTTATCAACAGCTTTATTCTTTATAAATCTTCGTCAATGGAAATTATTTTTTTATTTTTTGCTTTTGCCGCAAGTTTGAAATTTGTTCGTTTTCTGGTATTAGGAGCCGCCAGAATCTTCGATCTCGCACTGACGACGGTTTCTTTTTATTATTATTAGGTTAAATTCTGCTCTTAGTCCCTAATTTGCGTAAGTTATGGATTTAGTCCTTATACTCTAATTTGATATTTTTAATCCCTGCATTTTTCAATTTTTGAAATATCAGTCCTGGCCAAATCAAATTGTAGCAGTTAAATATTAAGTTAAATTCTAGGTATAAATATCAAATTTATACATGAACTTTAATTTCATGCAATTATACACTCGAAACTTGATTTGTGGTTCATATGTGTACATATAACTTTGTTTTCTATTCAATTTTACATACTTAAAAAATGGATATAGACATTTAGTTTCATATTGGATTAATATAATTATTTGTGTATGCAGATATTATGGTAAAACGGTGCTAATTCGATAATGTTGTTAGTAATTTGTGAAATTTGAATAAAATCAATTTTTCATTTATACAATTGCGAAAACCAAAGTTTATGTATGACATTACATATTGGATCAAAGTTCGTGTATAGTTTTAATTTTTATCCCTAAATTCTATCATTTATAAAAGGTTAAATCCTGCTATTAGTCCATTTACTTTGAATGTTGTGAATTTAATCTATATACTTTAATTTGGTCATTTTAGTCTTTGTACTTTTCAAATATTGAAATTTCAGTATTGGCTAAATTGTAGTTGTTAAATGTTAAGTTGAATTCTATTATTTATAAAAGGCTAAATTACGTTATTAGTCCATATATTTTTGGAAAATTGTGGGTTTAATCCTGTACTTTAAATTGGTCATTTTAGTCTCTATGTTTTTAAATTTTAAATTTTAATCCTCGCTAAACGATAACCGATAAATTCATTAAGTTCTATTATTTCCAAAATCGATGCGATTTGATTGCTACTTTTAGGTAAGCACTAAAATTTCAAAATTCAAAAGTAAAATGACTAAAATTGATTGGTTCAAAAGTACAATGACTAAAATTGATCAAATTAAAGTATATGGATTAGATCCATAACTTTCAAAAAGTATAAGGACTAATAGCATAATTTAACTTTTATAAAATCATATGTAACAAACATATCAACACATGTGTAATACCACGTTTGCTTGCTATTTCCAAACAATATTCATATAAATATCATTTTATTTTAGTTAATAGATTTAATGACCTATCTTATAATTAAAATTTCAAATTTTCGAAAAGTATAAGGACTAAATATGACCAAATTGAAAACAAAGACTAAATTGATAATTTATTCATAATATAGAGACTAATAACAGAATTTAACCTTATCCTTATTTTTGTTAATTGTTTGAGTTGAGCTCACTGCTAACATCACCGAAACACCGATCACGGCCGTTGACAATATTTGACTTTTTTGGCCAAATTTTAGAGTTTCTTTTTAATCTTTTCTGAAATCCTTCCTGTAGACACGACAATCTGTTAATAAATAGCTAGGAGCTTATTTGGGTGGCGCCAATAGTATTGATAGACATAAATCTGAGTTTACGAAGTAAACCAACTGGTTTCGGTGTAGTCATCCTTCTACTTTAGTTTGATTTGGTTTGTTTTTTTGCCAGTTTTATTTTATTGGAATTCATGTTTTACTTAAAAAAATAAAAAATTTAACGTAAAATTTAATAAAAAAATTTAAAAAAAAATTTTGAAGTTAGGATCATAATTAGTAATTAAGCTTTACAGTGAATTCTCATTTATCCATAATTTTTATTTGGCCTTTAACTTTATAAAAAAAAGTTATTTTATCCCTCATCTAATTTTTTGCTTTTTTAGCTATTAAACTTGTAATTTTGTCAAATCACTCCAAAATGAATGTAAAAGTTAACTTGTTTTAACTTTGCTGGTCTTGCATACACGTGGATAACACATTAGCATTTAATTAATTTTTAAATTTAAAATTTTAAAAATATATAACTATTTTGAAATTTAAAATTATTAAAATTATTAAAAATTAAAAAATATTTTGTAATATTTTTAAATTTATAAAAGTAATTAAACGTTGATGTGTCATCTACGTGACAATTCATATATGCCACATTACAAAGTGAACAAACATTAACTTTTTCATCTATTTTGGGGTGATTTGAGAAAAATACAAGTTTAAAGACTAAAAGAGGCAAAAAATTAAATAGAAAGTTAAAATTATTTTTTGTAAAATTGAAGGGTCAAAAAGTTATATGCTTTTTATTTATTCTGAACAATACAAAATATTTTTTTAATTATTTTGTGGATAATATTCTGAGCGTCTTTTCAAGATTGTGACGTGTCTATAAATGATTAGCATGAAACACAATAATTTGTAAAAAAGAAAAACAAAAAGTATATGGGTAAAAGTATCATGGAGGCCCTATACTAAGAGTCTGATTGGATTTTACCCTACTCGAAAAAATGAGCAAATTAGTCCATATACGTTAGATTAAAGAGCAAATTGACCCTTCTGTTAAAAATTCCATCAATTTCTATAGTTAAAAACTGACCCCTATATATCAATATGAGATACATGTGGCATGTCATATGTCACTATATAGTTATTTTGTCAACCATGCCAATTTTTAACGGTACTAATGGATGAATTTCTTAACAGAAATGACCAATTCGCTCTTTAATCTAACGTAAATGGACTAATTTGTCTATTTTTTGTTAGAGGAGGCAAAATGTAATATGACTTCTAATATAAGGATCCCGATGGTAATTTTACCAAAGTATATGATATTAATTCAATAGTGCCAAAATTTCTTAATCCTTAAGATTTAAACTTACGTTTCTATGACATGAACATTTAATATTAATTTATAAACAAAGCAGTGAAGAAAAAGAAAAAGAAAAAGAAAAAGAAAAAAGAGATCACTTATGATTAGATGTGCGCATGGGTCGAGCCGGGCTGGGCTCAACTAAAAATTTATACACGTTTGTTAGGCTTGAGCCTGGCCTGGTTCGAAAAATGGGCCTAAAATTTTACCCAAGCCCGACCCAGATAAAAATGTTAAAACTCATGCCCAATCCGGTCCGCTCATATTAATTTTTGTATTATTTTAAAATATATATAATACATCAAAAATACTAAAAATATCAAAATAAATATTTCTCAACAAATTGAAAATAAATTTTAAATATATATATACTTAAATAACACTAAGATAGATGCAACTTAACTAGCAAATGCCTCTAAAATAATAACAAATTTAACAAATGTCTTTAAAATAATAATAAAATTAACAATAAAATAAGTTTTATGCAATATCCAAACAATAACAACAAAATAATAGCAACATAATAGTAAAATAGTAGCAAAATAGAGAGAAAACAATAAGAAAATAATATTAAGAAAAACATATTTTTTTTGTCCTTTAGTGAATTCAGGTCGGGCGGACTCGGGCCAAAAATGCCTTAAACGGGCCTTAATGTTTTTGTCCAAGCCCATTTTTCGGGCTTATATTTTTGCCCAAACCTCTCACATTTCGGGCCAGGCCAGGCCGGGTGGCCCGAGCCATAAACAGGTCTACTCATTATCTAATTCATTTACATATTATTGGTTAAAATATGTTATTAGTCCTTAAATTTTGAAAATTTTAAGATTCAGTTTATATTAAAAAAATTTTACAATTTAAATTTTATTAATTTTATTAATTTAAAAACTAAGTTTCTAACAATTAAGTTCTGAAGATGATACAATTACACGAGCAATTGATGACAAATCTTGACAAAGAAAAAACTATCTATGTCGAAAATAAAAATTCAACTTTTTACTCTATTAGTGATGAATGCACTACTTTAGAAACTGTAAATTAATTAAATCATTAATTCTCGATTCAATTAACTCGATAATAATTAAGTAAATAATTAAAATTTTATAGAATTAAAAAATTATAAATTGGCTCAACTGGTTCAATAGACAATTTTATGTCTAGATTTTCGTCTTTTATCAATTTTGAATGATTCACTCAAAAGTTGATTCAATCATTTTATCTAAACCAATATATCAACCAATATCTAATTCAAACTGCCTAAGAGGAAAAGTGGGTTTAAATGCACTTGAATCGACATCCTCTTAATTGCTGCAATAGCAGCAGTGCTAGTTAAACTAAGACTTAGTCAACTTGAAACTTTATTTTTGAATTATTATCCTATTCATGTATTAATTTTCTTTATTCAACAATTCTGTCCATGTGCCCCAAATTATGGTAAAACTAACCTAAAGGCCCGTATACTATTAGTTAAATTTCATTTTGTTCTCTTTACTCAAAATAATTGTAAATTAGTATCTATACATTAGATTGAAGGACAAAGCAATTTGATCTTTTTGTTAAAAAATTTCATCTATTTTTGCTATTAAAAACTGATCCTTATGCATTAACATGAGGTACATATGACATGCCATGTGTCACTATCTTGTTATTCCGTCAACGACGCTAATTCTTAACAATACAAATTGATGAAATTTTTAATAGAAATGACCAAATTGCTCTTTAATCTAATGTACATGACTAATTTGCTCATTTTTTAAGTAAATAAGATAAAATGCAATCTGACTTATAATACAGGGACCTTCACGATAGTTTTACAATAATTTATATATTTTTGGAAACATGTATGCCCAATATTTTAGCATATCCTTCGTCCTTACAATCTTTTAAAAATAAATAAAATTGATTCTATATTATTAATTAGTATCTTTATTTTGATTTATTAATTAATTTTAGAATTATTCTTTCCTTTTTTCCTTAAAATACCCGATAATTAATCAATTAATGCTTAATTAAGCTAATACACTCTTTGCTAAACAACGACGGCTTAAGAAAAAACCTAAATTATTAAAGCCGACTGTCACACATAGTCATTTTCCTTCAAGAAAATACTCAAAATATACATCCTTTGTATCGCTTCACCTCTTTCAATTATTTTTTCTCTCACACTGAGAACATGCAAAGACAATCCTTAGGCTCGCCTACCTCTAAGCTCCATAGCCATGGAGGAGAAGAGATTACCGGAGCAATCGTCGACGACGATGACCGCCGCAAAGACAGCAAGTCTCGCCGATTGACGTTTTCGGCTTCTTCTTCTTCGTCGTCGCCGTTGTTGTTGCCGTCGTCTCCTAAGTCTGAGAAGCTCATTCATCTCATTCCTGTTCTTACTCTCCTTTGCTTCCTCATACTTTACTTAAATTCTCACAGTCCTTCGCAATCTGGTACGTTCTTTTCGGTTCTCAAGATTAGGACTCGAGGTTACTCGATTAATCTTCGTCGTTCGTTTATTTTATTTTGTTTATGTTTCAGATTTGGCAGCTTTTAATGGATTCAAGCATTCCTCAAAGCATTTAGGTATAATGCAGCTTCAAATCGCTTTTTTTTTTCTTGAAATTTTCGGTTTAATCTTCATCGTTTTCTCCAGATTCACGTGAAATCGGCGAGGTAAGCCGATTTATGGAGTTCCGGAGAGGCGATGTTTTGGCGATTCGAAGCCAAAGGAACTTGCAAGAACTCGATAAGTACATCGTCAAGTCTCGGCCACACCGGAAAGTCGCCGATTTCTAAGCGGCGTACCGTCGGTTCATCTCTCTCTCTCTTTCCGCCGTTGTTTCGTTTCATGCTCTAGCTAACTATAAGTCCACACGTGCCGGTCATACTTGCACGTGCGAGGCATTTTTTTGTTTGCACATGTAAATTTAAATTGCATGTTAATTTGTTAGCTTGTGTGAGGCAAATATCTTAGCTGGCGCTACGTGTGTGGGGCTTGATCATCCTTGTTCACATAAAAACATATAATTTATATATTTTTGTATATAAATTAATAAAAAATAAAAATAAAAATAAAATGGAAGAAACTTTTGAAATAAAATACTTCAAATTAAAAATTTCAAATCGGCTAATGTGCGCCTCTTGGGAGTGGTGGGCATAAGTTAGTGAAGGAGCATAGGGTGGAATCCAGCTGGAAAATTCAGACCGTTATTACTCCTCGTGTTTCGGTTGGGATGCCAGCTAGAAAGTTGTACTAATCGCAGGAACCTATTAACTGCTCTAACGAGGATAATCCTACTATTTGATTCAGTGATTTTTTGGGTCTAATTTAATTTTTAGTCCTTTCATTATGCTGAAATTTAAGATTTAATCCCCTCACTTTAATTTAATATAATTTGATCTTCTTTTATATTGTTATCATGAGGTTTTGTTGTCAATAGCTATTGTTAATTTAATATGGAATCTTTTAAATAATTGTTGAATGGTTCATTGAATTTTCTAATAATACAAAATTAGATTAAAAAAGCTCTCCGTCCCTTTTTTCTTTTTGTTTTGATATTAACTAAATTGGACATTCTAAAAGATCACGATGTTATTGTTTTTGTCTATTGTACATAATTTTAATTGGTATAATATCATATTTAGCCACTGATGTTTATATATAGAATGTATAATTTTGTGGTCAAAATTTGTTAAATTAAAATTAAATTAATAGAATTTGTAAGCTTTGAGGGTTAAATTTATTATTATACAAATTAAAATCATGTACAATTACGAAAAATATAAACATTGTGATTAACATTATCGAAATTGATAGAAATTAAAATACTCTAATTTTTTTTCATTGGAAAACATCACTTTAATATTTATTTTTCAAAATTGACAAAAGTTAAATTACTTTGAATTTATAGAGAAATTAAATTGTTGAATATCGAAATCCTGTAAAAAAAATTGCTTTAATATCTGCAATTATTGTTATTATTAATTTACCAGCTCTAAGTATAGTTAAAGTGTGTTTAGGGTTTAAAATATTTAAAAACTTTGGAGTTGGTGGGGGGGTTTATTGATAAATTTTAGGCTGCTTTATGAGTGATGGAGAAAGCAATGGTGGTATGGATTAGAACGATAGGGGTTACACATGTCAAAAGTAGAGTCATGATGTTACGTCAACAACAAGCCACAAAAATTGTCGGTGGTTACCCAAGAATCCAATTGGTTCAAATTACCTTGTATTCCTTGCTTTCGCTATTGACTTTACGGTTTGGTAAAAAGAAACATAATTAGTTTTAACAGTGAAAATGGGTTTCTTTTTTTTTCTTTTCACACTTCGATATTCCGTAAATTAACGTCTTCGGATCCCATAGTTTCTCTTTTTTTTTTGTTCTTTTCTTTTTGTGTTTGTCGTGAAAATGAAACGAAAAGTAAGTTAGAAATGCAATGCTTTGTATGGTTTTATTTATACGTGTCTGCCATGCAATGCAGGGTTGATACGAAATGGTGATTACTTTCTGGGGTTTTGATCAGCATGTTTGAATTTTTTAATGTTTAAATTTAAAATTAGTGTTAATTAAAAGCTTGATATTATTAGTTTTGTTATTACGTCTTTGGTTTGGTTGATTTTTGGGTAATATTTAAAGTTTCTTGTTTTATAAAATTTATAAATTTTTAAATCCATAATTGGAGATGTTTATGCATATTCGAAATCACGTTTTTCATATTATTGCAATAATAATATTGTTGAGCTAATATTTAAAATTAATTTTTAAGAAAAATCGTGTAATCCAAATTCAAAATCAAAAGAGCAATTATCACCTAGTGATCGATAGGCGAGACTCCATTGACTAACTTAGAATCATAATTAAAAGGAAAAAAATGTCAACTAATACAATGCATGGGCGTCTCCAAAGACTTCATACAATCATATGTCTAAAGTTTGACTATTAAGCTTAGAAATAGGAGTACAACAGTGGTTCTCAATAATTGAGGTGACGAAAATTATGGTCTACATCCACATATGCCTCGGTAGAAAGAGGATTAAAGACTCGAGACAGAAGACGAGCACAACCATGCCGTCGGAGTCGCGCACGATTACCCCGCACGCTCCTTTCCTCTCGGTTGTCCTCCAAACAACATCTAAGTCTAAGCTTGAGCACATCTCCACTATGTGCTTCCCGTTTTGCAATAATGGGCTAGATGGGCAGCATCGGCACATACAACAATATGTGCACCCTAAAGTCCTTGTGCAACATTTGTTGTCATAATCAGTACAAAGTTTATTAGTTTTGGATGTTTTTAATTGAGTTTAATTATTGAGGCAATGATTACAAAACTTGAGAGGCAACCTATTGTAATCTAACACCCAAATTGTAGCAGCCCACACCTTGTGGATTTGATCCTCATTTTCTTAACCTTTCTTTTCAATGACTTAAATATAGATAATGTTGTGCGTTTGGTAGGTTGCTAGTGGACCCCGCCGTCACGATTGTCCTCAAAGACACTGTCTCCATATAGTAATATTTACGGTATATCAAATATGGTATTATATTTTGGTATCTAATGATAACCGTGTTAATGTTTTAGTGTTTAATTCGGGTTTTAGAGTTGATCGATAAAATTCATAATCAACTAATAATATTTGCAATTAACTTTCATCAAATCTACCCTAAAATCCAAATTAAATCATATTCATAGGACTGTATTTGACAATTTAAACTTAAAGTTAAACAAAGTCACAACTAATACTAAATTTATTTTATTAAAAAATATGAAAATTAAAGCTAATAATATTAGCAAGTAACTTTCATCAAATCAACTCTAAAGCTTAAATTAAACACTAAAAGTTAGTACCGTTACTTTTAAGTATCAAAATGTATAACTTTTGTTAAAAAACGGTACCAAATTGAACCAAAAACAACATAAATATCACATTAAAAAAATATCAAACTTAAGTACAAAATGATATATTAAACTTATTATTATTGTCAAAGGCGAAAACCGCAATTTATTCTTGGGGCTAAAATAAAAGTTTAAAAGTTTGACTGCCTGATTATGCTCGTATCATTAGCATTCTTTTGTAACTAAATTTTAATCCGAATCTGAAATTTTGATTTGATTAAGTTAAACCCAAATTCTAATTAGGGACACTTTCAATTTTTAGTTTCATTTTCTTGGTTTAAATTTGTTAAGCTCAATGTCTGAAATATATAGGTTAAAATAAACAAGATTTTACTCTTTCTATTAGGTTAAAAATCTCATTCAAATCATACTAAATTTAAGTAGAGGGACTGAATGTCAGATTTTAGCATAGTAGAGGGACTAAAAATAGAATTAGACCAACAAACAAACATAGTTTATAAGGGATATTAGCAAGGGAACACACAAACATGTTCTTCAATTGCCAGAAGCACATAAGGTAAGTTATGGCCAAATCAGCGTATTACCACATTCCGCATGAGCGGAACATGTAGTTGCTTCGTCGACGACAGCGACATTGGTGACCACCGTCGGATTGACATTATTGCTACCGCGAAAACAAAGTGCGAGGGGACAAGGACATGCTTGCAATAAAACTCTGCCTGAACTAAAGTACCTGCACTCAAAAAACCATACCACATGTGCAATTGATCACTCAATTCAATTAACTCATTCTAATGTCAGAAGATTAGGGTTTAAAAAATATGATTTTTGTTAAGAGAAAGTTGGACTTGCTTTGGGAGAAGTCTTTGAAGTGTCGTCCAGGGAGTCGATAGACCCCTCAACGGTGAAGGTATTGTGCCCAGGGTGTCTATGCTCGGTTTTATCCCCGGATTTTATCTCCCAACTCCGTAGAGAACCCTTGATGGGGCTTGAACCGTTGCCTTTATATGGCATTAGTGGGTAAGAATGGTACCATACCCGAAGATAAAATCGAGCATAGACACCTTGAGCACAATACATCCATTGTTGAGGGGTCAATCGGCACAATACCTCCACGGCTCCACTGTTAAACTACACTTGTAGGGCAACTTTTTAGGATCATAATAATCAAACCTAAATATTACCGATCATTAATCAGTTTAATTATGCCCTCAATCCTTGTATGTTACACCTTATATTTTTCAAAGTTTTGAAATTTAATTTTTTATTTTATTTTCAAGAATGTAATCCCTCTATTTAATTTGATAATATTTAAAAGTCCAATTGATAACATTATTAATGGAATTTTATTTAAAATTTTAATATGTGATATTTTAATATTAAAAGTTTTGTATTTAAAATTAAAGTACAATTGAAAATACATATTCAAATTTAATAAAAGTGGGTTAATATTTTTTTAACAAAAGAACAGATTAAATTTTAAAAATTAGAAGAGTAGAGGAACCAATGGCACAATTAGACCATATTAATTAGTAAATTTAAGCTTTTGAATGAAGATTCCTCCACCAACCCCAAAGTATGGGCTTTTCCTTTTTTCTTTTTTGGTTTTATTTACCTATTGCATCTTATATTATTTGTTATCATATGTGTTGCATATATGCAAAGCTATCGATTTAGGTCAGATAAATAATTTAAAATTTTCGAATTATTTTAGATTTAAATTGATTTTGATTAGAGAAGTAGTCATATATCATTATCTTGACTAATGCTTTCTTTTAGACCTATTAATTTTAAATGGAATTTAAAAATTTGAATATTGTAAACCCGAAATGATCTAAATATCAACAAAACAACTCAAATTCCAACCCAAAATGACCCAAAACCTGCATGAGTGTAACATGTAAGCTTGGCACCAGCGACAACATTGGTGGCCACCGTCAAAGCGTAGATAAAGGCCAGGCCTTGGGTCAAGGGCATAGCTAGAGGGCAGGCATCGGCTCCATTGGCTCAATAAGAAAATTGCTTTATAACCCTTCCCTAAAATTAAAAGATTCAATTCAGTCCTTTTAACCTTTAATTAAATGAAAAAAAGTTTATTTAAGCACTTTTAAAAATTAATAATTTAATTTAAACATTTTTAATACAAAATTTTTAACTTCACCCCTGACTACTGTCGGATTGCTGTTATTACAAGAGCAAGCTAAATAAGTGCCAAACTCCGTCGTTCAACTCAAACCCGAAATGACCTAAACCGACCCAAAACCAAAGCTTCAAACTCAAAAAGACCATAAAAATAAACTAGAGAGAAGACTAAGAAACAGAAGAGACAATCTCCAAATCAATATCAATGGACACTACATCTATCATGAACCTTCAATAATTTTATAATAAAGTACACATTTAAAATTTAAACACCAATTTCAAGTACCTTATAAATAGACCCTAAATCATCGTTTCTAAGAACTACAGTTCAATTGGAAGTGCTTACCTGAGTAAATGGAATAAAAACAACAAATTCAAAGGGGCATATAATGCAAAAGGATTTCACTTTTTGCAAAATTTCAATCCTCAAGTCACTCCATTGCAATGCTTGGTCCTCCACTGGTATTAAAAAGCTACAAAGGGACATTAACAATGATAAAGATGAGAGCATTGATTTTAAGCTCACTCAATGCCCAGTTCAAAAAGCGGAGGTAAATATTATTAATACTAGGCTTTCCAAAATCCGAATCCGAGTCCTTATTTCTTCCTTTGTTGGTCCGAAACTCTAGCTCCCATAATCTTACAAACTGGCTCGTCTTTCGACCGAAGAAACTTTAGAGCAGGATGAACCTTGAGGTCTCCTACTAATAACTTCTGACCACCATCCAACTCGCTTAAATCAACATCAATATATGGAGGAATAATGTCTGGCGGGCATAGGAACTTAACGGTTCTCTTGATAGTATTCAAGAACAACCCTGAAAAATATTTAAAATATATGCATGAAAGAAATATATTAGTTACAACAATATGGGAATGCAACAAATAAGATGGTAAAAGTACTATAGAGGCTCCTGTACTAGGAGTCAGATTGCATATTGTTCTCTTTAGTCAAAAAATTGGTCCATGTACGTTAGCATGAGGTACACGTAATTGTCTAGTTTTTAATAGTATAAATGGATATAAATTTTCACAAAAAGGATCAATTTGCTCTTTAATCTAATGTGTAGGGACCAATTTGTCCATTTTTTATTAAAGCGGGCAAAATACAATCTGACTCCTAGTACAAGGGCCTCCATGATAATTTTACCAAAATAAGATTCATATGGACAAAGTAAATTATCTGAAACATATTAACCTTTGAAGTAAGGATTTACTTAAAGGCAACCTAAGATTTTGAGACAAATATTTAATGGTACATCAAACAAAATGCTTCACTCGCTCGTTCCATCTAAAACTACTAACCACAATAGTGTGAGCACTGAGCACACCACTAAAGAGCGAGGCAACGTTTCTCGTACATACTAGCAAGTTATCGCATTGAACAATCTCCGAATGTCTAACCGAACATCCTTACATAGGATGATCAGAATTAACATGAACGTTACTCATACGTACTAGGGGAAGTTTACAATTTAATATACCTATACATTATCATAAAGGGCTAATAGAAACCCGAGATAATATGAAAAACTAACACCTAAGCCCTTCGATCTCGCCACTCATAGTTCGCACTTGGACATACACTTAAATCCAAACTTTTAGCAATTGAAGTAAAATTGGTCGATAGAGGCGAAAACAAATACCAAAAAAAATGCAATTAACATTTCACATTTACAGTCCACATAATCGAAACATTTAAGATTCAAGTATCTAATCCAATGAAGTTCATTGCAATATTTTTACCTTTCCTTATTCCAGGGCATACATCTTCTCCTCTAAACACAAGAGGAATATCCACTTTCAGCAAAGCATTGGAAGGTGCCCGTATGAAGGTTACATTAAGAGGTGCATCAGTCCCCGCATGCAAATGAAGCTGAAACATCGATTCAAAGTTATATATACATTCAAATTCAATGGAAAATACAGCCGGTTAAAGAAGGGGAAAAAACCCAAAAATCCCAATGAAGCTGAAAAGGCGATTCAAAGTTATATATACATATTCAAATTCAATGGAAAATACAGCCGATTAAAGAAGAAAAAGAACCCAAAAATCCCAATGAAGCTAAAAAATCGATTCGAAGTTATATATACATATTCAAATTCAATGGAAAACACAGCCGATTAAAGAAGAAAATAAAAAAAACCCAAAAATGCCATTACCATTCTAGGAAGAACCCGAACTTTTTCAATCAAATCACCAGTCCCAAACTCCGATCGAACTTCAAGATCAAAAAGCCTAGAGAGAAAAAACGATTGACCCAGATGCTTAACCAGTTTTCTGATCTGATTAGTTTGAACAGATATGAGTCTCTTATTGCCTCCATGTTGACCATCTTCTTGTTCGAAAACGATGCTTGGGACTCGACCCACTTTCCTTTCTTTGGCAGAGATGTTTTTGCCGGAGGTAGAACGTGGAATGGCGAGAATAGTCTCGGCGTATTTAGGGTCAGGTTTGGGGAACCCTTCAAGGTAGGTTAATGGAGATGGTGAAGATGATTGGTCTAAAGCAAGAGCGGCTTGAGAGAAGAAACGGAGATGAAGGGTTTTGTGGGAATGGGATAGTGTACGGTGGATTAACGTAGCCATAACCGGTGACTGCAAAAAGAGGGGCCGAGTTTAGGGTGTGGGGGGGTTAAGGGAGGTTTTCGTGTTCGATGGCTGAAAATTTTGGGGGTTTAAGGAAAATGGGCCGAAAATGTTAAGGTTCGGCCTTAGTTTTCTTTCGGTTAAATTCTGCCATTAGTCACTATACTTTGAGAAAGTTATGGATTTAGTCCCTATACTTTAATTTGATCATTTTTAATGCTTATATTTTTCAAATTCTAAAATTTCAGTCCTCTCCAAATAATAATTATTAACTTCATTAAGTTAAGTTCTACTATTTCTAAATTTTTTTCCAGAAACATATTATCATATATGTAATGTCATGTCATCTTTGTTATTTCCACATATTACTCATTAAAAATTCGATTAGTAGGTTAACGAAAATCATTTGTGTCAAGACCAAAATTTCAAATTTCAAACAATATAGGGACTTAAAGTTATCCAATTGGAGAATATTGACTAAATCTACAATCGTATGCATAGTACATAACTAGTAATTGAATTTAACCAAACGAATTTAAATGCTATTATTGGGGTTAGGAGTGAAATTTCAACATTTGAAAAGTACATGGACTAAATCCACAATTTTTGAAAAGTACAAGGATAAAAACTAGAATTTAACCTATTATATGCGACTTGATTTGAACAACGTGGAACCAAATCGATCAGAACATCAATTTTCGGTTCGACCGATCTAATTAATTCAAGTGGTTCAAAGGAAACAAATTATCAAAAATAAAAATATTTTAAAAATTATATATATATAAAGGTTCAACAACAGTTCAATAGGTTTTTTTAGCTTTGTCCATATTGGTTTGCGGCTCAATCAATTCTACGCCTCTCACTTGTTCGGTAAGTCGATTGATTCCTAGTCCAACTAATTCAGTATGATTCAAACGACACTAATTTAAGTATTAAAAGACATGAACTTGAATATATTTAATCTAAACACTAAACTAAATTGGATTGATATGATTTAAACTCGAAAAAGCATTTCAAAATAATTCAAGCTCAAATAATCAAAACATGAAATTATTTCACCTAATAAATAGACCCCTAACCTTAAATTATTTTGTTAAATTTAAATCCATTACAACACAATTTTTTTAATTACATAACTACTAAATGGGAATTTTTTTATTTTAAAATATCACATTAACAAATTTAACCAAAAAAGTGGCTACTAACATTTTATTTTTCTTTGAAATAAAAATATTATATTTTAAGAAATTTTACTATTAAATGTTTCACTTTCGAAAATTCGAAAAGTACAAGGACTTATAGCATATTTTAACCGAACAAATAAACATTAAACCTAATAACAAACTCAACTCAAACTAACTTGCCTACACGTAATCCAAACGAATACAAATATTCATACAATGTGACATTATATAAATCCAATCAAAAGGTGAAAATTTGCCATAATAAAAACAAAACAAATCCCAAAAACCAAAAAATAAAAGGAAAACATCAACAACAATGTGATGCCAAGAAGATAAGTAAATATATGAAATGCTAAGGTATAGAATTTGGCCTCCACAACTATTTACTGAAGCAGCAAATCAAAGGATCAAACCTTGTGCAGGTGCAGGCTTAGATGGTTGTTTACTCGAGGCAGAATCTTTCGGGGACTCGGATAAATGAATCTGCGCAAAGTCATCAACCACTTTCCGTTTTCGTTCTTCTTCAGCTGCTCCCACTTTTTCTTTTGTCTTCTGGCCAACGTCTCCCGCTGCTTTTGCAACCTTATTGAAAGCATCCGTTACCCATGTAGCTCCGGCGGATATGTACTTGTTCTTCATAATGGCGGATCCTGCACCGCTGACCTTTTGCTCAGCAGTGGCAAATGCGGATTTTGTTTTCTCCGAAACGAGGAACTTTTGATCCATTTCTTTTACTTTGTCGGTAATAACGGTAGTGCCAGCCTGTATCTTCTCGGTGAACCCAATTTTCTTGTCGAAAGATGCAACTTTTGCTGAGGCTGTTGATGTTAATTGGTGCTTCTCGTCAAAGGTTTTTGCCTTGTTGATTGTATCTTTGCCTAAGATGAAGCCCTTAGCAAGCATGCCGGTAACAACATCCTCGGCTTTTCTAATAGTCGAATCAGCAGTTTTATTTTGTGTTGCCTGTGGAGAAAAATGTTTTAAGGTTTTGGTTCGGCATTTGAACTATTAATAGAGCATGATACTTACAGGGGGCGGTGCGAAAGCGGCCGGAGGCAGCTTGTAATCTGGAGATAAAGAAATGCTAACAGATAGACCAACTATCGTTGCTCCCTGAAACACAAGTACTTAAATCACTTACCTAACTCGTGTAGTATAGAGAAAAAGTTGGCAAGACAATCAACACAAGAATACAAATGAAAGTACCTAGCAAGTCCCTCTATTATAAGGAACGAATTAGATTAGTCCCTCTATCATTAAATGAATCAATTTAGTCTCAGTACTGTAAAAAAAGAATCAAATAAGACCAATTTCAACAAAGCTTTTATGGATCTATAAATTGAATCTTTTGTTTGGAGAAGAACTACAAATGGAAAATATAATTTTCATGTCATTTTTAAACTGTATATGTTAACTCTATTATAACTTGGCCTTTTTGATTCCTTTTATAATACAAGGACTAAATTGATCTATTTAATAGTAAAGGGACTAATTTGATCCTATCTATATAATAGAAGGACTTAGCAAATACGTCCACCCATGAATTCATGTCAGTCAAGCAATCATTTATAACTTAATACCATTGCATGGTAAAAATTCTATACTTCAGAGTAACGTAACAATACTACTATTTCCCTCGAAATCGATATCCGGCTTAGCTGTTGACTTGGTATAGTTTTAGGAGAAACCTACTGCAGCACATTTTTAGAGTTTCGATGCTTTTTCTCGTAAGTTTTGTGGGTTCTGCGGTACCAAATGGTAAAAATATGACTCCAAAAAGGAAAGTCTGCTATTCGATATAAAAAATACAAGCTATAAATAGATTGATCGTTGTTAAATATTTGCACAAGAGTCACACTGCATATTGTCTTACGTTATGAATATCCATAAAGAAACCAAAGGCAATCATTTCCAAACAATCAAACAAGAAACAAGATGGGCTATATTGGAATAATTGATAGTATGAAGTTGAATTACCGAAAGAAGAACAGCGGTCTCTGCTCCTTGCAAATCCTTGAAAGTAATATATGCAATTTGAGACACTTCATCACCTCTGCATAAGCATATAATAAGCTTTATACCCATAGAACGGTAATTTACGAAAAAAGATGATAGGAACTAAAAGAGCAAACCAACCTCTGCATTTCAACATATTCAATATCACCAGAAAAGGAAAAGAACTCTTTGATGTCTCGCTCGGTTGCTTCTAAAGAAATATTGC
Organism: Gossypium raimondii; assembly: GCF_025698545.1. NCBI lineage: Eukaryota > Viridiplantae > Streptophyta > Magnoliopsida > Malvales > Malvaceae > Gossypium > Gossypium raimondii. The sequence continues at coordinate 48,040,253 of NC_068566.1, read as the reverse complement.
TGACTTTAATGGTCTTAATCTGCAATGACAAAAGAAAACATTGACTTATTGAATCCTGATAATAACTAGGCTAAGAGAAATAACAGTTATCAACCTAAATTAATCAATTACTAACAAAACTCGAACCCAAAAACCTGATCTGATAATCAGTCCTAAACCCAACTTGATCACACAAACCCAAAGACTTGAACCAAAACTGACATGAACCCAAAATAACATGAATTTGAAAGGATCCAAACTTGTAATGACCCGAATTGGAAACCTCGAGTCTCAAACTTGAATGACCCTAAACCCAAAATTTACCTGAATAGAAATGTGTTGAGGGGAGGTCGGACTCACAATGGGTGAAGTCTTTGAACCCCATCAAGGCCAAATGCTCACATTTCCTTGGTGGGGTGAACCCGTCGAGGGCTCTCCACGGAATTGAGAGACAAACCCAAGAATAAAACCGAGCACAGACACTCCGGTCACAATACCTCCACCATTGAGAGGTTTGTCAGCTCTCAACGGACAACACTTCGAAGACTTCTCCAAATGCGAGTCCGACCTCCAGGCAACAAAATGAATTGAAAATTTTAAAATTCCAAACTAATTCAACCCAAAACCAACCTAAACAGCCCAATTGACATGTCTATCTCCAAGTATGAAATCCATTGCTATATAAAGTACAATTCAACCTCAACAAGCTTACTTGTAGAATACAATGGAGCAATCACATGCACATAAACTAAAAATAAGTATAAAGAAATTAAGTGGGCAAATCTAGAATGATTCAACTGATGCTATGGTGAACAAGAAATCACCAATTTCTTACTGCCAGAACCAGGGACGAAGACACAAGGGGCGGGCAGTGGATTTAGCCTCCCCACCCCCCCCCCCCAAAAAAAATGGTAGATTTGTCATTTAACCCCTTAAATTATTATAAAATTACAAGTTAATATAATGGTAAATTTGCATTTTGGCCCCCCAATCATTTACAATTCATCTCTGGCCCCTCTAAAGCAAATTTTTGGCTTCGTATCCAGAACACTTAAGCTTCCTTAAATCACTCTTTTAGCTATACAATAATACAAGTGCATTCAACAAGCTGGCTTACTATCAAAATCCTAGAAGGATTAAAAGCTATAATTGCTAATTTGCTATTAATGTTGGCAAACTACAATCAATCTTCTTGGTTTTTGTTCCCATAAATTCAAGTCTCCATTCTTTATCAAACATCTAACAGTCAATTTTTTCAGCAGTATTAGCTCATTAATAAAAAAAAATCCATCACTAATTAAGTACTTCCCAAGGATCCAATTAACCTCAGCCTTAGATTAAGCAGAAAGTTACACCAATTGTTGGATCAACAAAGAAATGAAGAAAAACCCAAAGTTTGGAACAAAAGAAACAGCAGAAACTATGAACAAAAATCATATTGCAAATGGATAAATCAATTAAAAAAATAAAGGAAAAGAAAAAGAAGAACTAACCGAGGCCATGGTCAAAGAAAAATGATAAAGTTGGGTCAATGAATGAAGTCTGTCTTAAGAATGGAAAAAATGAGGGATTTTTACTTTAAGGCATAAGCCATAGGGGGGAAAGCAGATTGGGAGGCAAGGGGGGTTTGGGGCACGTGACAGGGCGTGGGAGAGAAAACAATGGCTAAATGGGAGGGAAAGGAAATGCCAATGCATTGCTTGCCCGCCGGAAAATGGTTGCACGTGCCCGAGAGAAAAAGAAACAAGCTAAATTCCATTAGTACTCACTTAATTATTAGTAATTTTTTTTAATTATTTAATTATAAAAAGTCACAAAAATATCACATTATTAGTTAGTTGAAGATAGCAACATTTAAAATTGACATAATAGTAACTTTAACCCTCAAAATTTATAAATTATATCAATGTAGTCTTGATTCTAAAAAAATAACCCTCAACATTTACATCTTGTATAACTTGTTTTATTTTTTAATTTTGCTTTTATTTACGACATTGAGGGTTAATTTTAAAAGACTGAAAAAGATTAAAATTATTATCTTAGGTTTTTGGGTGTTTCTCTTTTTGTCTATTTTCAATCAAATTTAGTTAATAATTTTAATTTTTTAGCTTTTTAAGTGAAAGTATTATAAAGAAAAGTAAAACTGAAACAAAACACAATATTGAGGATTAGATTTTTTAGATTCAAGACTAAATTGACATAATATATAAATATTGAGGGTTAAAGTTACTATTACGTCAATTTTAAAATTTGTCCCTCTTAGTGATAAAAAGACAAAACTAACTTTTATAATTGAAAATTTTTTAAATAAATAGTAATAATTGAGTAACTATTTTATAATTTTCCATAGTGATAAAAAAATTAACTAATAATTTAGTAACCACCAAAAATAGGAGAAATTGCTTTTGGTTACTAATGTTAAAAATCTGAGTCCAAAGTAAAGTTTGAACCCTTTGCAAATATTTAGTACTTAGATTTAGTAATTTTTTATTCACATTTGTTTGTGAATTTTGCAAGGTTTTTCTAATTTGGTCTTTGCACTCGGAATTTATTAATATTGGAATTTTTAAATAAATATATATTATATATTTTAAAAAAAAATTAAGTGATAATATGGTATAATCTAGAGTATCATAATGTTATTACTTTTGAATGGAATCCAAATTTAGAGATTAAATGGATTTATCTCTTCTCAAAATGAGCAAGGTTTGAGATAAAAAAAAAAAAACCAATGACCCGAATACCATTCGCCATCCAAAGTGGATTTCATGATTCACCTATCATCATTCCTAGCTTAAAGTGGAAAAACAACCTAAAAAGGAATCAAACACTAGACCTGTTCATTGTTTTTCGGTTCGGTCCGAAAACTCAATTGAAAAGTGAGAGGATTTTGGTTAAATTATAGGCCCAAAAATAGGCTTTGACCAAAAAGTAATGCCCGTTTAGAAAACGGGCTAGGTCTTGGTAAGGCTTTTGGCCCAAGCCTGGTTCGACCCTACCTAAATATGAAATAAAACCCTGCTTTTTTATTATTTTCTTACTATTCTCTTCTTCTTTTTTTCCTATTTTGTTACCATTTCACAATTATGTTGCTACTATTTTATTATTATTATTTGGATATTGTATAACTCTCGTTTTATTGTTAATTTTGTTATTATCCTTCGCATTTGCTTGTTAAGTTACATTTATCTTAGTATTATTTAAGTATATATATATTTTTAATTTATTTTCAGTTTGTTGGGAGATATTTATTTGAATGTTTTTAACATTTTTGATATATTATATATTTTTAAAATATATATAAATTAATACGGACGGATTGGACTCGGGTTTTGATATTTTTATCTAGGTCAGGCTTGGACAAACTTTTAGGCCCATTTCGGGTCATGCCTAACAAATGGGCCTAAACTTTTTGTTGGATCGAATCTGGCCCGACCCATGGACACTTCTATCCAACACTATAAACTAGTGTCTTGGATAAGAGAACCATAAGTGCCTAATCTTGATATTAAATTTTGGAGGATTGAGGGTTTTAAAATTTTTTTATAAACCTAACAAAATTTTTTAAAAAAAAGTGTGTACAACTCAAATTTTTAAAAATTTTGAAAGGTTTAATACGATTTTCTAAATATATTAGACGATTTAATTAAAAGTTTCAAAAAAATTTAAGAGTATAATCAAAATTTTTAAAAATTCGCCTCAATGACCATCCGCTTATTAAGATGAACTTGGTTCAAGTCAACTTCAAGTTTTTAAGACAAAATTGGTGATCAAACTTGTCAAACCATCAATTCTCATTTTGATCGATTTGTCTAATTTAAATGAATAAATATAACCGATCAACCAAACTAATCTCTTATTTTAAACTGATATGCGAATAAATTCCTAATCAAATCCTTTGAATCGAATCAATAAAGCAACAACATTGACTCATTTTATCTATATCACCCATGTGTCACTGCCCCTCCAAATTTCACCATATGATTTTCATGTTACATTTATTCTTTTTCACCTAATCATATATCATATATATAGATTGATAGATAAATAGATAGATAAAATATAACAAACTACATAGGCTATATATGCGACAAGTGACACTCTCTCATTTTTTTTTCATTTAATTTTTTAATAATAGACAATAATAATTAAATAAATGCTTGATTTGCATGAGTATGCAATTTAAAATAAATATTAATTTAAAATTATTTAATTTTTATAAATAAAAACTCAATTTTCTCATATAAAATATTTTCTTATAATACATAATACATAATAATTAAAATTATTATTTATTTTTTTATAAACAAATATTCATTTTTTTAGTTAAACATATTCATTATAAAATCCGATTTTTAAGCTTCTTGACTGTAAACTTTTATTCTCTCTGGTATGTATCTTTATTTTCTATTGGGGAATATTCTAGATCGGTTTGTGACTATCAGCTGAACAAAAATTTGTTACTTTTAAATACATATACCACTTAAGTAACAAAAACAAATATAAAATTATTACATATTTCTAAAATAATTTTAAATAAAATATCTATTACCCATTTTAGAATATTTTAATAAAAATATTATTTTCACAAAATAAAAAAATTATTATTTAAAAATACATGGTAAGGTAAATATATAACTAATATTTTTACAAAGTTAAAAATAAATAATGTTTTCTAACATTCATTTGGTGTAATTTATTGGAAAAGATTAAAATATATTGAAAAATAATAAATTAAAATAGCAAATAAATAAAAATTTGATTTCATCATAATTCATCCTAAATGAATTTTTATTCCAATTTTATTCCATTTTATGATTTTTTATTAATATATATTTTTAATTACTTATATTAAATATATATTTTTAAAAGTTAAAATGTGAAACAAATTTTAAAAATTAATGTTTATTATGTAATACTTTATGCTAATTAGAAATTTTTAATTATAAGGATTTTTATGTTAATTGGATTTTATTATAATAAAGATTATTTATAGGTTTGGAATTTTAGAAAATAAAAAATATTTTTTTAAAACTTAAAACATTTATTATAAATGGAATTTATAAATAACAAATTAATGTATTCCAAAATCACTTTTTCATCTATATTTAATTTAGGAAATAAAATGGTTTAAAACATTATTTTTATTTACAAAATATATAAAAGAAAATTTACAATGATTAAAATTTATTTATAATATCAATAAAATAATTTAATATATTTTAATTCATACATAAACTCAGCTAAGAAATTAGTATATATGTAGTCTTCTTTTTTTTCTTTAACAGCCTTCTCGCCGTGTTTGTTATTTTCCCACCCTCTTTCCCGAAAAAAATTAATCTCAAAATTTTCTCGGGAAAGCGAGGGTTTATTACAAACACAGCTATATAGTGGAGCAGTAATCATGAGCTTTCGAGATCTGGAAGCCAGACGGCCATTGGTGTCGAGGCAAAACCTGATCAACGGCAAGCAAGACGCCACGCAAGCAGTGGCCTCTGGCATTTTCCAGATCAACACAGCAGTCTCCACCTTTCAGCGGCTCGTCAACGCTCTCGGTACTCCTAAGGATACGCCTGAGCTCCGAGAAAAGCTGTGAGTTCTTGCCGAATTCAATTGCCATTGCAATTTTTAAGTGATCACATGATTTCAATCTTCATAGTCTTCTGATTTTGATTCAGAATACACGAAATTTTAGTTTAATTTTGTTCAATTGCACTTAGCTTAGCTTCGATCTTCTATTTGAAAGATTCAATTACGGATGATTCACTTGTTTTTTTATATATACTGCCAGTTAGCAGACTACTTCCTTGTATTGCGTGGGCAAGTAGTTCTTTCTTTCGAATTTCTTAAGTGATTTTTTACTATATGCTAATTAGATTATCAGTGTTCAGTGTAGCTGATATGGTTAACTTGGCAGGCATAAAACAAGGCTACATATTGGGCAATTAGTGAAGGACACTTCGGCTAAACTTAAACAAGCTAGTGAAACAGATCACAGTGCCGGAATTAGTGTAAGTTCAGGATGATAAACTTGGTGTTTTCCATTCATATACACACATACATATATATATTCATTCTATTATGTTTGTGGCAATTCATGCATAGATTAATGAACTTATTGCCTAAATCGCTTGATCAGGGTCAAAACCAAAAAAAATTTTGGATTGAAATTAAGTTATTATATTTTATGAGAGCTAAAATCCAATTTTACCATTGTATTAGCTTATATCTTTATAAACTTTAGGATTTTCGGGGGGCCAAAATGTAATTTTATCATGTATTAACTTATAATCTTATAGATTTTGTAGTGTTTGCAAGTGCAAATTTTCCATTTTAGAGGGGGCCAGGGACCCTGCCTGCCCCTCTTTTCTCTCCCTCCCATTTCTCTTGAGGAAGTGCTTGATGCCTTTTAATTCCTTTAATTAATTATAGGCCAGCAAGAAGGTAGCAGATGCTAAACTTGCAAAAGATTTTCAAGCAGTTTTGAAAGAGTTTCAGAAGGCTCAACGACTTGCAGCTGAAAGGGAAACATCATACGCTCCATCTGTTCCCAAGGCAGTTCTTCCTTCAAGGTATCTAAATGTAGGAAGGTTTATCCGTAAATAGATGGATTGTAGTGCATTCAATGTTTGGTGTTCATGGCATACATGAACAAATAAAGTCATTTTTAACAAATTACTTATAAAACATCCATATTTATTATTGATTTTCTGCAATTTAACGGTTGCAAATACAAAGGATATGGTGGTCACTTTTGTGTTACACTTTAATCATGATTTAAGCGTTTGCATGTTATTCTTATGCTCGATGTTTGTTCCCGTTATACACAGTTACTCGGCTGATGAGGTAGATGTAGGTTCAGATGGAGGGGCTGTACAGCAAGCCTTTCTTCTGGAATCAAGAAGGTAAGTTCTCTTTATAAATTCTTGTGAATCATCCTTTACATATATCATGCAGACTTTATCTTTTTTCTGGAATCTGGAGATGGATTTTCTTGTTTTTTTGTTCCTATTTGTTGTTCATAGTCATTAAGCAGTTTGGTTCAGTTTTTTATATAGATTCTGGACTTATATGAATCCTCCATAGTCCAGGCCAGTTATTTTTCCGGGTATGTGTTTGTTTGTGTACGTGCACTTTTTTCCTGTTTGTTATCTATATATGCATGTATTAGATTAGAGCATCATAATCAATATAGAAGGGCAATACAATGAAGGATTCTAAATACTTAGGAAGGGCAATTTCTCATATTCATTCCTTCAAGCCATTTATAGATTCAATACAGGTTTCCTATGATTTGTTCCCTGATTTTTGGAAAAACTTTATGTGATCCACCGTGCTATTTGTTTGTAGACCGTTTATCTGTTTTGTTATCATAGTATTTATTTTTATGAATGTATTATCACACCATGGCCTTAGTTTTGAAAATCTTCTTCTTGCAGACAGAAGGTTTTGCTGTTGGATAATGAGATCACATTTAATGAGGCTGTCATTGAAGAAAGAGAACAAGGAATTCAAGAAATTCAGCAGCAAATTGGTGAGGTGAATGAGATCTTCAAAGATCTCGCAGTGCTAGTACATGAGCAAGGAACTATGATTGGTAAAGCATTTCAGTTTTTGCATTAGATCACGATGAATTTTCTGACCATTTAGGTTATGTTTTTAAAAGTAGTGAAACTCAATCTATTCTGCAGATGACATTGGGACTCATATCGAGAATTCACGGGCTGCCACTGTACAGGCTAAATCCCAACTTGCGAAAGCTGCAAAGACTCAGAGATCAAATTCTTCCCTGGTAACATGCAATGCTCTGATTTTTATGTTTTATTGGATTCTAAAATTTTGCACAATATGTAAAGCACCATCATGACTAACATACCCACTTTGTTTGTCCCCCTTTTATTGGGGGCCATTGGACATAGTGTGCGGTCGACTTGTGATCTCAACCAAAAAGTTTCAACCTTGATTTACCCAAATTCAAGCTCGATTCAATATGATTTGACTCAAACCCGAAATAGCTTGAATCTGAAACAAATGATCCAAACCCGAAATGACTTTTCAAGTAAACCAAAATGACATGAAGTCAAGATGATCTAACCCGAAAAACTCAAGTGGCCTTCTTGAATGATCTTAACTTGAAATGGTTTGAACATGAAACAACCTGAATGCGAAATGACCTGAAAATTTTAAAATTCCCAATTGTTCCAAACTAAGATTAACCAATCCACAACCAATCTGATGGATCTAGTCTATGGCTTCTTTCCTTTGGTGGGCATGTGAATCCCTATTGATTGCACACCTGAGTTGTCTAGTAAACTGCCGATGGGTAAAAGTATCATGGAGGCTCATGTAGTAGGAGTTAAATTATATTTTGTCCCTTCAAATAAAAAAAATGGGAAAATTAATTCCTGTACATTAAATCAATGAGTAAATCGATCATTTTTATTAAAAATTTCATCAATTTACACTGTTAAAAACTAATGTTGTTAACAGAATAATCAAATAGTGACATGGTGTACCACGTGTATCTTACGATAATGTACAAAGACTAGTTTTTAACAGTAGAAATGAATGGAATTTTTAGCCGAAGGATTAATTTGCTTTTTGATCCGATGTATAAAGACTAATTTATCTATTTTCTGAGTAGAGGGAGAAAAATGCAATCTGAATTCTAGTACATGGGGCTCAATAGTACTTTTACGTTGGTTTCATCATCGAAAGCTCCCATAATCAAATCCATCCAAGAACTTAATTCGTTACTCGTTTTTTTGGGCAGACCTGCTTGCTTATGGTGATATTTGGAATCGTGATTCTGATTGTGGTCATACTACTAGTAGTCTAATCGGAAGCTAAAGATCATCTCAGCAACGAGACGGTGATCTCTTCGCCTATGTATTTGATTATGTTGTTCTATGAGAAATGATGGCCAACAGGAGTTCACTCCTAGTCTTAGTATACTATATTGCGGGTAGCTGTATCATCCATTATCATCATGTGTTTGTTCTTTGGGATGGCAGTGTGTCTCTTTTCTGAAAGTTGGTGTTTGGGTTTGTAGACTTTTTGTGTATTTTACCCTTTTGTTTTACACTTCTTCTGATATTTACCGTGGTAAGAGTTTTAATTCTTGGTTTTCATGTCAATATGCATACATACATATATGCATTTGCATAGTGTCTTATTTCCATGAAATTGTGATTGTGCTACCTTTTTTTATATTTCTTAACTTAATGATACCTAGAGAACAATTTTATCAAGTAGAAATTGACATCATGTTTATTTACTTTTGGGTCACCTTGAGACATAGGGTGAGCAAAAGTTGGTTCAAACCGGTTTAACCCGTGGTTTTTGGTTAAGTCGGTTCAGTCAGTTACGATAGTTAAAGATAATCTTTTATGTAAGTCAGTTATCAGTCATGAATTTTTATAATTGAATTGATAGACTTAACCAATTTCAAATAAATATGTAATTTAGGTAAAAAGATCTTTCCAGTCCCTATCAATTTCGATATTGAGCAAATCAGTTCCTCTTAAAAAATCTAAGCAATTCAGTCCCTGTCAATTTCAAAAGTAAGTAGTTAAGGATAATTAATCACATCGTTAATATTTTTCATAATGTTTTTGTAAATGCGAGATTAAATTTATTAATTTTTTAAAACTAAGACTAAATTAACAAAATATATAAACATCGAAAACCAAAGTGAAAAAATATTTTTTATGAAAATATATAAGCCACCATGTGGCATTCTCTAATTTGTTGGAAATTTCTTTTAACGTCAATTAACTTTTAGACTAACCATCATAATAGAAGAATATTTTAAGTATCAAATTGGGATAAAAAAGCTTAGGTATCAAAGTGAAAAATAAATATACTTGGGAAGTCAAATCACAAATTAAGCCAAATTAAAAATTCTGTTAAACCCTAGTAAAATCATAAAAAAAAAAGTTAAGCTAACCATCTCAAAGTTCTTTCACTTTAACTGCTATATTAGTTGTCACATCATCAAAATTTTAAAAAGTCAACTGTCATGATTGATGTACTGTTTAATTAAAAGCTCAATTGATTTTTAAATTATTTTGATAATTTTTTTAATATTGTATTTCAATTTATTTAATTGAAACAAACAGATTGATAGTCAAATAATTTGAATAAAAAACTTTGATTTTAACTTTTCTACAATATATCTCTTCTTTGTTAGTGCTCAACTAAAACCTATTTAGGTGTAATTTATTTCTCCAAGTAAAAAAGTTAAATACAGGGTTTAGATTTGCAGTCACAAATGCAAATTAGTGCTCTTAATTTTCGATGCAAATTGAAAAAACTTGTTAATTTGAAAACCCCCAAAATAAGCCTCTGATCAAACGATTGGAGAAACCCTAAAACTACAAAAAAAAGGCCCTCAAAATGGACGAATCCTTCACCGCAATTCAAAAGTGCCATTCACAAAAGGGTGATGAAGAAGCTCATCCACTGTCCCTCTGTTTCTCCAATCTTTCTCCAGACACCTTCTTACAAAGCTCCTAAAATATGGCGAAACCGTTTCCGGCATCTGCGGCCTTTCTCCGAAGCATATAGCGCACATCAATGCTGCCCAGTCGGGTTTTTCTCCGAGACCAATTAACGGATAACGACCGACACAACATTCCAACACCACCACGCCTAGCGACCAAATATCGCCAACGAAACCATCAGCATTACCCCCATTCCACCTCTCAGGATCGACCCTTTCAGGGCTCATGTAAGCGCATGTTCCCATGAACGTATCGTAGGCGTTCCGTGTGCCTACGACAATCTTACTCACTCCAAAATCTGCAATCTTCACTTCTCCTTTCCCATTTATCAATAGGTTCGATGGTTTTATATCACCATGCACGATTTGCATTCCGTGTAGGTATTGTAACCCTCGCAAGACACTTCGGGCTATCCCCGAAATTACATCTTCAGGCAAATTTGCCCTCACCCGAAGTTCGTCGTATAACGATCCTCTTTCCATATGTTCCATTACGAAACAAAGCTCTCCTCCAATAGTATCGAACACCGCGAAGCATTTCACAACAAATTGCGAATCAACCCTTTTCAAGATTTCAGCTTCGCATGCCGCTTGATGTCTTATGGCGGTGTTTTGATCAAAACGAAGCACTTTCAACGCGTAAACAGATGAGCTTTTACGGTTCCGGACTTTGTAAACAGTGCCACCATTGCCATGGCCGATGACCGAGAGCCTTTCAAGGTCAGAGAGGCTTTCGATGTCTGGAGATGTTGGACCAATGGCAGATAGCAATGCCGTGTAATGAGACTGTTGCAGGAAATCGGCTGCCGGCAATGGTGGTAGAGATAATCGGAGTCCCTGTTGGTGCCTTCTCTCCCTAACTAGTGCCATTTTCACACTTGTAAGAAACAATAATGAATGATAGATCAAAATCAATCTAAGAAGTATAAATACAAGAGATGTTATGCTGGGCAGTGATAACTCCATGATCCATGGAACTGTATGTTATGTGAACCTTTGTTAGTTCTGGTACTAACACGTGTCTTTTTATCTTTTTTTGGGGTTTTTTTTGTAAGATATAAATGTATTCTCTCTCTAGTAACAAGATGCCAATTTTCATGGATAATCGTTAAACAGTAAACATGTGCTTCTAAAATTAAGATCTCAAATGAAAAATAAGGGGAAGAGATTTTTATTTCAGCAAATAATGATAATAATAATAATAATTAGACAAGAGGTCCCTAAACTATAATCTAGATTGTAAGTAGGTCCTCCATTGACCTAGCTGTTAGCTTAGACATTACATGCTAGTTCGAAACATTTAAAATAAAAGGATCAAATTCAAGACATATATATACGTACGCATGGATAGCTTAAATCTATCATATTAAAAAAATAACCCTCCTAAATTTTAATACAATATCTATTTTTTTAACATACTAGACACAAGTTGTCCAGGTATAAACATGTTTAAACTTTGATCCACATATTCTAAATATGCACCATGATACAATAGGCTAATAGAAAGACTTGATTGATACACTACCAATATACGTTTGGCATTTGAGAAATAAATTAAAATCGAAAGCATAGTTCGGGGACATCTAATGTAATTAACCAAAAGAAAAAACTTTAACCACACAAGGGATGTAAGCAAATATTAGTAGTAAGGTAAGGTGAGAGAGTTAATAGGATCACAACGCGAAATGGAAGGCCAAACCATGTAGCAGTCCTTATTCCCCATTAACAACTATAACAAAAGCTTGCTAAATAAATCAAACTTCAAAAAGTTACGAATATAAGACAATCAAGTATCAACTTCATGCAATAGTCCTACTATCTAAAAGCCTTTCATTGCCTGCCCCAAAGAATAATTACAAATGTATATGCAGTGTAATATTGCATAATGTGCCCCTTTTAAACTACATTTTTTGTGTCTAAAAATATATTTTTTAAAATTTTTAAAAAAAGAAAAAAGAAAAAAAAAAGAAGAGGAAATGAGGGTCTTGTGCAATGTCTAATTTTCTACAGATTTCATGCTTGATACAATCATATTCTAATCATTTACAAAAATAATCCAACATTGTAACAGTTAAACTGATAGGAACACTCATGGAACAAGCCACAAACAGAAACCCATGCCAGGCTATATATACATAAAAGGTAAAAGTATCATGGAGGCACTTGAATTAAGAGCCAAATTGCATTTTACTCCTTTACTCAAAAATTGAACAAATTAGTCTCTATACATTAAATTAGAGAGCAAATTGGTCCTTTCTATTAAAAATTTCATCCATTTCTATTAAAAATTTTACTCAAAAACTGACATGACTGACAAAATAATCAAATAACACCACGTCTACCTCATTCTAACACACAGGGACCAATTTTTAACAGTAAAAAGAGATAAAAAGAGATAATGAAGGCATTAGTCATTTTCTGACACCTAAAATAAGAGGATCATGTGATTATAAAAGTAAACAAATATAACTTTCGCGTTTACCTAAAATAAATGAAAGGTAATGTACATTTTGGTACAAAGGCTTATGACCTGTTGTTATCAGATCCAAGAAGACCCATTTGTTCTGTAAGATTATCCATATACTGAGATTCGTCCCATCCTTTGTCCATTGGCTGCCCTTCATTTCCCTCGCCTTTACTATCCATTGGCGTTGATTCAATATCCTCAGGCCCTGGACTTGGCACAAGAAGGTCTTCCCAAAAGGCATCTATGTCAGGAAGGTCATCAAGTTGTAAGGGAATTGAGCCATTTACAACTAATGTAGAGGGATCGATAAATCCACCATTCCCAGTTTCAGATTCCACGTAATTTTCTGCTGGCATATCAACAATGCTTTCTTGGACCATTTCTGGCATTTCAGAAACCTCAGGCATACTTATATCTGTCTGAGGAATGGACATGGCTGCTGGCTTTTGTGCTCCAACAAGTGCACTCATATCTGGAAATCGCGATGTTGTAATTTCTTCGGAGGATGTTGTACACGGGGAAGGTTGTATTTCAGATATTGCAGCTGAGGGACTATGCCCTGGAATCCATGAAGTAGCTGGCACATACGTTGAACACCCTGAAGTTGGTGGGACCTCTTTAAGAGTCACCCCTGAAACACGGCTTGCAGAGTTACCACCATCCAATCCACTGGATGCTGATGCATCATCACCGATCAGGAAATTTTCATGATTGTTGTTAAAGGAGTCCAGCCTGGGAGAGGAATCCCCTTTCATAATCTGCCTCAGCATTTCTTTCGCCTCATTCAAAGGTTGATATTTAATAATCTGTCCATCAGATGCAGCAGAAGTATCATTACCATCCTGCTTGAGCCTCCTTTTCTTGTTGGCTTCACTTATGCGCCTATTGCTCTCATTTTGTTGCTGGACAAATTGAGCCAAAAAGCCAGGGCTCTGCATAGCCTTTGCTAAGAATGACATCATCTGCTGCTGACGCTGCTCCATCCCCTGAAGACGTTGCACCATGACCTGCAGCTGGTTATCAGTAGCCTGTTGCTGCTGCCTCAACCTAACAAGTTCCTGCATAAGCACATTCTTGTCTCTCTTAAGCCTCTCAACCTCTTCCTCAAGCCCGAATTTCCCAACCTCAACACAGGCATCCACAGATGAACTCTGTCCATGTGATTGCTGTGTCTGCTGATGACCGTGGCCATGAGCTGGCTTTCGCCGGCTAATGTTTCGAAGTAGGTGTTTCTGACCTCTTAAAAATCCCTCATTTGCAAATTCCCAACGGTCTGGATCAACTTTTCGAAAACCCTGTAAAAACACAGGGACAAGAACAAAATAATTTGGGGAAAAGCAGATCACTCAGAATAATTGTTACTAAAACATGACACTAAGTAACTACAGTAGGTATGAAGCAAATGTCATTGCCAATTAGAAGAATAGATTTCATGTCCATCATATGATTCCATTCTCCCTTAAAATGCCAAAGCTTTCAAGGCAATACCATTCAACAATAAATCACACTTGGTTTCAGAATTCAGCAGCTGCAAGCAACTTGTCTCAGCTTCTGAGTAATGGTGCAAGTATCAGACAATTAACACCATTTTATATACATTTTCACCAAAACTTTGTAAGTGAAAAAAACATTTCCCATCTCCCACGGACAATCACTTGTTGGATGCCACAGATTTCCCATCTCCATTCCAGCAAAATGATTAAACTATCAATCAGGATCAGTATTCACTGTTTATATTAAGAAAACATGCATTTGATGTGGCACCTACATTTGGAACATCATAAACAAAGAAACATATAACTCAACTCAAAAGGAAATCAGTGCAGGATCATGTCATAAACACAACACAGTGCCCATGGTATAAAAATATTACACCGCCAAGAAAACCATTGGTTTTACTGTATTAAAGAGATGGCAGTGGATAAGCTGATACTTATAGAAGAATCATGCAATTAACAGATTACTTTATCTTCAATTTTGTTGCTAGCCAAATGCAGGTAGTAGAACTTAGTCAACACTCAACACAAGCGGTAAAAGTGTACATAATGATATAAGCAGTAGCTGTATTGTCGCATTATGGGTGTACAGGTGCGAAAACGAATTAAAAGTAGAAACAACAATTTGTTTCCCACTAAATCTAAATATCTTTCTCATCTCTTCCTTTCTTCTTCTTCTAAATCATTCTTCATTGATACATCTTCTTTAGTTTTCCGGAATTTCTTCATTTCCGTTATCTCTGATATTGTCAATCAAGCTGAGTTTCCATCGTATAAAGTTCAGTAAAAGTAATGCATAAAAAGCAAAAAAAAAAAAAACCTTAAATCAGTAATCCTCTAATGTTATCCTTTTCCTAAATCTTCTCAGCAGTCTTATAGATGAGTCGATCAAATCCAAACAATTAACACGATTTGGAACAATTTCACATACGCAATAAATCCTAAGGAAGACGAGGGAAAACAGAAAAAACTTCACAAATCAAACTAAAAGAAACAAAATCAATTAAGATTTTCTATTTTTTTTGTAATAAAGTCAAGTTCAGATAGTAAGTAAAACTGAGTTCAAATATAAGCGAAAGGTAAAAGAGATAAAAGAAAATAAAAATGGCGTACGTAAGTGTTTAGTTGCCTGACGAAGCTTGAGAAGTTGTTATGCTTGAAATACTTAGGCAAAAGATCCCGTGCGAACTCCGGCGGGTTCCAAACAACGAAGCTATTGTTAGATGGGCTCCAAGAAACTATAGCATCGGTAGCAGGATCATCCACCATATCGTAAGTCTTACTCAGGAAAGGAGGTGGAGTGTTAACACTTTGCACCGGCACCGGTTTTGGCGCCGTTTGAGGTTGCGCCGTCGTTTGAGATTCTCCGCCGCTCGTCGACGCATCGTTTTGGCTGTTTCCACTGCTACTCACTCCATCCATTCGACTTTACCGGCTTTTTTATAATTAAAAGAAGTGAAAATCAGGAAAAAAAAAAACCAGAGAAAGGGTCTAGGGTTTTAAGAGATTGTTAAGTTGGGCCATTGGAGGAGACTAGGGAATTTTTTAGGGATTTTGAAAAATGTGAGACTGAAAGATAGTGGTGGGGAGCAGAGAAAACAGACAGGTGGCTGTACGGACAAGACTGATATGGCGTTTTAAGGGGAAGATGACAAACCGGCACGGGGCGGTTTTTTTTTCTTTTTTTGGGCTTTTAAGTCACGAAATCTAATTAAATCATATAAGGACAAAATTAATAGCTAATTAGTTCATTTTCTACCTTGTTTAGGGTGGGTTTGGATGGTCGATTGGTGCGGTGCGTTTAATTTATTTTTTGTCTCAAGCTGCAGTATCACTACAGTATATAATCTTACCGTCACCGTTATTTTTACACTAACTGTAAGTAAACGCACTGCCCATCCAAACTCACCCTTAGAGATATAGATCGTTTTTATTAAGTAATTAACAAGGTAAAAGCGTGCTCTATAAAATACGTTTTTTAAAAAGCATTTTATACAAAATGTGCTAATTTCAATAATTAAATCCATTCATTCACTTAAGATTTTTAATTTTCCTTATTTTAATATTTATTGTTTTTATTTTTAATTAACGTTTGTTAATTTTTTATTTTAATTAACAAACGTATTGCTTTTAAGTTTTTATTTTATTTTAATTAATAATTTATTTATATAGAGTAGAAAATAAAGATTTGACATATAAAATTATATATAAAGAAAATATATTAAAAAATAATTGAGATTTTTTAAAAATAAAATAAATTTTCACCTACATTGTATAAATAAAGAAATTATTTATTAAAAATACAAAATAAAAACTTGCAAACAACATGTTTGTTAATTAAAGCTTTATTTTTAAAAAAATATTGAAAGCAAGAAAAACAAATAAAGTCTAAAAGATGATTTGAACTTAGATTATTATTCGTAACGCGTTTTTTCTCGTAAATTATCTCATCAACAAAAATATTTAAATATCTTTGTCAATGGTGAAAGACATAATTTGCATGCCACTCATGTTTAAAATTATTTTTATCTTTCTTTTATTTATACATTTTAAGAAAAATAATTAAGTAATTTGATTTTTTTTTTCAATACGATACTTCTATTTTACAAAAGTTATACATTTTTGTACGTAGAGGTAACAATGTTAATTTTTTAGTATTTAATTCAGGTTTTATAATTGATTTGATGAAAATTTATAATTAGCTAATAATATTATCTAGTGGCGAAGCCAAAGGGGCTGGCAGGGGCACCGGCCCCCCTAAATTAGACTTTTTTTTTATTTAAGTCATTTATAATTTATAAAATTTTTAATTATTAATGGTAAAATTACACTTTAGCCCCCCAAAATAATAAAAAAATAATTTAAATTTAAACTATAAAGATATAGATTATTAAAATAGTGAGATTGTATTTTTACTATCATAAAATATACAATTTAATTTTGACCTCCCAAAAATTTTTTGGCTCCATACTGATTTTAACAATTAATTTTCATCAAATCAACTTTAAATACAAAGTTAAATAAACTAACAATAAACACTAAATTTATTCTATTAAAATCATGAAAAAATCAAAATCAATAATATTAGCAATCAAATTTCACCAAATCAACCCTATAATCCGAATTAAATACTAAAAATTTAACGTTATTACCTTTTGATATCAAAATATATATAACTTTTTATCAAATATGTGTACCTTATTGAATAGAAAAATAAACAGATACCACATTAGAAAAGAAATGTCAAACTCGGATACCAAATAACATGTTTAGCTTTAAAGAAATTTTTAAAAGTTATGCTTTCAGATAATCTTATATTCATCAACTAAACAATAAAATCTTTACCTTTTCATTTGAACGAAACCAAAGTTATAAATAATATTACATTTTGATAATTCTATTATCGAATGTAATTTTTTTCTTTTGTAAATTAAAACACGTCTTGATTTATCTTTACGAGTTTGACCATTTTAAATATTTTCATTTCAAATATTTATTAATTAGATTGAATAATTTAAAATGTTAAATTTTTTATGTTGAAATGAATAAAAATGGTAGGTGTAAATGACATAATTGTCATCATGTCATGAACATTGTAGAATATTATGCTTCCTGGTTAGGCGGCTCTTTTATACAATAACATTGGCAATAATATTCCATGTTTTTTCATAATATAAGGCTTCAATGTCATTCTCCTTTTAAATCAAACTATATAAAAATTACTTCATAAAAGTTAATAATTTTTATATTTTCACCCCTCAATTTCAAAAAATTTTAAAATAACTAAGAGTATACAAAAGCCAAGTCAAACCGACTAAATCGATTGAACCGATTGATTTCGATTTTACCGGTTAGTTTATTTTGTTGCAATTTTAGGTCTGTTGCAAAGGTCAAGTAAAATGATTTAGTTGGTTCCGTTTTTTATTTTTGTTAACCAAATTTAACCGACTTTAAAAATTCTATTGTTTTAAAATATCTAAATCCAACCCATATTCATATATATATTACCTGAGCCCAACCCCCCCCAAAAAAAAATAGAAGTGGCCATGGGCCGGTTCGGGTTGGGTCTAAGCATGATATTAACATGCTTTATGTTTTTCCAAGTTTGGCTCGGGCTGAAATATGAGTTTAAAACCCGCCTATATTTGCAAAAGATTAACTTAAGCCCATTGATATTATTTTTAAAAAATATATATATTATTTTATTTTAATATTTGATAATTTTATACCTTTTTTATTTATTGAAAATTTTTATATAATAATCTTAACATTATTTTAATATTTACAATATAGTAGTATTATTTATTTAGTATAAGTTTATTTTTTAATGTGTTCTAAATTACATAATATATAAAAATTACATAATATAAAATATTATAAACTTATAAATTGGTCAAGTTGGGTTGGGCTTGGGCTTTGAATGTTCAAGCCCAAGCCCAACCCATATTTTAAACGGGCATAAAATTTTTGCTTAGGTCCATTTTTCGAGCCTAATATTTTTATCCAAATCCTCCCAAATTTCAAATGAGCCTGAGTGGATAGCCTGACCCATGAGTCTCCCAAGCCCATGAACATGTCTAAAATAAAGTACACCTAATTATATCATGTAAACTCAAACCCAACTAAAAAATTAAACCAAAAAAAAAAAAAATTCATGGTGATCTCGGTTAACTGAACAATAAAAGCCAGTTCGGTGTATTTGGCTTTATTAATAAAGCTAGTTGATTTTGGTTTCTAGAAAAATGAAGTCGATTAAGTCGGTTTCTAAATTTTTTGAATCGAACCGATAGATTGTTTATCCTTAAAAATGATTATTGAACTATTTAAAAGTATTCATTTAAGTTACTTTAACTATTCAAAATTTTTTATTTAAGTTATTTGGCTATTAAGATTTTTTTCTTTTTAAAAAGTTTCGCTAGCGAGATCCAATTAATGATTCGACGATCGATAGGTGGATCAGTACCCATCGACAAGCAGAATAACATACTTTAGATCCAAGTTGATCTGACGATCAATGTTGGAGATCGGAGAAGAAAACTTTTGGATTTTGAATCGCAAGTTCGAGACGTTCAAAGTTGTTTCATGAAAAAACTGAATTGTAGAAGAGAAGTGCAGACGATGTGATCAAAGAAGGTCATACAACAACGATTTTAACAACTTAACACCTTAAATAAATTTTTTTGAATAGTTCAGTGACCACTTTGTAACTTTTTGAAGTTGAATCATATTTTAATGATCTTGGGTGTATTTTACCCATAAATAAATAAAATCCTTAACTTTCTTTTTGAAGTATAGTAAGTAAATTAAAATTAAATTACAAATAGAAATATATATTCGAGTAATCACAAGTATTAAATTATTACAAATAAATTATCCAGAAAATAAAATTAAACCATTACAACATAAATAGATTAAGAATCAGTACAATCTCAACTAAAACTAACAAATTAAATTAAAACTTACACATAATAATTGCATATAATAAAATTCAAAAACTTATATATATAATTACACACGAAAATAAATATTGCTTTTCCCAAATGAGCCATAGCCAATAATTTCTCTAGCAAGCCATTGCACTTAGACCTGTCCATGGGGCGAGTGGCCCGGCCTGACCCGAAGGCCCGTCCGAAATATGGGAGGGTTCGGGTAAAAATATAGGCCCGAAATATGGGTTTGTGCAAAAAAACGAGGCCGTTTAAAAAACGGGCCGGGCCTCGGGCACTACTTTTTGGCCCGGCCCGGCCCAGCCTGACCTGAATATAATAAATATATATTTTTATGTTTTAATTTTAAAATACTTTTAAAATATTTTTTTTATTTTTTATTTTTAATGTTTATTAAAAAATAGGCCGGACCGGGTCGGGCTTGGACTTATGATAATTTTCTCAGGCCGAGCCTAAAAAAAATTTCAGGCCCATATTTCGAGCCGGGCCGGCCTAAGAGGCGGGCTAAAAATTTTTTCGGGCCCGGCCCGGCCCATGGACAAGTCTAATTGCACTTAGTGACTTCGATGAAACATGAAAAGAATCACATGTACAGTGTAGGTGTCAGATAAACAACATTAATTGATTGCATGAACCCACAACTGTCCCTTGGACCCAACTAGGGTTTAAATTGATAGCAATGTTTTCGGATTGATTTTAAATTAGACAAGTTATTTTGAGTTTAAATTATGTTCAATTAAAATTATTTTATATTTGAATCATTAATTTAATTTAATAATTAAATTATTTTACATTCAAAATTTTCATATTTAATTATTTAATTTTAATTCAACATACAGATTATTTTGAATTGAAATAAGAAAGTCGATAGGGTTCAATTAATTTCAAATGTTAGAGTGTTACATGTGATTTTATATTTTATTTTTAATTTATTGAATAATATGTTTTACAGTCTCAAAAATAAGTATTTTTTATTAATTAAATAAGATTGTATAATTTATAATAAAGATAAATTAATTTTGAAAAATAATTAAACGATTAAAATAACAAATTTAAAGTAATGAAAATAAAAAAATAGAAACAATCGATAGTCAGAATAATTTGTCATCCGAATATGAGTCAAAATTTTATCTATAAAGCGACAATGATATCAAGGGGTAGGTAGAGGCCTTGGCACCATGTGCCCCTCAAATAAAAAATTATCATTTTAGTCCCTTGATATTTTTAAAATTACAAGTTAATTCAATGGTAAAAATACACTTTAACCTCTCCTATAGATGAAATTTTTTAGTTTAATCCCTTTAAAATTCTAAAATAACAAACATATAAAAGATAAAATTGTACTTTAACCCTTTAAAATTTTATAATTTAATTTTGATCCCTACAAATAAACTTTTGGCTTCATCCTTGCTATAAAGAATACTTATTTTAATGTTATATTGCTTTTCACATATGATTTCAAAGCATGATGGTAAAAAAAAAAACACATTCGCAATTATGTAAATATTATTAAAATTATGAATTAATTACACCAAAAATCCTTAAACTATGGGCCTTATTTTAAATTAGTTCTCAAATTTCAAAACATTTTAATTATATCCTCATAATGTTGATATTATATCAATTAATTCGTTTCCTTACTAAAATTATATTGAATCAATAATAGATTTATAAAAATATATAAAAAAAATTCTGTTAAATTAAGCCGCAACGTACTGGGTTAATGAAATTGCTATATTTCATAATTGTGCTGCTTTTATGAAAATCTTATAATTGAAATAAATGCAAACACATGGGTTTATGCATAGTTGGGTAGATTTCCACATCAAAATTGAATAATTGAAGGATTCTTTTTTCCCTTGAGAAAATTTGTAGTACCATAAGATATGACTGTTGATTTGAATGAGAAGCCTATGGTCCAAAAGGAAAAGCTACAACTTTAAAAATCCATGACTTAGAAGTTGTCCACATGACACTAACAGATAGGCACAATACAATTGAGAAAATGTTATAAATAAATAAAACGAAGTGGCGGGGAAGAAGGATGAAATAGATGTTGGAAAATAAGTGCAATGGTAGGTGGTAGTAATGGAAATGACAGGTGACTAAGGGTGAGTTTAGATGGGCGGTGCGTTTACCTGCGGTTAGTGTAAAAATAGCGGTGGCGGTGAGATTAGATACCGTAGCGTGAGACAAAAAGTAAACTAAACGCACCGCACCCAATCGCCCATCCAAACCCACCCTAAGAAAAGTGAAAGGGGTAGTGGTTATTGTGATTATTTAGAATTTAATAAGGGATCAAAATACAATTTTATCGTTTTGAAAAGTTTCGATAATCAATTTCTATATTTTTTAGGGACAGAGACAACACCATTGCATACCCCTGCTTTGAAGTAGTCTGGAGTGCCCCATGTCATTGCATGCTAAAGAATATTTCAGAATTACCTTGCAGGAACTATAAATCAATATGTTAATCTGTAAAATTTCATCTCAAATTGTTTAAAAGTACATGAAGTGATGAAAAAAAATTTCTCTTCATTTTAAAAAATTAAATAAAAAGACCGTCTTGCTTTATGTTCCTTTCTTCCAAAGTATTTTGAATATCGAGCTAACAGGGTCACTAATTGGATTGCTCGGACAACCTTGTCACAAGTTTCTATTCTATTTCATAATTGTGTTTCCCTTGTAGGTAATGTTGACAAGGGATTTAGGATCGAGTGTATGAGATAAGCCTATCGTCTTGGGATAGGTCTTTTCCTCAAAACGTTGTTCTATGAGCTTCCACCTCACTAGCAATGACATGCATTTGATTCAATGGCCCCATTTGTAAACCACCAAGCCGTAAACTTGTTCCCTTCATAACCAAAAATTTCAATTTCTCTTAAATTTGCGAAGAAAACTATTTTAGGGGAATCAGAAATGAATAAAAAATTTTGAGGACCAAAATATAAATTTATAATTATACTAACTCGTGACTTCATAAAAATTGAAAGGACTACATAAAAATTTTTCCATTTTTTCTCTCAAAATTTCATCTTTCTATTTTACGAAAACTAAGAAGTTAGTATCTTTACCTTAATTTGCCATAATTTCATTCTTTATTCTTTATGAAAATCGAGAAATTAGACCCGAAAAAAATTTAGAAACGAAAGAGCAATTTTATCATTATACTAATTTGTAATTTTTCCAATTTAGCCACTGCCAATCTCCCCGTCTTTGCCCCTGTTTACGTATTATACATTATAGGTATATAAATTTATATACTGATATTAAACCGTATGATAATCTTTTTAACCATCAATTAAACCTTTTACATATAATCTCTCATAATTCTTCACTATTAGTACATGCAATTATAAATAGCACAACCTATTATCAATAGGTTGTGCATTAAATCAATCTAAAATTATTGATCCTCCATAAATCCTAGGTGTTTATGACAAAATTTGAAATTTAATCCTTATACTTTATACAGAGTTAAAAATAAGTTTTCTTATTTTTTTACTTACTATTGATTGTAATTATCAAATTCGTAATGATTTACTTCTAAAGTTGGTACGATTATTGCATAGATTTATTGATGGAAAATTTCGAACAGGAAATACTAACAATACTAAAGAATTTTTAACTTTTAGAAAGGACCAAATTTCAAATTTCATCAAAATATAAGGACCGAAGAAATTTTTGACCATTTTGGATGTTTCATTTACCGTTATATCAAAGCAAGGCAAACAAGGTTCAAACCTCAGATCCAACCAACTCTTGATGCTCAATTTATTTCAGAGAGAGAATATAGAAGATAAAAAAGAAAGAGACTTGACACACAATTGGTCGAATTTTCTTTTTTGTCCCTCTATTATGCTTGAATTTAAAATTTAGTCTTTGTACATTAATTTGACATGTAATTTAATACTATTGTTAACTATTTCAATTAAAATACTCACATACAATTTTCTTTTAACACATCTATTTCAATACACAAAAGAAAATGTCAACATGATGAGTTGAAAAATAACTAATGGTATTGAATATTAGGTCTAATTACAAAGTTCATCCTTTTACTTTATGAAAATTGATAAGTAAGTATCTTTACTTAATTTGTCATAACTTGGTTCTCCTTTTTTTACGTGCAAAAATCAACTGTTCAACAATTTATACAACCAAAAATCAATTAGTTAAGTTTTTATTTTTAACAACAACGTGATTAACTTCTCGGTTTTCATAAAGTATAAGGATCAATTTTAACAAATTAAAGTAAATTGACCAACTTCCCAATTTTCATAAAGTAAAAGATGAATTTCATAGAAGACTTAAATATTTCAACTAACAAATGGTGTCATAAAAAGGAGAACTGATTTTTTTTTTTTGAAAGTTTAAGACTTTCACAAATACAATACAAGTACAAATATATCCGCAATCAACTAAAATATAGAATTAAATTAGTATAAAGCACAACAGACGAAGAACTGAACCAAACTAAATCTGAAAGAACCGAACAAAACCCACACATGATATACTCACATGGTAAGACTGAAGTCTTACACATTGCAATTGCGTATCGAACCTTGATACTCAAGAACCCAGGGTCTTTGTTGCAAATTTAAGCATAATAAACGGACCAAAACTATAAATTTGACCCTTTTAATGTGTCATCATTATTAATTCAACTGTCACGCACACCAGAAAAGGTACTTCACTTGGAAACTGTTTTTCACAGCTCGTTTAAGATTGCAATAAAAGGTTCCATCTACTTCACACATATGCCGCTCCTCCATTTCTTTATTATATTCCATTCATTATTTACAAAACTCCTCTATATCCCTTTTTGTATTTTTCAGACAAAAAAAAAAAAAACCATGACACCTCCGGCCGGTTCATTTTCCGGCGAGCGAGAAAACGACGGCGATGCCACGAAGAAGAAGAAGAAGCAACGGAAAGTTCCATTGTTGAAGCTGTTTTCATTTGCTGATTTTTATGACCATGTGTTAATGGGATTGGGATCACTAGGTGCATGTGTGCATGGTGCTTCGGTGCCTGTTTTCTTCATTTTCTTTGGCAAATTGATTAACATTATAGGAATGGCTTATCTTTTCCCTAAAGAAGCTTCTCATAAAGTTGCAAAGGTAAATTCCAAGTCGGGTTGAGGGTGAGTCGATTCGTTTGAAGTGTTGTCTGTCGAGTAGGATCTCTATGGAGAGTCATGTACGGTTGTGAAATGGGCTGCAAGGAAGAAGCCAGCAAATTAATTGGGGGATTAGAGATGAATCATAAATTATTTGGGGTGTTAAAGTGCAATTTTATCATTATACTAACATGTCATTTAGTAAAATTTAAGAGACTAAATGACAAATCTACCATTGAGGGGGTGGCAAGGCCATTGTCTGCCCCTTTGTCTTTGTTCTTTGAAGGGGTACTTGATTGGTGAAGATACAATTTGCGAGAGTTCATGGAAAATGTGGTAGCATTGTGTGTATTATTAATTATGGAGAATGCACATGGGGAATTAGAACCACCAACTACTAACACTTTTCTCATGAGCTATTGCTGATTGTATCTCCATCAATCAAAGTGCCCCTTCTAAGGACGAAGACAAAGGGGTAGGCAATGGCCTTGGCCCCCAAAATGGTAAATTTGTCATTTAATCTCTTAAATTTATAAAGTTACATGTTAGTATAATGATAAAATTGTACTTTGACCCCTCCAATAATTTATGATTCATCTTTGGCCCTCTTAAAACAATTTTCTGGCTTTGTCTCCACCCCTTCTGTGACCGTACATAACTCTCCATAAAGGTTAAGGACAAAACCCTGACACGGGAATAATACCCGATAAACCTTTAAACGGGACCAAACTTGAGAATTATATTTTTAAGTGAATATAATGCATTTGTTTTTCTTTTTTTGCAGTACTCGTTGGATTTTGTATATCTCAGTGTCGCTATTTTATTTTCATCATGGATAGGTACGTTAATGTCTGTCTCTCTGCCTTATGTGAAAACACTTTATCAATTGATTTGGTTTTAGTCCCTCTATTATATTAAATTTTAGGATTTAATCCTTCTACTTTAATTTAGTATAATGTGATCTTTCTACTTTTTTTAAATTTTATTAATAGATCTAAATTGAAGCCAACGTTAATTGGTATGGTTAAAGTGATAATTTTAATTGTTATTTGGTCACACAGGTTTCATGAAAAATTCAATCAACTATGTTCAACCAAAATAAATTTACATGATGGTCTAACGCTTAAAATTTTTCTTAAAAGAAAATCAAAGTTGGAAAAACTAATAATATTATAAAAGTTGGTATCAAATTAGGCCAAATTAAGCTTGGGGGATTAAATTCTACATTCCAAATATAATAGAGGGATTAAAATCACAATTTAACCAAAATTAATCAAATTTTAGTTTTGGTTGATGATATTCCTAGACTATCATAACCCCAATCCAATCCCTAAATAAGAATATCTTCACGGGGTGAATCTAAGGGGCAGTAGCATTGGCCCCCCTTAAATGGAAAAATTGCTTTTAAGTCCTTTTAAAAGTTTTGAAATTATAAATTAGTATAATTTTGAAATTACCTTTTGCCCCTGCCCCCCAAATTATGATTTGATTTAGGCCCTCCTAAAACATTTTTCTACCTTGCACATCTTCCAAATGTTGCAAACAACAGCTGATTGCTTTTTATTGTATTTTACGAATAACTTTGAATATGAAATTATAGAGGTGGCTTGTTGGATGCATACGGGAGAAAGACAAGCAGCAAAAATGAGGATGGCATATCTAAAATCAATGCTAAATCAAGATATAAGTTTATTTGACACAGAAGCTTCAACTGGAGAGGTCATTTCTGCAATTACAAGTGACATTATTGTTGTTCAAGATGCCCTTTCTGAGAAGGTAATTTGTTTTTTTCAAAACTAAAGCCTCTTTAAGGGAAATATAAGGTTAATTTATGGTTTTGATCCTTCTACTTTATTTAGATTTAGTTTTTACACTTTAATTTTGGTGTAATTTGAATTTTTATTTATAATGTTGTTAGTTATAATCCAAGTGGTTAATTAAAATGTTGACGTGGTTTTAAAAAAAAGAAGCTTTTACACTAAAAGAAACCTAGGTCAATGTGATGAGTTAGAATATTAAAAAAAATAATGTAAGCATCAGTGGTAGATCTTACCATTAAGTTTTGAGACTTAAATAAAATTTTAAAAATTTGAGATTTTTAATTTTGGGTGTTTAATGAGATTTTTCAAATTTTTTGAGGGTCTAATTCAAATTTTCAAAATTTTAAGAGCCTAGTGAGAATTTCTAAAACTTATAGGGCCTAATTAAAATTCTTAAAAATATAATTTTCCAAAATTTTGGGGGTCAAAGCCCCTAGCCCTGACTACATTCTCCCTCTTGTCAGCTTTTTGATTAAAATAGTTAGGTGGAGGGCTAACTAATGATATTATAAAAGTTAATGGCTAAATTATGCCAAATTAAAGTATAGAGACTAAATATCAAATTTTGAATATAGTAAAGGGACTAAAAATGTAATTTAACCAGGAAATCAATGACCAAGGAAGAAAGTAGTTGAAAACTTTGCCTTTATAAATGTATAAATTGAATGAAATTGGCAAGACTTACTAGCATTTATAAGTGGGTGGTTTGTTGGGTGATTTACTACATAAGGGGTTCTATAATTATGTATATACTTTTTTGCCAGCTTGGTCACGGCAAATCTTAAAAATAATGGTCATATAGGATAGGGATGGTTGTTGAATATTGATTGCTTCTTTCAATTATCATTTTTTAAACCAAAATGAAAAAAAAATCTTTGGGTGTTAATTTGATAATTACAAGTTAATTTAAATACCCATCTCCAATTTTGAAACACACATATATATATATACATACCTTTTGTACTTAAATGAAGAAATGTTATATTGTGAGGGTGGAATAGCTAGTTTTCTTTTAAAGTTAAAAAGGGTCTAATTATGCTCTCAATCCCTGTATTCTTTAAACTTTTAAAATTTGGTCCTTTTACTTTTAATACCAATTAAAATTAAATTCTAACCCATAACATTGTGATTCGTACATTTGAATGTTACAATGCTATATATATTCAAATATAATGAAAATACATTAATAGTATTATCAATTGGGATTTAAGTATATACACAAGTACAATATAAGTACAAATACATGTTGGAGTAACTACAATGTAAAATCAAACTAGGGGAATCCAGAATTATTTTTTTGGGGAGAGTCAGAATCGAGTTATGTATTATTATGAGAGCTAAAATACAATTTCATCATTGTAGTAGCTTATATTTTATAGATTTTAAATGATTAAATTAAAATTTTATCATTTTAGGGTGAAAGTGCAATTTGACCGTTTACTAATTTATAATTTTATAAAATATAAAGAAACCAATGTAATATTTTCCCATTTTAGGGAGCCCTGCTGACGAACAAAAACCATACATGGTATATACATGATGAGACTAAATTCTATGAAATAAAAATAGAGTGACTAAATTTCATACTTACTAAGAGTATAAGGACTAGGGTCATAATTAAACCTTAAAGAAAATGCATGCATGTAAAACGTAAACTGTTGGGTTTAATTTGTTTATGATGATATCTCAAACGATTTATTTTCTCTGTATTTTGAAATTTTCTTTCTCGATATTCTCTTCAGCCAAACAAAAAAAGAATTGTTTATGATGATGAAAGATGATGATGGCAGGTTGGGAATTTCATGCATTATATAAGCAGATTCATAGCAGGTTTCAGCATTGGCTTTGCTAGAGTATGGCAAATCAGCCTTGTAACCCTCTCCATAGTCCCATTGATAGCCCTTGCCGGTGGCATTTATGCTTATGTTGCCACTGGTCTCATTGCTCGAGTTCGAAACTCATATGTCAAAGCTGGTGAAATTGCAGAAGAGGTCAATTCTTTTATTTCTTTTCAATTCCCCCCCCCCCTCAAGATATTATCTGCCACAGCTGAAAGTTGAAGCTTTTAATATAATTTGTTTGAATTTGCAGGTGATTGGGAATGTAAGAACAGTACAAGCATTTGCAGGGGAAGAAAGGGCAGTGAAATCATACAAGGATGCATTGATGAACACATACACGTATGGTAAAAAAGCTGGGTTAACAAAGGGTCTTGGCCTTGGTTCACTGCATTGTGTGCTTTTCGTTTCGTGGGCATTGCTTGTTTGGTTCACAAGTATTGTTGTTCATAAAAACATCGCAAATGGTGGGGATTCTTTCACTACAATGCTTAATGTTGTCATTTCTGGCCTGTAAGTCCCTTTTCTTCATTGAGGACATTTCACAAACACTGATATGCAACTTGAATTTTTAGTATTCTTACCGGTTGGATCTTTGTATGTTTATTACTTGGTTTTTTGTTCTGTTTCAGGTCATTAGGACAAGCGGCACCAGACATATCTGCGTTTATTCGAGCAAGGGCAGCTGCGTATCCTATATTCGAGATGATAGAAAGGAACACGGTTAGTAAAACCAGCTCGAAAACGGGCCGTAAACTAAGCAAAGTGGAGGGGAACATTGAGCTCAAGAATGTATCTTTCAGTTATCCGTCTCGCCCCGATGTGGTCATCTTCGATAGGTTCAGCCTTAACATACCTGCTGGAAAGATTGTAGCTCTTGTCGGAGGGAGTGGATCGGGGAAAAGTACGGTCATATCATTAATTGAAAGGTTTTACGAGCCACTTGCAGGAGAAATATTGTTGGATGGGAATAATATCAAGGACCTTGACCTCAAATGGCTTAGACAACAAATTGGTTTGGTTAATCAAGAGCCTGCTCTTTTTGCTACTACCATTAGGGAGAACATTCTATACGGAAAAGACGATGCTACACTCGATGAAATAACGCGTGCCGCGAAACTTTCTGAGGCCATTGCCTTTATTAACAATCTCCCTGATAGATTTGAGACTCAGGTTGGTGAAAGAGGAATACAACTATCAGGTGGACAGAAGCAAAGGATTGCGATATCTCGGGCAATAGTGAAAAATCCATCTATTCTTTTACTCGATGAAGCAACGAGCGCCCTTGATGCAGAATCCGAAAAGAGTGTGCAAGAGGCACTTGATCGTGTGATGGTGGGACGAACGACGGTGGTGGTAGCTCACAGGCTTTCTACTATTAGGAATGCAGATGTGATTGCTGTTGTTCAAAGTGGGAAGATTGTCGAAACCGGTACTCATGATGAGCTTATTTCGAACCCGAACAGTACTTACTCTTCGCTCGTTCAGCTTCAAGAGACATCGCCTTTGCAACGCTACCCTTCACAAGGTCCTACTTTAAGTAGGCCACTCAGGTATATTTTCAATTGGATCATTTTGATGACCTTTTTGTATTACGGTGCAGCGAGTTAGAAATCCCGAACCAGTGAAATCCAGGGCTTCTTGTTCGTTCTTTTCATGCTAAAGCAGGCACTCTTATCATGTTTCTTGAATGCTATTATAGTGAAGAGTTCATTAATTAGAAGTTTCCTTTTCTTTTTTAGTGTGAGTTATTCACGAGAATTATCCCGAACAAGGACGAGCTTTGGTGAAAGTTTTCTTTCTGAAAAGGACTCGGTTAGCCGTGCTGGTGCTGATGCAATCGATGCAGGGAAGCAATCTTATGTTTCACCTGGAAGATTGTATTCTATGATAGGACCTGACTGGTATTATGGGGTCTTTGGTACCGTTAACGCATTGATTGCCGGAGCTCAAATGCCTCTATTTGCTCTCGGGGTTTCTCAAGCTCTCGTAGCCTATTACATGGACTGGGAAACAACGTGCCACGAAGTCAAGAAGATCGCCATCCTGTTTTGTTGTGCTGCTGTCATAACGGTCATCGTTCATGCAATAGAGCACCTATGTTTTGGCATCATGGGAGAACGACTCACTCTTCGTGTGCGTGAAGGGATGTTTTCAGGTAATATGTGACCGAACCTTTTCTTTTCCTACGATGTTTCGATTCTTATTTTCCTCTTATGACTTCGATTTGCAGCCATCTTGAAGAACGAGATTGGATGGTTCGATGACTTAAACAACGCAAGTTCCATGCTTGCATCTCGTCTCGAAACCGACGCCACGTTTCTAAGAGGTGTAGTCGTGGACCGGACATCGATTCTCATACAAAACGTAGGCTTGGTCATTGCTGCCTTCATCATTGCATTCATCTTAAACTGGAGAATCACACTTATTATCTTGGCCACATTTCCATTGATCATAAGTGGTCACATTAGCGAGGTTTGAACACCCTTTCCCACCATTCATATACATATACATATACATATACATATACATATACATATACATATACATATACATATAGTGATGTTGTCCTTGGTATGGTTCAGAAACTATTCATGCAAGGCTACGGTGGTAACTTGAGCAAAGCATATCTAAAAGCAAACATGATCGCCGGCGAGGCTGTCAGTAATATGCGAACTGTCGCTGCATTTTGCGCTGAGGAAAAGATCCTTGATCTTTATGCCCGTGAGCTCATAGAGCCTTCGGAACGTTCATTTAAACGTGGTCAAATTGCAGGGATATTCTATGGGATTTCCCAGTTCTTCATCTTCTCATCTTATGGCCTTGCCTTATGGTATCAAAGTTTTAGCCATACATATGCATAAAAGTATTCATATACATATACACATAAGTTTTTTGGTTTTGATAATTTCTGTAGGTATGGTTCTGTTTTAATGGGGAAGGAGCTAGCTAGCTTTAAATCGGTCATGAAATCGTTCATGGTGTTGATTGTGACGGCATTAGCCATGGGAGAAACGTTGGCACTGGTCCCGGACCTTCTAAAAGGGAACCAAATGGTGGCATCGGTGTTCGAGATTATGGACCGGAAGACGCAGGTTGTTGGGGATGCTGGCGAAGAGCTAACAAATGTGGAAGGTACCATTGAGCTAAAGGGTGTTCACTTTAGTTATCCGTCGAGACCGGATGTGGTGATATTCAAGGATTTTGATCTGAAAGTTCGTTCAGGGAAGAGTATGGCGCTTGTGGGACAAAGCGGATCCGGTAAGAGCTCAGTTCTTGCTCTTATACTTCGGTTCTACGACCCAACATCTGGGAAGGTGATGATTGATGGTAAGTTTGTCTCCGAAAATCTCCGAAATTTAAAGACACGGTCATTTTTATTGGTTTCTTATTTGCTAAATTGTTGCAGGCAGAGACATTAAGAAACTAAAGCTCAAATCCCTTCGGAAACATATCGGATTAGTCCAACAAGAACCAGCTCTTTTCGCCACTTCAATATACGAAAACATCCTATACGGAAAAGAAGGAGCATCGGAATCTGAAGTGATCGAAGCGGCTAAACTCGCCAATGCACATAGTTTCATAAGTTCCCTCCCCGAAGGTTACTCAACAAAAGTCGGCGAGCGAGGAGTACAACTCTCGGGTGGTCAGAAACAAAGAGTAGCCATTGCTCGAGCTGTCCTCAAGAACCCCGAAATCTTGCTGCTCGACGAAGCCACTAGTGCTCTCGACGTCGAGTCGGAGCGCGTGGTGCAGCAAGCTCTTGACCGGTTAATGAGGAACCGAACAACGGTAATGGTGGCTCATAGGCTGTCGACAATTAAAAATGCGGATCGAATATCGGTCATTCAGGGTGGACGAATAATTGAGCAAGGGACACATTCGAGCCTAATCGAAAATCGGAATGGACCGTACTTTAAGTTAATCAACCTTCAGCAGCAGCAGCAATTGGAACAATAGTGTCAAATTTCAATAAGAAAATGAAGAAACAGGTCATGCAGTTGCTTTGTTTAAATATTTTACTTTTTTTTTTCACTAAATTTGGATTCATCTTAGAGCCATTGTTTTCACATGAAGAAAATAATAATAAATATGGAAGAATATTGTAACAAGTGGGATTTTTTTTCCAATAACATGGATATGATTGAAGGTGTTAACAAATAAGATTGGATCGAGTTTGGGACGAATTTACACATATTATATTATCATATTTTATATTTGTCTAAATCTAATCTGACCTAAATATAAGTCTTAGATATTTAAGTTTGGACAAGTAAACCAACCAAAACCAACTATTTTATATTGGTAGGGTTTGAACCCATGGCATTAGTGGGTAAGGGCATGGGTTCGAACCCCATCAAGACCGTATGCTAAACACTCCCTAAATACTGTGAACCTTTTTGAGCTTTCCTTAGAGTCGGGAGACAACTCTGGGGCTAAAATCGAGCATAGACATTCCTTACGCAATACCTTTGTTTGAGAGTCTGGTCAACTACTTGGTCGGTGACACTTCAAAAACTTCTCTCGAAAGCGAGCCGATTCCCTCAACAAACACAAACATTCTCAAGCATTCAACTGGGATATAAATTTACAATTAGTTGAATATGGTTGATTGGATTTCCACATGCCCTTGACTATGTGATTGAATAAAAGTAAAATAAAAATAAAAATCTACACCATACTTTAAATACAATAACTAATGATGTTATCAGTTTGAATATACTAATAAATTATAAAAGTAGAGAGGCCAAATTATAACAAATTAAAGTAAAAAGGGTTAACTCTTAAATTTCAATATAATAGAGGGATTAAAACCAAATTAAATCATTTTTTTATATTTATACCCTTGGCATCAATATATTTACAACATAGTATAATTTTTGTCCCCTAAACTTGGCAATTAGGTCTA
Organism: Gossypium raimondii; assembly: GCF_025698545.1. NCBI lineage: Eukaryota > Viridiplantae > Streptophyta > Magnoliopsida > Malvales > Malvaceae > Gossypium > Gossypium raimondii. The sequence continues at coordinate 48,006,671 of NC_068566.1, read as the reverse complement.
CTTTGGTACTTGAATTTAGCAACTAGATCAATTTTGGTCAATGTACTTGGATTTGGTCAAAATTTGATGATGTGGCCAATGTTCTTGGAACATGATTGGATTGGTCGGTCGGATCAATTGGACTGAGAACTGATTGATGTATTGGTTCAAACAAAGGGGTTGAACTGATTGAATTAAAAACTGCTCGAAATCGGTAAAAGAACTAGGACAAAGTTGAACCAGTTTAATTTTTTTAATATTTTATGATTTTTTAATTAATTATTGTTGGTCTAACAATTGAACCAATCAAACCGATATCGAGAACAAGTAGTCTGATTGGTTCAACTGTAGGTTCAGTTATTAGAATACTGTATATGATACTCTAAGATTGTATCAAGTCATCACCGAAAATTTATATAATGTTAATTTTCAAGTAATAATATGACACAATAAAAAAGTGTCACGTTATCGAATTTTATATATTTTTTAAATTCAGAATTAAAATGAACTTAATTGTCAAATTCAAATACCAAAGTAAAAAAAAAATATAAATATCAAAATGAATCGAATTAGCCATAGCCAAAAATTATATTATCCTAAAATCAAACGAGAAAGTGAAGCAAAAATAGTAATTTTATTACAATATTATAGGATATTTCTTGCAAATGAGTATAAGAAAATTAAAAGAATTGAATGTTTGTACAACGAATTTGAGACAGCAATTTAGACCATTGTTTTTCAGTTTCTTGTTCAGAGTTGACTGTTCTTTTCTTCTTGTCGTTTAATCATTGTAGTCCAATGTTTGATAACAAAAGCAAACTGTCCTAAACTTTATGTGTTAATATTTTTCTAAGTGTTAATTTCATATTAATTATTTAATTTAATTGACTTGTCAAACAAGAATATTATGGGCTAAGAAAGTTTGAATTAAAAATAAAAAAATAAAAACAAGCACATCTTAGTCTATATTTTCTCATTGACTTTTTGATTTGTGTAAAGTCAAACATTTATATCTAATCTAATCTTCAACAGCATAGTCGATTTCGATTGTTTCGGTCGGTATGTAACGTTTCAATAACAATCTCATTTGTTTTAATTTTTTTGATGTTACAAAGAGATGATACACTCATAACAAAATTTTAAGATTTAAATCATGTCTTTAATAAAATTTACAAATGCAATTTCATTTATAAAAGACGAGTTTCATGTTTAATAGAATTTTTATATAAAATTTAAACAATTTATTAAAACAATATATTAATTTAGTCCCTGTTTGATAACTCATTGAAAAATTAAATCAACTGAAAATTAATATTTTAAATAATATAATTTTTAAGTACATTAATTGATAACTCAACATAAAAAGCAAATGATAGAATTTTTCAACGAAAAAACTCGAAAAATGATTAGTAGATAAAAAGCTACTTATAACTTTAATATATACTTTTTTCAATTATTTTTAACATTATCCTTTAAATAATTTGCATTTAAATTTTTAAAATTACATTTATCAGACAATCTAATTATAATCTATACTTAATTTTAAGATAAAAATACTATTGTCGAGAATTAATTTAGTAAAATTTGCAGTTCAAGAGTTTCATTCACCTTGTGCTACCCATAGTTTTTATTTTTTTATTTTTTATTTTAAAGGGTTGGTAAATGTTTGGTTGTTTTGATGTTAGAAATGGATTTAATTTGACTAATTAATTAATTAATTAATCCATAACAAGTCAAATGTGAAATCTTTAATGTTTACAAGAAATATTTTATGCACCATTTTACCATATTATTTATGGTCCTTTTTAATGATTTAATGGTATTTTAATAATTTTTTAATGTCATTAACACATAATTTTGGTAAATTTTTACCTGAACCTTAAATTCGAACTCAAGTTTAGGGTTTGAGTTCGGATTCAAAGTAAAAACTTACTAAAATTATATATCAATAACATGGAAAAAATTACTAAAATATCATTAAATAATTAAAATGGACTACAAATGATGCATGAGAAAGGTCCATAAAATAATGTATATATACATTCATAAATATATACTGTAATTTCAAAGTCAAAACTTGCTTGAAGAATGCCAGACTGGAATTAATTTAAAATTTACAAAAAAGAAAGGCTGCTTTGTTAATTGGGTGATCTACCAATAAAAAGAATTAGATGAAATTAATAATATTAGGGTGCGGTCTGTTTGGGGGATTAATTAAATTATATGAACATTCAACATTGAACATAAAATTAATTGATGCAAATGATGTCAATATTTGTTGGAAATTGACACAACTGCTGACTGATAAGGAAGCTGCTTAGAATTCCATGTCATTGCCTCCACTCATGACATACACAATGACCAAATCATATGAAACTTTTTCCTACTTTAGTGACCAGATTTTTGTGATGATAATAGAGCTTTGATCTTGTCCATTAGCTGAACATAATTAGAGAGTAATTCTCTAAATTTTTTCGAGTTTTTCGATTATCGAAATTTTAGAGAGAACTTCTAGCTTCATCGTCTTCTCCTTATGCTTTGATTTCTAAATTTCTAAACTTGTGCATCTGCGTTACATGGTTTGGAGGTTATAGTATTAGTTAACTAAAAGAGAGTTCTTATTTAATTTAATTAGAAATAAACAACAATTATTTAGAGTTAGTTAATTCTGCTAGCTAGATATACATGTCTAGTAAGTTGCAACTAGACCAGGTGATTACTGCAAGTAAAATCAGAGATGGACGCCAAGAACTTGTTTGTGCAAATGTCTGTGGGATCTTACCTTCACTCATCAATAACAACCTTACTTTTATACTCTGAACTGGATTACTCTTCTCTAAGAGTTTCCCTTAAAAGCTTTGGTGTAAACCATTACAATTTATGTACTCAACTAACCTAATACAAGTCGTGCATATTTACAAGTCGTTTAATTTGATAAGTTACAATCAATTGCAATCACATTTTCACATAATTAACCACATAAAAAGGTTTTCAATTACCTTTATAATAGTTGAGGTATTCAATTATCTTGAGTTACAATCAATTATAATCGTATTCCCACATAATTAGCCACATAAAATAATTTTCAATTATCTTCACGATGGTTGAGATAAAGTTTGAGATCTCCTTAATATTCGAAAGTCAATATGATCCGATTTTCTAACAAAAGAAATTTTGGATTGCAGATTTTAATTTGATCCTTACTTGATTTGTTGTCATCATGTTTTAGCATCATAGAGGTCCATATAAAAGTATCGGAGTCCATGAAACAAAGGGTCGTGCAATTTTGGATAAAAATGTGTCAAGTCAGGTTTTATCCAAATTTTAGCTATTAGGCAAAGTCAACTAGTGTTGTAGCTAGGAGACAAAACTCCTCTAACACACGGGTGAAATCAAAATTTTTTTAAGGAGTCAAAATTAAATTGTAATTTTTACGATAAAAAATGTGTAATTTTATCATTTTAATAGATTATATCTTTATAATTTTTAAAGGATTAAATCAAATTTTTATATTTTCAAAGGGGTCAAAGTGTAATTTTACTTTTACTAATTTAAAATTTTAAAAATTTTAAAGGGGTCATATGAAAAAAATTTCATTTTAGGGGCAGCGGAGCCCCTGCTAGCACCCCTAATTTTGCCACTGACGATGAGTTCTGATTGATGAAAAATTCCTTCTTCTACAATATTGATTGAAGAACTATACCCAAATACTTTCCTATTTTACTAGATAAATCTTAAAACTACACATGAACTTTAGATTGTTGTGCAATTTAATACATAAACTTTAATTTAGTGCAATTATACATATAAAACTTTATTGCGGTTCAAATATATGCATGAAACTTTAATTTTGATTCAACTATACAAATTTAAAGGTATAAATATATCAATTTAATTTTACATTAGATATGTATACTTATTTGCATTGCAATACGTATACTTAAAATGGTGCTATATTGATAATTATGTTAGTAATTTTAAAAATTAAATTAAATTAATATTTCATATATAAAATCAAAATTCATATATAACATTGCGCATTCAACTAATTACGAATTAAGAAGTTATTTATGAGACGAATAGTAAAACTATTATGCTTCAACTGCCATATCACAAAGTGTTGACCCAATATAATTTTAATTTGCAGCTCATAATTGTCAACTTTATATTATATGATGCAATTTCAAATTTAATTTAGAGACAACAATAGGATAATTATGAATCGAAAAAAATTAAGCTAAAGTTTTGTTGTTGACCAAAAACAAGTCCCTAGGCTTCCAATATCACGTGCTTGATAAAAATTCAACCAATTTCATCGTTCAAATAAATTACAATCTTGTAATCCAATTTACCTAACCCTTGTTATAGGGTTCATCATCCCAAAAAAGCACTACATAAAATAATAATCATATGAGCTGCCACGTTACTTCCCTGGGAAAACTTGTAATAATATTATAATACAACAAAAAGAATGTTAAATGACATCAATAGTTTGAAATCACACAGCCCCATGCAGCCTATAAAAACCACCTTCATTCTTGTCTCCTTCACCAAATCACCATATACAAAATTGGAAAACCCTTATTTTCCTTTGTTCATAAGCAAACCCTTGATATTTTAACAATGGGTAGGTCTCCATCTTGTGCTGATGATGCTAATGTGAAAAAAGGGCCATGGACAGCAGAGGAAGATCAGAAACTAGTGGATTACATTAACAAAAATGGCCATGGAAGCTGGAGGATTGTTCCAAAGCAAGCAGGGTTGAATAGGTGTGGCAAAAGTTGTAGGTTAAGGTGGACTAATTATTTGAGACCTGATATTAAGAGAGGGAAGTTCGGTGAAGAAGAAGAAAGGCTTATTATTAACCTTCATTCGGTCCTCGGGAACAAGTACGGTGATCAAACTTTTTACCATTTGGTTCAATAGATTTTCTATGAGAGTTGATTGTTTTGTTGCCTTTACTTAACAAATAGGTAGATTAGTCTTAGAATAAAAAGCAAATTGGTCCTGTTTATTACAAATTTTATCCATTTTTATTATTGAAAATTGGTGATTTACATAAGCTTGAGGTACACGTGGCACGCCATGCCAGTTTTAACAGTAGAAATGAGTGGAATTTTTAACAAGAAGGATCAATTTGTTCTTTTAAGTAACGTACAGGGACTAATATGTTAATTTTTTGAGTAAAGGGGTAAAATGTAATTTGACTCCTAATACAAGGGCTTCTATGGTACTTTTATGATTTTTGATATATTTATGATTTGATGTTGGAACTTGATTTCCATGATAAAAGTACTACGGAGGCCTTTGTACTACTCAAAAAATGGACAAATTAATCCTTATATGTTAAATTAAAAAGTAAACTGGTTTTTTTATTAAAAATTTCATCCATTTTTATTGTTAAAAATCCGGCCATTGTACGTCGGCATGAGGTGCAGATGAGCTGTTTGGATATTTCTTTAGCTACCCGCCAATTTTAATAGTAAAAATGAATGAAATTTTTAATAAAAATGATCAGTTTGCTCGTAGTATAGGGGTAAAATACAATCTGACTACTAATTTAGGGCTTGCATGATACTTTTACTGTCTTCAATATATCTACGATTTGACTTGTTTTTGTCGCAGGTGGTCTAAGATTGCTGCACATCTACCAGGGAGAACAGATAATGAGATAAAGAATTTTTGGAACACGCGTATTAGGAGGAAGCTATTGAACTTAGGGATTGATCCTCATACCCATAAGCCAAGAACTGACCTCGATCATCTTTTGAACGTATCACAATTGCTTTGTGTTGCACAATTGGGTAACATGATGAACCCTTTAGATGCTGCTTTTAAACTCCAAGCTGATGCAGCTCAACTAGCCCAAGCTCAATTGTTTCAAAACCTAATGCAAATCATGAACACTAATGAGGCTGCAAATGTTGAGAGTGATGGGTTTCTTGCATTACAAGAAAACACTAACCCAATACCTCAAAGTATCCCAAACAATGGTTTTATTGCTGGTGTAGTCCCTCAAACAAGTGACCAATGGGGTTTGAGCAGTTCCTTTGAACAAAGAGAAAATCCAGTACTTCCTGGGTTAGTTTCAATATCACCAGAGAGTAATTCAACAATGGAAAACAAGGGCAATAATGAAACAGATTCCACCATTTATGAAGCTTGGGAGAAGTTGATCATGGAAGATGATGAAGCTGATGGTGGATCCTATTGGAAAGAAATGTTGGAGTAGGTGTTTTTTTCTTGGATTCTTTCATTCATGATTTCTTTTTTCATTTTTTCAGCTTGTTGTTTAATCATTTAATTTATTTATTTTTTGCTTTTGCAGCCTTGCTTCTTCAACCTCTTCACCTATCTCATGGTAGACCCCCTTTAGGTTTAAGGGATAAAAAAGAAAGAAGTAGAAGAAATCCAAATTCATTCACTATTTTTCCATTTTATTTTGTTAGAGTTCTTTCATATACTTTATTCATCTATTTTATTCATTTAGGAAGCTTATAATTGAGCTACCTCTTTGTAAATCTTAGAATTTTTTTTATTTTGTTTTTGGTAATCAAGACCAAAGTTTATCCAACATACAAGTATTTTCATATATTGTTATTTTTGAGCTTACGAATGTCTCCTACATATTATTTTCAAGATTTAAACTTGAATTTTCTTCTAAAAATGTAATTTATCTTGTCACTCCACCTAAACGTGTTAATTATATTTTGTGTTTTCTAAAAGATATTGTATTTCCATCGAATATTGAGGGTGACTAACCCATGCCAAAATTAAAGATGATAAGTGGAATTATATCATGACGTTGCATTTTTCATTTACGATTTATGAAGTTTTAACTTTTTTGTTTGCATTGTTTTCCAACAGTATCATCTCCAAAGTTTTTAACTTTTAATAATTCATACAAGTTATATAATTCTAGATTTTATTATATTCACGAGGTAGATGGAAGAAACACGTAATATTAATATTATATTTATAAAAAATTAATCAACAATTGAAGTGCTTTTGAATTAATTCAATTAAGAAATTACTAAAAATCATTTTTAAAATAATAAATATTATTATAATTTTTTTGTGTGTTTTAATGTTTTATGATAAAATTTTAAATAAAACAACTTTAAAAACAAAGTATTTTTATTATATTGGGTCTTCTACTGTTGCATCAGAATGAATAATCAATGAAAAATGTTTAATTGTGATTAGTATTAATAATTCAGTTTCGGATATTAGCATTTGTTTTTGTCACTAAAAGTCATAATAGTAGTTGAACTGTTGCCTTGTACCTTTGTGAAAATTTTCCGTCGGAAATAAGCTATTTGATTGGTGGAGGTCGGAAGAGTTATATACATAACCTATCAAAACCATCACTTAAAAAAATAAAAATAAAAATCGAGAGTTAACTAACAACGTTTTGACATTATTGGTAAAGGTTAAGATTTTGGGTTTTTGAATATTCAAAGTTCAAATTTCGTCATGTGTAATTGTCATGTGTGGGTCTTTAGTTCCAGTATGTGTTGTTGCCATATTTGTCTCAGATGGACTGGTTGGATCGAAAACCAATTGGTATATTAGACTTACCAATTCGGACAAAGGGGTTGAACCAATTAGATATTGAACTGCTTTGAACAAGCTAGTTGTTGAATCAAGTTTTATAACTTTTAATAATTTTAGTTTTTATGAATTTTTAATAGTTTATTTAATTAAAACTGGACCAACAATTGGACCAATTGGACTGGGAATCGATGGCTTGACTAGTTCGACCATTGGTCTGACTCCAAAAACCATGGTTGTTGTCATTTATGGGTTTTAGTTCAAATTATTCCGATTCTTAGTCCGTTTGTATTGGCTTGTTTCTACTTTAAAGTTGTTCGAACATGTATTTATGATTGTTCAATGGTTGTATTGCATTTGTACTTATAAACTTAAAAAAAATTGAGAAATCAAAAATCAATTCGACATTGTGGCGTTTAGAGACAGTTTTGATTCTTGAAGTTTTTTTTTTACTTTAGCATAAATTGAAAGATTACATTAATTTATAATTGATTTTATATATAAACTCTAAAAGCTCAACGAGGTGACGCATGACTTAAAGAACATATATTAGTACATTTGTCAACAAAACGACGACTTATCCCATAAACATCAAGAAGAGGACATTTTTCCGAAAGTTATATAATTCTTAATAATGCTCTCGACATTCTATAATGTGTTTATTTCTCTCCTCTCATTCTTTCACTTATATTACATCAATACACTTAATTTCTCTATTCTTGAAATTCAAGAAATATAGATAATTTAAGCATTGTATCAATAATAACAAATAAAATCTCCACGTTTAAAGACTCAAACCCTATAAAAAAAATAGTGCGTGGGCAGTGGGCAGTGGGCAGGAGGCGTGGCCGTGAAAGAGGCAAAGCAACATCGGGGTTAAAACTGAAAAACACATGGTTGTTGACCAACAAAACCCAATCATTGTCTATCTCTCTTTGTCACTTTTGTCTGTGTTTATGCCTTTCTCCACCATTTCACATGCTTATCGTGGCCTACGTGTCTCCATCTCCGCATGTTATTACCATTTCTCTTTCTTACATTTACAAAGAGGGTAAACTACACTTAAAGGGCACTAAGCTATTACTAAATTTATGTTTTGGTCATTTAACATAAAAGAAATACAAAAAAGGGGTCATTGAATTATTTGAAAGTTTTTATTTAAGTTACTAGACTATTAAATTATTTTTTAAAAGTCTAACCAATGAGTTTCAAGCAACGATTTGACAACCGGTATGATAAATAAGTACTTGTTGATGAGTAGAAGAACATATCTCAATCCAAGTTGATCTGACAATTAGTGTTGAAAATCGAAGAAAAAAATTATTGAATTTTGATTTGCAGATTCATGACAATCAAAATTATTTCACATAAAAAGAAGACTAAACTATAAAAGAGAATGAGAAGAAGAGTTTTCGATTGATGCTAGCGGTGTGAAAAGAGAAGTTCATACAACAATGATTTTAAATGCCCAATGACTTGAATAAAAACTTTCAAATAATTTAATGACCATTTTGTAACTTTCAAAACTGAGTGATCAAAACATAAATTTACTAACAATTTAATGGCCTTGAGTGTAGTTTACCCTTACAAATAATAATCAAACAATAAATAATATCAGTATTTCATCTCTCCTCACAAGGGAATTTGAAACCAAAAGAGAGAAATGGAAGGTAGAGAAGAGGTAAAAGAACCCAAACCCAGTTTCCCTTTAAGCTTATGGGAACTATCTGTAGCTTCAACGGTGGTGATTGGTTTCCTTGTAGGCCTTGCCGGCGTTTATCTCACCATGCCTGCATCTGATTATAGCTTCCTCAAATTCCCCAGAAGCCTCGAAGATCTTCAATTACTCAGGTTTCCCTTTATCCTTTTCTTTTTTTCTTAATTTTGGGGTGATTTAAATCTATTGCTCTACTGTCTTTTGTTAGTGATTGTTAATGTACAATGAAAACTTGTGATTTTGGGGAAGAAACTGTGGGAAATGTTTTGTTTTGAGGAAGGGTAAATTATATTAAGTTTGACATTGAGAGTTAATAATAAAAGAATGAAAAAAAAATTATTATCTTAAATTTTTAGGTATTTTTATTTTTTATATTTTCAATAAAATTTAATTGGTAATTTTTAACTTTTTAATTGAAAGGATTATAAAAGAAAAGAAAAGTTAAAAAAATCATAATGTGTAAAATTAAAATTAAATTGAAACGATTTATAAATATTAAGAGTTAAAAGTTGATATTATGCTAATTTTAAAAGTTGCAAAGCTAAGCTTTTATTGTTGTTTGTACAATGTATGATACAGGGATCACCTTGAAACTTACACAAGTGACTACACCATACAAGTGTTGGTGGGATATTGTGTAGTTTATATTTTCATGCAAACTTTCATGATCCCTGGAACTGTTTTCATGTCATTGCTTGCCGGAGCCTTGTTTGGTGTCTTCAAAGGTGTAGCTCTCGTTGTGTTCACCGCCACTGCCGGTGCTTCTTCATGTTATTTCCTATCGAAAGTTGTCGGTCGTCCCCTCGTGTTTTCTCTTTGGCCTGATAAGCTAAGCTTCTTCCAAGCACAGGTGAGTTTTGATTGGGCAAATTATACTAGTAGTCACCCAACTATTTAGTCACTCAAACTATTTAATTTTGTCTTTTTTAATTACCAACTTGCTAACAGTGATGATGGCTTTTAAAATTGGCAGAGTAGCAAATTTTAACCCTCTAACATTTAAACATTGTGTCAATTTAGTATTGATTCTAAAAAATCTAACCCTCAACATTTACACGCATTGTGTAATTTGTTTTTTTTTTTTGTAGTTTTGCTTTTCTTTGCAATTCTTTTTCATCTAAAAAGTAAAAAAATAGCTAAAATATACAAAATTGAAAATACCAAAAATTCAAGATAATAATTTTCATCTTTTCTCATACTTTTAAAATTAACCTTCAATGTCACAAAGAAAAGCAAAACTGCCAAAAAAAGGACCAAATTATAAAATGTGTAAATGTTGAGGGTTCATTTTTTAAAAATCAATACTAAATCGACATAATTGATAAATATTGATGGTTAAAGTTGCCATTATACCACTTTTAAATGTTGCCACCGTTAGAAAAATTGAATAATTGGATAATCATTTTGTGACTTGTCATAGTTAGAAGTGACTAGTAGTGTAGTTTGCCATTTTCGATTTAAGCCATTTTTGCTTACTTTGAGCTAAGAGAGTGGAATAAGTTTTTGAACTTCATGCTTGTAGGTAGCTCAAAGAAGAGAGTGTTTATTGAATTATATGCTTTTCCTAAGGCTTACACCGACTTTACCAAATACGTTCATCAACGTTGCTTCGCCTATCGTCGACATCCCTTACCGTATTTTCTTCCTTGCAACTTTTATCGGACTTATCCCTGCTGCTTACATTACTGTCAAGGTATGTACCTATAGACTTCCATGTAAAAGTCGCAGTGAAAAACCATGGCGTTCTTGATTAATAACTCGAGCTTCTCTGTTTTCTCTGCAGGCTGGAATAGCTCTCGGCGAGTTACAATCGGTAGGGGACCTTTATGACTTCAAGTCAATCGCTACTCTTTTCATTATAGGAGTTGTTTCCGTCACACCTACGCTTATGAGCAAGACCAAATCGTAATGTTCGATCGACCATGCTTGCTTCTTGTACATGGTACTTCAATCTTCCAGTTAGTCATCAGTGTTGCCCTGATCTTTTTGTAATGCAATGTGCTCTGGTTAATGGAATTCACTGCCAGACACCATGGTCATTTTCAGTCCATATGAGGAGAGGAACATGAGAAGAAATTAGGGAAAGGCTGTTACTTGTTTCGATTTCATTAGTGTTTTAGAAGCTGTATATCCTTTGAAGTTTTTTATTATTACCAATGAAACATCTTTCTTTCTCAGTGCTTTGTTGTCCCCTAGTAATCACTCAACTAATAGTAAATTTTTTTTTCAGTTATCTAATTATGAAAAGTTACATCATGATCATCCAACTATTCAATTTTGTCTAACAGCAGCAACTTTTAAAATTAACATAATAACAACTTTAACCCTCAACATTTATAAATTATGTAAATTTAATCTTGATTCTAAAAAAATTAACCCTCAACATTTACACATTGTGTAACTTGGTCTCTGTTTTTGCAATTTTGTTTTCTTTGTAACATTGAGGTTGATTTTAAAATAATATGAAAAGATGAAATTTATTATTTTGAATTTTTGGGTGTTTTTATTTTTGTATACTTTCAATAAAATTTAACAGATAAATTTATTTTTTAGCTTTTTAGGTGAAAGGGTCATTAAAAAAGTAAGATTGCAAAAAAAAAAAAGAGTGACATAATGTGTAAATGTTGAGAGTTAAAATTTTTTAGAATTAAGAATAAATCGACACAATGTATAAATGTTGAGTGTTAAAATTGCTATTATGTCAATTTTAAAAGTTGCCACCATTAACTAGCTGTATCAAAAAAAAATTAAATAGTTGAATGACCATTTTGTAATTTTTATAGTTAAATGACAAAAAAATAATAATTAGGTAAAAGAATTGAGCATATCCTCAATTAAGCCTATTGCTTTGAAGCTAAGAAAATTTTAGATATACTAAATAGCAGATTTAATTAACCCTCATGACCTTATGACACAATATCATAGAAAAAAACCTCTGGTAAACTACATTTGTATACAAGTTTTTTTAAGTAATTATAAAAAGTTACAAAATAGTTATTTAATTATTCGAATTTTTTTGGTCAACAATCATTAAATGATCGACAGAAATGTGATGAGGTAGCTATTAAAATTGACATAGTAACAACTTTAACCATCAACATGTATACAGTATGCCAATTTAGTCTTGATTCTAAAAAATTGAACCTTCAACATTTACACATCGTGTAATTTGATCCCGAAATCCATGCATGTGTATGTATGTATCTTGGTAAAAGTACCATGGAGGCCTTTGTACAAGGAGTTTGATTGTATTTTGCCCCTTAACTAAAAAAATAGGTAAATTGGTCATTTTAAGTTAGATCAAAAAGCAAATTGGTCATTTCTATTAAAAATTTCATTCATTTCTATTGTTAAAAGCTAGCGTGATTGATGAAATATCCTAAAGTTAAACGTGACGTGCCTTGTGTATCTCATGCAAACGTACAAGGACTTTTTTAATAGTAAAAATAGATGAAATTTTTAATAAAAGGATCAATTTACTCTTTGATTTAACGTATATGACTAATTTATCTACTTTTTTTAGTAAAAAAGACAAAGTGCAGTCCAATTTTTGGTACAAAGATCTCCATAATATTTTTAACTATCTTTCACACTTTTAGCCGTAGCACTTTAAAATAAATAATAAAATGCTTTATTATTTGGGTAAACTACATTGGTGGTCATCCAACTATGAATAAGTTTCTTTTTGACCATTCATCTATGAAAAGTTACAAAATAGTCACTCAATTATTCAATTTTATTTCTTTTTAATCACCCATTGTTAAATGGTTAATGTAAAGATGACATGACAACTTTTAAAATTGAAATAGTTATAAATTTAGCTCTCAATGTTTACACATTGTGTCAATTTAGTCTTATTTTTTAAAAAAATAACCCACAATATTTATACATCACCTAGCTAATTTTATCTTTTCCTTTTACATACACAATGTTTAAATTAAAAAATACATAAATACATTTTAAAAATCCGTTTATTATTAAACTAGACAATCATAAATATATTTTTTAAAATTTTCGTTTATTATTAAACTAAATAAACTTCAAATATATTGGTTTCCTTATACTTCAAAAACTAAAATTTGATATCTCTCGAAGATAATTAATTCAATTTTTGTTAGTTTGAGTCGACCACCATTGATGAAGCAAATTAACACTCAATATCTTTTAAGCAATTAGGCTTACAATTGGGTTGAATTAATGAAGCATGTATTTTTTTTATTCTCAAGCAATTGAATCAGCTATTTTTTTTTTCAACATTTGGGTCATTCTATTTCTTGTCGATGTTCATTTTTTTCATTGAATCAATGCAGGGACAATGTCGAAAAGGGTTACAAAAAAAGCAAAAGTGCAAAAGGATAAAATTACACAATGTGTAAACATTGAGAGTTCAATTTTTTAGAATCAAAGATTAAATTGGCACAAGTATAAATGTTAAGGATTAAAGTTGTTATTATACTAATTTTAAAAGTTACCACATCAATTTTCCATTAGTTATTTAACGGCCCTTGAACCCCAAAAAAAAAATCAAATAATTGAATAACCATTTTATAACTTTTTATAATTAAGAGACCCAAAAAAAAAAATCTTCCTAATAGATAAGTAACTAGCAATGTAAATTACTCAATATTTTATTACTTTTTATATTCAAATTTGACATCACCCATCTCATAAACCATTCTAATTGAACCTGTTCTAAATGAAACATATCCTTCACACTTTTAATAGTAGCACTAGAGGTATTTGTCAACCGTGTCGGGTTAGGTTTGGGTCAAGTCTAAGTATGATATTAATATATTTTATATATACTTACTCAAGTTCGGTTCAGTTTAAAATACGAGTCTAAATTTTTTTTATAAACCCACTTATATTATTTTAAGTTAATATTTAATAATTTTATTTTTTTATTTATTGAAAATTTTTATATAGTTTTCTTAACATTATTTTAATGTTTACATTAGAGTAGTGTTATATATTTAGTATAAGTTTATTTTTTTTAAAAGTGTTCTAAATTATATAATATATAAAAATAACATAATATAAAGTATTATAAACTTAAAAACGGGTCAGGTTGGACTCAGACCTTGAATGTTCAAGCCTAAGCCCAATCCATATTTTAAATGGGTCTAATTTTTTTTGTCCAAACCCATTTTTTGGGTCTAATTTTTTTGCCAAAATCCTCCCAAATTTCGGGTAAGTCTTCGAACCTGGACAAATAACCTGAAACATGAACAGGTCCAAATAGCACTTTAAAATGAATATATTATTCAAATTTGACAAACCACTTTATTCCAATATACTTAGACTACATAAATTACACATTCACAGATATAGGTTACACTATTATATAAGTGATACTATGAATTAAACTTTGATCTCGAATATAAATCAACTCATTTTAATGGATGGATAATACATTTTTATTAAAACCCACAGATGGGAGAAACATAAATTTATTGATCACACTCCATGACCGGCATTTAAGATCAGTACAAATTCATTGCAGGGACAACAATGGTGCCGGTTTCCAACATCTGCAGGAAATGTTGAGTTGATTCTTGACTCACATTAAAGCTCATTTGCAATATTGATGGAATTGTTTTCAAAACCGAATTTTTACTGCCTATTTCTCCCACTGCGGCTCTGCAAATCAAGTAAAAAATAAACATATGAAGTGCTCCACAACTGAACTTGCCATATCCACCCTGTCTTACCTTTGAATGTACATCATTATTACCTTGGATACATCTATTTATATATACATATAAGATAGAAGAATTTAAGGGTTTAGAGGCCGATTGAATCTTAACTCAATTGATATAGTGTTATTATCAATATAAGAAGACGTGGATTCAAGTGTGTTGAAGTATATTGTCCTTTTATTTATGGGTTAGGAAAGGGTTATAGGTAGTTCTAAGCATTATATCAAATAAAATAAATATGATCAGAACTTAATAAGGGTAATAATAAGGGTTTAAGGTGAAATAATAATTTCATGTATCAGGATAAAGTGGGCCAGGGTCAAGGGTGATGTCGGAAAGGGTAGGTGGAGTTTTGGACCCTCTCAAAATGAGAAATTTGCAATTTAGACTCTAAAATTTATAAAACTATAAGTTAATGCATAATAAAATTATAATTTGATCCCTTAAAATGATGAAAACTTGTTTTGGTACTTTAAAAAAACTATAAAATAGTAAAACTATATTTTAACCCTCATAAAAATATATAACTAAATTTTTACCTCACCAAAAAAAATTATGACTTCATCCCTGATCAAGGCAAGCAATTATTAGAGCTGTTTCATACTCGCCATCCAAAAAAACCACCACCCCACCCCGAAGCCGGGTTTTGTCATCCCTAAAACATACATATAAAACTAATTATAAAAGAAATAAAATAATTTGCTTACCTTGTAGATGTTACAATTGAGACCAATTCTATGCCTTGTTCATCAGCAGATACAACAACCGCGAACAACTTCGGCACCACAAATAATTGACCAGTTTCCACTTTAGTGTTCAACACAAGCTTGCCATTGATACCCACAATTTGCACTTCACCACTTCCTTTCGCGATGTAGCAAACTTGTGGCTCCGTTGCGTAAGACGGTGCCCTGGTGGCGCAGCTTTCAAGCACCAAGCGACTAACATCAATCCCCACTTGTTCAAGCAAAGGAAACTCCGTACCCTTTATGGTAGTCAATTTGCCACCATTATCGACTTCAACGTCGGGTTGTGAAGCATCCATGTTGTGGACCAAAATATTTGATACCTCCTCGTTCGGGTTTGGGATTTTTCGTGCTTCTTCTTCACTAAGCTTGATAAGCAACACGCTCTTTTGGCTGCCAACAAGGTTTTTAGCCTTGTCGGCATTGATTTGGTAAGTTTTGGCAATGAATTCGGGGGAGAAAGCCCGTAAGTGACCTTGTTGTCCGGTTAATAAGAAATAGGTGATTTCTCCGGCGACATAGGCCTTGGTTGCATCAGCCATGAATATTATAACCACATCTGAATCTCCATAGTTGTACCATGATGAAACTGATCCACAGGGAATTGGTAAAACATCCCCTTTTTTAACACCTATGTAACCCATGTTTTCCTTTGTGTTAATGCCTGGTACTGTTAATGCAACTCCACATTTACCTAAAGATAAATCAAAAGTAATGACAATGTTGTAAGAACCGGATTGATGGTCGAATTTATTAGATCATCAATCTCTTTATTTGGATTAACATACTAGCCGATTTGATTCTAACAAGACTTCAAAAGAAATCCTTATGTACCTAAATCGGTAAGTAGATTAGTCGATGCATTATACCGCATAGGACTTAACAGGGATGAAGAGCTTTAGTTTGGACTTGATATTTAAACCAAACTTTATGCTTTTGTAATTGTGGATAATACTTGATTTATTGGCCGCAACAGTTCACATAGTCATTTTAATTATATAAAAGAAAACCTACCTGCATGGCTAAAAAAGTAAAATTGTATAAAAGATCCTTTTACTACACATTTTGATAGATTTAGTTCTACTGTAATTTTATCTTTTTAGTTTTATACTTTTTAAAATTTGTATTTTCAATTTCAGTCCTCAGGCAAACTTTTCTCACTCATTCAACCAAATAAATTGATTTAGCTTTTATCTGAACATATTGTAATGTGACATTCATACTTTCATTTTTTTTTGCAGCTGGACAAATATCATTTCTTTTTCTTTTGTCTTCCTTTAAATTATGAAATAAAATGCAAAATATATATGCCATGTCACTGCATTTAAAAAAAAAAGCTATGTCAAATTATTTGAAAGAATTAAAAGAAAAAAAAATCAAAACTGAACATACACATTAAGGGGCAAGAAATGAGTAAATAATAATAGAGGGACTAAATCCAAAAAAAACATATTACAAGGACCATTATAGGATTTACCCACTCAAGACTCACCT
The DNA here is from genome assembly GCF_025698545.1 of Gossypium raimondii. Taxonomy (NCBI): domain Eukaryota; kingdom Viridiplantae; phylum Streptophyta; class Magnoliopsida; order Malvales; family Malvaceae; genus Gossypium; species Gossypium raimondii. The sequence continues at coordinate 47,989,482 of NC_068566.1, read as the reverse complement.
TCAAGAACATAACCAACTTTGGAGCAATCGGCATAGTGAGGAAGAACAAAGCCCTGAGGCTTCAACACAAGCTTACCAGCTGCAACTTTGGCCTCACCAAGGACTTGAGAATCGGCAGCTGCCCAGTGGTAGTACACGCCGGCTTCGGTCTCTGTGAACCTTGCCGGAAACTTGGGAGACAAGTCCATGTTCATTTTTCTTACCTTACCTTAATTCTACAAATCAATTATATATGAAAAATACAATGAACACACACACATATATATATATAGAGAGAGATGGAAACATTGAGTAGCTTTTAAGTAAAAACGTCAATTTGGTAACAACAACCATGTAATGAATTTCAATGAGAAAAATGAGAAACGCGTAAAAAAGGATAAAAAGCTTGTTACATATGCTTTTTAATTAGGCTTTATTCATGTATTTAATATCATACCGATATTGTTTCGATTTTAAACCGACATTAAGTAGTTTAAATTTTGTATGGGTCAAAAATTTCGTTATTTTTCATGTGTTTTGAGTTTAGGGTTTAGTTAATATCGACTTGTACAAATGTGTATCGATGTGTACTTGGTTGATATAAATTTTTTATTTTTAAACTAATTTTAATTTTTTATCTTAACCATTTTAGTTTTCCTATAATTACATTTAAAATTATTAGTTATTAAATTAAATTATCAAACATAATTAATAAATTTAAAATTTATATGTAATATATTTGCATGTTTATAATGTATAATTTATTATTTTACCAAGATAATATATAATTTATTAAGAAATTAAAAGTTAGAAAATGCATGTGAAACTATTTAAATTAATAATTAGATTAGAAGTATATATGTGAAAAATATTTTAAAATATCGATAAATTCAAAACGATACATCAAAATATGTCAACACCAGTACATATTTGTACCAAGGCAAAAACGATACCGCCCATCGATACGATATTGAATACCTTACTTTTACTAGTGATGGCAACTAGGCGAAATGGATTTAGTTTTTTCTTTTTCATTATTACTTCATGACATGTGCCTTATATGCACTAATAAGTATCGGTTGCAGTGGTAAGGTACGTACATTGTACTCCCAATAAGAGAATGTGATTTGAACATTGGAGATAACATTGTTGGGATGGGTAGTCACGAATCTTGAACATGAATTAGTAAATGTGGACTAAATTTATAACTTTATCCATAATACAGAATTTACCTTTGAGTCAGCACATAATACAGGAAAACAAAATTTATAAGTTGGAAAAATACGTTCGACTATTGATATGCAACAATCAAACCAACAAAGACAACACAATGGGGTCGAGAATCACACTGAATGAGGCACGTAAAACATATGAATCTACTATTCCGTGGTGCCAGGTTTGATTAAACATATGAATCAATAAACATCAACTAATAGAATATTTTGACTAGGGATGAAAAGAAATTCAATTTCAACACGATTGGATTCAATTCGATAAGGTTGAAACTTTTTCAATTTTAAAATCCAGTGTTCGAGTTTAATTCTACACTACATTTAATCGTGTCAAAATATCATTATATATATTTTTAAGTTTAAAATTTATGATACTAAAATTTCTATTAATATTTGTCGTAGCATAATTATACTTAAAAACAATTAATGGTATCATTAAAATATTAAAATAATAAAATTATCATTTTATTTTGATAAAAATAAAAATGTGAAATTCGGGTCAGATAGAAGTTGAATATATCTTTAATTTTGAACGGATAAATTAATATATAATTTTGGATGAAATTGAAATCAAGTTATATTGGGAGTAGACGAGATTGGGGTTGGTTGGGTCCCTAATTTTGAGAGTGAATTTAATGCTAAACTTTGAACCTTCACAGTGAGATTGTTGGCCGATTCAGTGTACGAAAACGACTTATTTGTATGGTCCAAGCAACAAGCGAATACAACAAAGTTTCTAGACAATATATAGAGGTAAAGAGAATCACGACTAAGTGTAGAGTAGCCTATCTTGGTTGGGTCCCTACACAATTTTGATATGTTCCATTATTAGCAAGAAAACATTGTAAATAGGAAAGAGTTTCCCTCTTCTGTAATAAATTAATCCAAACCTTTCTTTTTATTTAGAAGCTTGATATGTAACAATCAAACCGACAAAGACAACACAATAAGGTCGACAATCACATTGAATGAGGCACGTTAAATATATGAATCTACTATTCCTTGGTGCTAGGTTTAGTTAAACATATGACTCAATAAACATCAAATAATAGAATATTTTGAGTAGGGATGAAAAGAAATTCAATTTCAACACGATTCGATTCAATTCAATAAGGTTGAAACTTTTTCAATTTTAAAATCTAGTTTTCGAGTTTAATTCTACATTTAATCGTGTCAAAATATCATGATATATATTATTAAGTTTAAAATTTATGATACTAAAATGTCTATTAATATTTGTCGTAGCATAATTATAATGGCATCATTAAAAATATTATAATAATAAAATTATCATTTTATTTTGATAAAAATAAAATGTGAATGTTAGAATTGTGTGACCCAAATTCTAAGAGATTGCTTCCAAGTTAAGTTAAACAAAAATATATTTTCTTTCTAGAAGATTTAGTATTTATTAGTATAATATATCTAGCATTTATTAGTATAGTTTATTTGACTTACTAATTTAGCCTATAAATAGGCTCTTTTACAATCTTAGAATTAAGAGACACCCATTAGATTAGAACTCATAACACATTCAGAGAATTTTGTGTTTACGTTTTGAGGGTTCTTTGTTTTTCGGGTTTTCGGGGTTTAGTTTTTATCTCCATCTTTTGTACTCTTCATTCTTTTGCCATTATAGTAAAATTATCTTTGCCCGTGGTTTTTTATCCTCTTTTGAGGGGTTTTTCCACGTTAAATTTGTGTGTTCATCTTCTCAATTTCTTCTACTATTTTTACTTGTTCGTTGCTTAATCGGGACGATCCTAACAGTGAAATTCGGGTCTTTAATTTTATGAGTTTGAGTTTAGAACGGATAAATTAATATATAATTTTGGATCAAATTGGAATGAAGTTATATTGGGAGTAGATGAGATTGGGGTTGGGTGGACAAAAAAGGCCTGACCAATTCTGTGGCCATCCCTAAATTTGAGACGATTCAGTGTACAAAAACAAATTACTTGTATGGTCCAAGCAACAAAGCTTTTAGTCAATATATAGAGGTAAAGAGAATCACGACTAAGTATAGAGTCGCTTTTTTTCGAATTTCGAGTTCGAATCGAGTTGAGTTTTTGAATTCGAATAACTCGAATAATTCAAATAATTCGAATATCAAACTATAATATTTTACATTTTTACCCTAAACTCCCAAACCTTTTTATTTTTCTCTCAAAACTTTTACTCCTTCCCACTTCCCCCCAAAACTTTTACTCCCCTCCCCTCCCAACCCCCCAATCTACCCAAAATCCATTTCCCACCAAAATTTTATTATCCCATTTACTTTTTCTCAAAATTTTACTCCAAAAAACCCTCAAAACTTTTTATTTTCCCCCAAAATTTTTACTCCCTCCCACTTTTCCCCTAAAACTTTTATTCTCTTCCCATCCCACCTCTCATCTACCCCAAACCCTCCCCCTCCAATTTTTTTTAATATTTTCCCTCCAAAATTTTACTCCCACTATTTACTTTCTCTCAAACTTTTATTCCCCAAAACTTTTTATTTTCCCCCTAAACTTTTACTTCTCACCCTTTACTCTCAAAGAAAATATCAAAATTATCCAAAAAAAAAATCACTAAGCATAAATAGTAATAATTTTATTTATATCTACTATTTATATTATTAAATTAAAGTTCACATTTTATATTATTTATATTATTGAATTGTTTAGTCATATTGAATATTTATATTAAAATTAAATTATTAATTATGCCATAAAATAATCATGTTAAAATTTTATATTGGTATCAATTTCACATTTTATTTTTAAAATAACTTTTATTAAAAAATCATAATTTTACATTTAATATATTTTTAACTCCAAAATACATAGTGACAAGAATCTGAAGATAATTGAAACAATTAAGCAAGCAAAGAAGCTAACCAGTATATAAAAAATTAATAAATAAATTATGAGGTGATGAAAGTTAATAAAAAATTTGATTAAGGTGGTCAAATTTTATTACGATGGGTGACAATAGTTACAAGGACCCAAAATTATTTTTTAAATTTTAACTCGAACAAATATATTCGATTCGATTCGATTCGATTCGAATTCCATCTCACTCGACTCGATTCGAGAAAACTTCAAATAAAGTTAGGATGATAAAACGAGATCCGAAAACTCGATTAACTCGAAAATTTTCGATTCGATTCGATCGAATGCTCACCCCTAATCTTGGTTGGGTCTCTACACAATTTTGATATGTTCCATTATTAGTAAGATAACATTATCAATTGGAAAGAGTTTGATCTCTTCGGTAATCAATTAATTCAAATCCTTCTTTTTATTTAGAAGCTTGCATTCCTTAATATGTTTTCTAAGAAGATAGGGAGAGTTGTCTGGAGATAAAGAATATTCATGTTTATAGATTCGAATCCACTGATTTGAAAATAAACAATCTCTCTATTTGAAAAAGATTAGTTTACAGATACAATAAATTCAATTAAGTTCAAAATTCGTTGCAACGAGTGAGGAAATAAAAAAGAAATGAAGAAATCATAAAATCAATCTTTGTTTACGCAATTCAAACACAACGATCCTATGTTTGCAGAACTTAGGATATACTTTTATTCAATCACCAAATCAAACAACTGTGATAATCCGTACGTCTATATTGGCTAAAGCCCATAACCCCGTACAAACTAAGTTCATGTAACTTCAATGGAGAATAATCAATCACCCGACATACACCAGAAATAACTCTCGACTTACTCAAGTATTATCACCAACAATCAACAAAACAAACTAGCACTCAATACAAGAAAAACAAACAAGCCAGTTACGAAGATATTTGAAATTATTGTAGATTTCCAGCTCTCCAAGTCGTGAATCACTTAAGGAGGATGACACTGATTTATGAGTCGAATATCAGTAAGATATTCTCCTCTAAGAAACAAATAAATCCTTGAAAAATTCATTAAGAAAAATTGACAATTATCTTTTAATTAATTCTTCATTCAACAAAGTGATAATGATAATAATTCAGCTCTTATCCAATAACCTTATGGCCTCGACTATAAGAACAGTTGGGGAATTAGAGTTTTAGCCAAACATCAACTGGTGTTTATCATACATGCCACATCTTTATAAGCTATACTCATCATATATTCAAGAGGTCAAAAAACACTCACAGTTCAAATAAAAAATTGTTCTCGTTCTAATGGAACATGAAACGAGTTTTGCGATGAAATTTTTTACCAAAAGTTAAGAATGTAATCGCACGATAAATCCTTTGACATTGAATGGAGCCTTAAGTGTTGTCATGTACATAAACTATAGGTGGATTGAAGTTGGAAATTATAATTGAATGGGCAATTTAATGACAACCACTTCCTAGATGTGGTATCTGTACATTTTTTTTTTGTTCAATTAGATGTAGTATACGTACAAATTGGTGGTGTGGAAGGCGAAGTTAAATAAGTCTTCAAATTTTAAAAAGGTAAATTACATCTAATGTTATTAAATTATTAAAAAAATACATTTCAGTCATTTGATTATAAAAAGTTATAAAATAATTATTAAATTATTCAAAAGTTTTGATTTAAGTAACTAGTTGTTAAGGTTTTTGTTAAAAAAAAAGTCTAGCTAGCGAGTTCCAAGCGACGATGAAATTTTGGTTTACAGATTCATAATATGCAAAATTGTTTAATAAAAAAAAACTTAATTATAGAAGAGAAGGGGAAAGAGAGCTTTCAATTGGTGCCAGCAGTGCGAACATAGAAAACCATACAATAACAATTTTAATAGCCCAATGACGTAAATGAAAACTTTCAATAGTTCATTAATTATTTTGTAAAATTGTGAAGTTGAATGACTAAAATATAAATTTATTGTTAATTTAATAACTTTGGGGTAATTTACCCGATTGAAAATCTATTTTTTTTTTGTTCGTAGCACATTTTTTTTCTCTCAACATACAATATCTTTTATGAATAAAAAATATAATATTTTTCAGAAAATAATTTTTTATATCTAAATAATTAAATTAATTAATCTTTTTAAAAATATTTAGTAAATAGAAATTTGAAAGTATTTGATTGAAATGCTCCCATAGGACCACGGCCTGGATGAGGGATGAATGCACTAGTGCACAACATTAGTAGAGTTGGAGATTTTACGGATTACAAATAACTTTTGACTTCGTCCCTAAACATACCTTTTGTTTTTTCGGAGTACAAATAGTTTTTTCAGTTGTATAAATGCAACTTTTTTTCTCTTGTCTCCTGCTTTTATCGTTTAATCAAATCTTATGCATATATAAATATTAGGGAGCCTCGAAACAAGACATCAAGTAGAAGGGGATTGTTGTCAATGTAAGTTTTACGAGTGTAAGCTTGCTTCCTTGTGATAAACATTCAATTTTTCATAGAGCAAGTTTACTACTCATCTTATCAAGGATTCTTTCACGATATATTCTTCATTATAGACGAAAAATTACCTATATCTAATTCGACCTGAACTGATTCAATTTATTCTTAATATAACCTGATTCTGATCCGATCCGATCTAAAATTAAATACTAATTTACCTACCCGAACGGCCGAACCCAATGAAAAAAATTAAAGTTACACACGACCTCGACCTGATATGCCACAATTTTATTTTTTTATTATCTTTAATGATACTATTAATTGCTTTCTAGGTATAATTATGCTAGAGCAAATTTTAATATAAAATTTATTATCATTTATTTTAAACTAATATTATATATAAAAAGGTATTTTGGTAATTAGTCTGAAATGGATTTTTCCTATACCCGGTCTTGACCCAATTGAAGAACTAAAGCCCCGAAATCTCTACCCAAAAACATATAAAAAAAGTAAAGCTCATCAAAATCCCTAAAAGCTCGTTCCCATGTCTTGCCACAACAATGGTAAAGCCTAACCCATTTATAATCGTCGAGTCCACCAGGTTTTCGGCTTTTGACCCATTCAAGGTGAAAAATGTTGTTTGGCTAAAAGGTGGGAGAATTTACGCTCGCTTCTGCAATTTTTTTTTAAAATTTTTTTTGTGTTTAGATTGTAGAAACTTGATTCTAGTTTCTGATTTTTTTTTCCTGTTTTACTTGCTTAGCTCTGATCTTCTGTAATAAATTCACAACTGCGTTTTCAAACTCTTTGTCAATGGATTCCTTCCCAAAATCTTTGAATCCCAACAAGCACCTCAGAGAACAGTTAGTTACTCTTCTTTTTTTTTCTTCTTCTCAAATTTCCCAATTTTTTAAATTAAATCTTATAAGTGCAAATCCTATTGATTAAAATACTATAATCTACAGATTCGTGAGCAATTTGCCTGGATCTTCCATGCTTGAAGTCTCCGCGCTTTTGAATAATGTAGCTGTAAGTTTATCGACACTTCAATTTCATTTTAATTTGTTTTATCTCTCAAATAAATGTGTGTGTGTGTGTTTTAAATTTCTTTTCAATTTTATATTCAGCTTCTAATGCTTTTGCGGCACACTTTCTGCTCTCAAACAGTGAATGGTAAAGTTATCGATTTCTTTGTCTCTAATTGAAATGATTTATTGTAGAAACTTTGTTCTTAAATGTTTTAATTAAGGCCAAATATGCAGCCGGTTCCTATATTTATACTCGAATGAAGTTTGAGATTTAGTTATTGTACTTAAAATGTTAAAAGGTTAATACTTACTTTTTCAGTTTAAGAATTTGAAGAAAATATACTCATGAAATCTTGCAAATCATTATGAACTTAGTAGTAAGCAAACTTTGATAGAAAATACTGTATGGCCAACTATTGAACTAAAATTTTACATTCAAAAAGCGGATATAATTTTTAACTTTTCTTTATTTGAGAAAAGTATTTTTAACTTTAAGTGCAAGAGTAAGGTGTTGTTTGATAAGCTGAAATATTAAGTGTTGAATTTTTTAAGAACTAAATTTATATTAGAAAATTGTCTGCGGAATTAGTAAACCCTATAATAAAATGAAAAAAAATTAACGGTTTGTCAAACACACCCTAAATCTTAGACTTTGCAAAATTATAGCAATTGTTGACATATTTTCACCTTTAATAAAACAATAAAGATCAGAAATTCAAAATTTTTATGGCTTTGTAGAATTCATGAGTGCTTATCATTGAATCTGTTTGAGCAGATGCTTGTAGGAGTTTAAAGTCTTACCTAGCCTCAGTAGCTTTGGATTATGTCTTCCTTGTTCTACCCACACTTTTAATTTTCACTGTAAGTACTCCCAGTTCGCATTCTAAAGATTTTGTTGGAATCCCCAAATTCGACTTTTGTTGTTTGATAAAAGAGTTATTGGTGTAATAGGTTCTAGCAGAGTGGGTATACATATGCATGATTGGGTTATTGTTATTGCTGGTCTTCTTTACTGCAGTCAAAAGGTAGAACTTGATGAAAGTTTCATATATGCGTTATTTCTTCAGTCATTACTCATTATTCTACAGAGAACCGTGTTTTTGATGTAAAAGTATAATAACTCAAAGCCTTCTAATGCAGAACTTACTCTTTGCCTTACATGGAAGGACCTAATGCTTCAAGGGCAAGCATATCATCTTATAGGGTTGTTACGGTATAGTGTCTTACCTGCTTGTATATTATGCAAATTGGTTTCTTTTGAAATTACTCTCTTTGCTTAATGTACCTTTTTGAATTTGTGATAGATTTTCAGTGGGAATTTATTGATATTCTTTGTCACTTACTTGTGTATCTTGGCTGTTGGTACATTTTTTAATTTGTAATAAATTTTCAGTGGGAAAATTTTGCAGATGTTTATCACATGCTTGTGTATCTTGGCTGTTGACTTCAGAATATATCCTAGAGATTATGCTAAGACAGAGACTTACGGGACTAGCTTGGTAAGATATTATCAAGGTCGTTAATATTTTTTTTTTTTCATCTTCATGGATATTATTTCTTTTTGCCAATAATTTAGCACTAAGTAGATAAATTTACAGCTTTTAGAGGTAAAACCCATGTTAACATTTAATCCTATACCCTTATACATAATATTTTTGTTATTGTTGTTCTCATAAGGGGTCTTTACATCCTTTCAGAAAGATTATTATGTATGAGAAGTGGATGCCTACATTCATTCACTTTGAAAACTTCTGAACTTGTCCTACCAATATCTCAAAACTTATTGAATTTGTTTGTTTTTTCAGTAAAATTTTATGTTTTTATCCTGGAAAATAGCAATCCCAAATATTTTATCATATTGATGTTTTTGAACCTTGCATAATTTTTTTTTAGATGGACCTTGGAGTTGGCTCCTTTGTGCTAATGAATGCTGTTACTTCACGGCAAGCACGAAACATCAAATCATCAATGTGAGTCGTTATATTTTCCAGATGCTGGTGTTAACTTGTCATGTATATTGCTTACCATTGTAAATTCTTTCTCTTCTGAGCATACGTTCTAATTTTGGCATCACAATTTTCTTTTGTGCATGCAGCATATCTAAATTTGGTATGCAGTATATAGATGTATATTGTTTCAGATCTATGTTCCACTAACTTTTCTCAATGCTTACTAAGGAGTTGGTGGAAGGCAGCCTTTAAATCTACAACTCCGCTACTACTGTTAGGATTTGCTAGACTTGCTTCTACATTGAGTCTAGACTATCAGGTAGAATATATTTCTTTGCGCTGGACTTTTTGTAATAATAGTTGTTTGCAATGGAATAGGATAAGTTGTGTACTATATCTGTTTGCTAATATAAAACAAATGGAATTCTGGGAGATGTCTAAAATAATGCTCCAAACCAGTTTGTACTCAAAAGCATTTTGCATAATAAGCATAGAATTTATACGGACTGGTTTTAGTTAAATGACGCCTTTCTTAATGTTGGTAGTTCAACATTTTAGCTGTCGATGATTGATGATCAATACTTTTTTTCGTTTAATGGAATTTCTTCCTTGTAGGTACATGTGGGGGAATATGGAGTCAACTGGAATTTCTTTTTCACACTTGCTGGTGTATCTATCCTTACATCCATTTTAAATGTTCCCGCAGAATATTCTGGAATTCTTGGTTCAGTAATTTTAGTTGGTATACCTTCATATTTATGAAGTTTGTTTTTATATTCTGGTATTTGCTTTTTGATTGGTCCTATATAGTAAGTTGACTTTCTAACTCTCAGGGTACCAAAGTTGGTTGACTAATGGGCTAAATGTTTATCTTCTTTCTAATGAAAGGGGTACGGATGTCATAAGCAGAAACAAGGAGGGAATTTTTAGCTTATTTGGTAAGGAAAATTTAGGACTGTACCTAATGTCCCATCCCATTGTTGTATGCTTTATCATAGTGTTTTAATTTTTTTGCACCTACAGCTTTATTCTTGGATATGTTGTCTGTAAGATTCTTGAGATCCCCTGAGAAAAAAAAAACTGTATTCTTTGCATTTTGATGTTGATCTTCGATCATCTAGCTGAAAAACAGCTTGTATTGATTAGAAGGAAACTGAAAATGATGAGAGAAAAAGAATTTCTATATTAATTTTTAGGACCATTTCTTCCATTGGAGATTTGTCTTCTTTCTACGGAATAATAGGCTACTAATTGTTCTTTTTCATCTAAAAAGAGTAAAATGGTGTTATGGTCTATGCAGTTCCTTTTTATTAGTAACTCTTCTCATCATGTCATCTTGATACAAGATTTTGTCAAGTGATTACTTGTTATCGTACCCAGGATACTGGGGTATGTATCTTGTTGGTGTTCAGGTCAGCTACTATCTCTTCTTTGAAAATCATACTACCAAGCAGAGAAGCAAGCATGAAACACGAATCAGAATCTGCCTTCTTACTATTATGTTTTGGTATATATAACTCTCATGTCGTTTTTGTTGCCAAAATTGGTTGTGTTCATTCCTAATAAATTGATTGCATGAAGAGTGACCTGATTTTTGCTACCTTTGCTTGTCGCAGGATTTTAACGTTGCTTATAGACAGATATGTTGAAAGAATTTCACGTAGAATGGTAGGATATCGTATATTTACTAATTTGTAAAACTATCTTGGAATTCACAATCATGATTCACTGAACCGTGCTATGCAATTTTTGCAGTGCAACCTGGCTTATGTTACTTGGGTGGTGGCTCAAAATCTACAGGTTTTGCAATTTCTTCTTCTTCTTCCTCTTCCTCTCTTTTTAAAATTTCTTGAGTTAATTGCACCAAACATCCTCAATTATCGACCTTATATCAATAAGGTCTTTTCATTACTAAAATCGTTAACTGTTAAACGAGACATCAGATCTTATATGGCATAATTTAAAATGAAAATTTTAAAGAAAAATATTGTAAAAATGGATGTTGAAAAATCTTGGTTTTGAGGGTTTCGAAGCTTTTACATAAATTATCATTCACTCTTTCTTTTCTTTTTTTTTGTTGTTCTTTATTTTTAGTTTTTATTTTAAAAGTTATGCAGCAACATTTTACTTTTCTTTGAAATTTTAATTTTAAATTATATCATATAAGATTTTATGTGTTATTTAATGGTTAAATTAACAATTTCAATAATTTGGGGATGTAATTAGAACGTTTTGAAGTTTGGAGACCAATTTAAAATGAGTGTCATAGTTTAGGGATGTTGGATTCAATTAACTCAATTTATTTTTATTACATTTAAGAAGAGGATTGGATGGTACTGGTTCTATGATTATATGTGCTTGTCAACTACTAGTTTGAGTGAAAAACAAAGACATTTCGTGAGCAAAGTGTCCTTTTCATCTAAGATGTATTTTGGTGGAGCTATGAAACTTAGTTTGACATGTGTAGAAATCGTGTCAATATGGTAAGACTCTAAGGGAAATTTATTTGTTTCGACTTAGGTATCTGAAGATTGACTATCAACCATGACACTGCTAGGAATTTTTGGGTTCGAATTACCATGTTTGTTCTCTATTAGCCTCTCAAGAAAAGTTCACTCAGAAACTTTGTTATACAAATTGAACCCTTGCCTGTGTACCTTTTTTGGTTGTGTCTTTGGTTATTTTGCTTGTATTTGGATATTAAGAGACGGAGCAACATAGGTTTTTGGTATACTTGATGAACATAGATGCAATTACTTACACAAGATAATCGAAATGCTTGTTGGTGTTTCAATTAGTGCTTCAAATCCGAATAATAGAAAAATGTCCCGGTCCCTTTGAATGGTGATGGATGTGTATAGTTTTATTGTCTACTATCACATGAGTTGCATAGCTAACAAAAGGTTTACCAATTGCTTCAGCTATTAGCACTGCGATTGCTTGCCGATAACATCATCGGGCACAAAACTTTATGTCTTGAAAGAGCATTTGACCGAAATTTATTGGCTTCCTTTCTTGTGGTAAATTGAACATCTCTCTTTTTGGTAAAAGTACTATGGAGGCTCTTTTACCATAAGTCAGATTGCATTTTGCCCTCTCTACTCGAAAAATGGACAAATTAATCCGTGTATGTTAGATAAAAAAACAAAGCGATCTTTGTGTTAAAAATTTCATCCATTTTTATTATTAAAAATTGAATCTTGTATGCTAGAATGAGGTACATGTGACACACTACGTGTAACTGTTTGGTTATTCCGTCTATTATGCCAATTTTTAACTGTAGAAATGGATAAAATTTTTAACAGAAATGAATTGTTGGCTCTTTAATTTAACATATAGGGACTAAATTGTCCATTTTTGAAGTAAATGGGGAAAAATATAATTTAACTCCTAGTACAGGTGCCTCCATAGTACTTTTACTCCCTCTTTTTTCATTCATGTATGTGCTTAAAGACTCCTTTATTGTCGGGGATCATCATCTTGCTAAAAAATAAATAACGGTAACGGGTTTTCTCGTATTTGATCATTTATGCAGGCAAATCTGCTAACAGGCCTGGTAAATTTATCTGTGGATACCATATTTGTGTCACCATTATCAGCTGTTTTGATCTTGGTTTCTTATTCTTTGACATTGTGTGTTGTCATGGTACTCATAGATTTTTCTGGGGTGAAATATAAATTTTGGTAGGTTTAGGGATTTGTGTTATACAATACAAAAACATGAACCTATTAACTTTGGGATTTTAATTTTATGCCTTTATGAACTAGGCTCCTTTTTGTTCCAATGTTAATAATTTAAAATTCTTGTACCATTGTTACTTGCTAGGTTTGAATGAGATATATAGTTCCTCTATATGTATATGTAATCTATTTGTTCAATGAATTTTGTGTTATGAATGATTTGGAATTGTCTTTCTACTTTTATTTTTATGAATTTAGTCTTTTAATTTTTAGATTTTCAAATTCATGTCTAATTGTTAATACTTTTAATTTTTTTGTTAAATTTGTTGATATAACATTTTGAAATAATAATAAAAAGACTCGCTTGGTATCAATATAATAAAATAAAATGTTGTAATAAATTTTAATTTAACAAAATAATTTGAAGAGAGTTAATAATTAGATTTTAAATTTTAAATTTTAAAATCTGAAAAATAGTTGGACTAAACTTTTAAAAATAAAGGTATATGACTTAAATTTTAGATTTACAAAATGTGACATATTTTAACCATTAAAATAAGGCCAGGATTTTAGAATTGATTTGTCAGTTCGTTTTTTTTTTGAAAAACAAAACTGCATTGTTACAACTAAAAGCAACATTAACTTTGTCGATCTACGACTAAATTGACTTCCCTTAGAACATGTATACTAATGGTACTCGGGTCAAATTGATAATGTATACTCACTCAATACAACAAAAATACATTGTAAATAATATGGAGGTTTATTAAGACAAAAAAGAAGAAGAAATAATTGTTAAATCTCTTTATTAACTCTGTTAGGTAGTATAAAGGTTGATATTTAGTTTTATTTGATTCTTTTAATAATACTAGAAGTAAATAAATTTATTTAATAGTAGAATTACTAATTTGATTCAATCCCTGGGACCTACCAAGTAATTTCACCAAAGAAAAAAGACGTAGAGAGAATGTAACATTTACGAATTACTTTTTATCAAAAAAAAAAAAAACATTTACGATTACTTTCCTCATTCATCAGAGAAAAGTTGTATACACTGCTCTGAAAAAGGATGGAGAAATATGAAATCCCAGTGAAGATTTAAGACTCTTCGGTTTGATCATCGGGCTCCTTTTGTCCCGTGTTTTCATCTCCGGGTTCATCAGCTGTTTTCTCACTGAATTTCAAGCGTAGTGGCCGGTCCATCAATTCCTGCAAAAACAAAGAACGATGGAATGCATGACGATGTGTTCTCATTCAAGCTGATAAACAAAGAAACTTATGATGAGAAAAAGTTTCATTAACAAAGTGCATAAACATTACAATTTAAGTCCTTACCACAGTAGGTAAAAGGGCCATATTTGTCCTCCATGGCCCTTTTACCTACTTAGTACTAAGTATCGGATTGCATTCTGTTACTTACACTAGTTTTTAACAGTCAAAATAGATGAAATTATTGACAGAAAGGACCTATTTGCTCTTTGACCTAACATACAATGACAATTTTGTCATTTTTAAGTAACGACGCAAAATGCAATTTGACTCCTGACACAGAAGTCTCCATGGTAGTTTTACCTATATAGAACAAATTTGATTAGTACTTACCTTCCCATTGAGAGTAGAAATTGCAGCTTCAGCTTCTTCTTTTGTGGCAAATGAAACAAAGCCATACCCTGCAGACTGTCCTGATGGGGTACCGAATATAACTCTGGCCGAAACCGGGTTGAAGGTCGAGAAAAATTCTCGGAGATGACTCGACCGGACTTTCCAATTAAGATTCGATACGTAAACCTTATGGCGTGTTTCGCGAGAAGGAAGTACAATCGGTTTAGATGAAGCTGGTGAAGGTCTCTTTAATCTCTTTGCAAACTCTACCTTTATAGTTCTCCCTGAAACTTCCTGCACACAAATGGAAAGCAATTTATTGATAAAAGTACCATAAAAGATCCTTTTTACTCAAAGAACCATTTGCTCTTTTTCTTATTAGATGAGACAAAATGCAATTTAACTATTAGTATAAAGGTCTCCATCGTACTTTTATCATAATTTCTCTTATTACGTTTAAAAGAATATGAGCTAATGAAAGAATAACACGCGTTTAAACATGTTTGAATCTACTACAACAACAATGTTAACCGAGTTAAAATTCAATCAGCCACGTGAAAATAAGAAAATAATTGAATATCATAAAACTTATAAACCATTGACATAAATGAGACCTTCAAAAGACTATCACAAGATTTCATTTAGACTAATGTAAACAATTAAAATGTGTTGAACCAAGTTGACTAGCAGAGTATATAAATGGCAGACCTTTAATGAACATGGTAGCGAAAAATAAAAACATATCCTTCAAGCACAGAAACCAAACAAAAAGAGTAAAAAAAGTTAAATTCTACTATTAGTCCTTATACTTTGCAACTGTTCTGGATTTAATCTTTATACTTTAATTTGGTCATTTTCAGTCTCTATACTTTTCAAAGTTTGAAATTTCAATCATCACCAAAGAATAGCTACTAAATTCATTAGGTTCTGCTATTTTCGAAATCCAATACAGCAAACATATTGTCATATGTCTAATGTCACGTCAACTTGTTACTTTCATAAGTTACTAAAAAAATTTGATAATGGATTAAGGACGATTATTTGCATCAAAATTGAAATTTCAGAATTCAAAAAGTATTGGAACTTAGAATGACTCAATCGAAAAATACAGACTAAATCTACAATTGCATGTATAGTATAAGCCTAGTAATTGAATTTAACAAAACAAATTTCACTACTCCTATTTGAGTCAAACTAAATTGACCAATAAAAACTACAATGACTAAAATTGATCAATCTAAACAGTAGAGACTAAAATTGAACAAATTAAAGTACAAGGGCTAACAGTAGAAATTAAAAAAAAAAAAAACACTTACGTGAGAATCAAGGTTATCTACAGCAGCTTGAGCTTCATCACCAGAAGCCATAGTTACAAAAGCAAAATTCCTACTTCTCCCATCTTTTTGCTTTATAATCTAAAAACAATACACAATTCCACATAGCAAACAAAAGGAACCATATCATAAATCATCACAAATTTATATTTTTCTATAAAAAAAAATCACTAAAAAGGTATATTTTTTGGGAAGGTACCTCAACCTCTTTAACATTCCCATATTGGCCAAAGAGATCTTTGATATCATCAACAGTAAAAGCCCAAGGCAAATTCAAGACAAAGAGCTTTCTTTTCACATTCGGTTTCTGGGTTTTCTCTGTTTCAGCTTCAAAGCTTATTTCTTGCAGGGTAGAACAGAGTGTAAAGCTCAGATTTTTATGGGTGATGATTAATGGAGAGATTGAGAAATTGTGGGAAAACAGAGGGCTAGTAGATATTGATACATGGGAAGCTAAGGAACAGAGCTTTGTGGGTTTGGGACATAATAGGGTTTTAGTGTACCATGGAAAGGAAAGTGCTGCCATTTTTTATGAGCTTGTCAGTTTCAGCAGCAAAGATTTCGACTTTGGGAAAGATTTAAACTTTGGATGAGTGCATAAGAGATTTTATTTGGCAGATTTAACGATGTCATTTTCATTTTTTTTTTCAGATTTTTTTTTTCATTTTCTTTTCAGAATTTTAGAACATTTTTGTGACGGAGGACCGAGCTAAGTTGTGTTTTGTCCCGCTATTGAAAAATGTTAGAAATTAGTTTCATTTATATTAGATAAAAATAGAGAGTAAAAAGTAAATCGAAATTTTTGTTAAATATTTTTACTAATTACTACTATTAAAAATTAACTAACTGATAAAATAAATAGATAGTGTTATTTTATATTAATGTATAGAGACTTACTTTTAACAGTAGAAATTGATGAAATTTTTAACAAAATAGCCAATTTATTCTTTGCTCACATGTAGAAGAATTAATTTACCTATTTTTTGAGTAGAGGGGACAAAAAGTAATCCGATCCAACTATAAAAAGTTTAAAAATGGTCACTTAATTTTGTCTTTTTTTATCATTGGTTAGCTAGCGGTAGTAGCTTTTAAAATTGGCGTAATAGGAATGTAACCTTCAATATTTATACATTATATCAATTTAATCTTGATTCTAAGAAATTTAACTCTCAACATTTACACCTTGTGTAATTTGGTCTTTTTATATTTTTATTTTTGGAATCATTTCACCTAAAAAGCTAAAAAAATCAACTAAATTTGATTGAAAATATAAAAAATAAAAACACCCAAAAATTCAAGATAATAATATGCATATTTTCTCATTCTTTTTAAATTAACCATTAATGTCATAAAGAAAAGCAAAACTACAAAAAGATCAAATTACACAATGTGTAAATGCTGACGGTTAATTTTTTTAAAATCAAGACTAAATTGACATAATTTATAAATGTTGAGGGTTAAAGTTATTATATCAACTCTAAAAGCTGCCACCCTTAGGCGGCTAGTGAAAAAAAAAGAAGACAAAATTGAATAGTTGAATGACCACAAAAGAAATTTACTAATAGCTGGATAATCTTTTCGTAAGATTTCATAGTTAAGTGACCAATAATAAACTTATCAATAATTGAGTGACTACTAGTGAAATTTATCATTTTTTTTCTTTATTTATATGTAATGAGTGGGGTTTTTTATTAAAATGGGTTTAAAAAAAATTATGTACTGAAATGGGGTGTCAGAAAACTTATTTACGAAAATGGGGTATTTTTTTAATTGGAGCCTATCTCAGAGGCGCCAATGAATAAAAAAATATTTTTTTTTCTTTTTTAATGGTGCCTATTAGATAGGCGCCAATGAATATTTTATATTAAATTTTTTTTATAAAATATAATTAAATATTTTCTCAGGTCAGTATATGACCCGTATAATACATAGTATTGGCGCCTATCTGAGAGGCGCCAATGGTGGTGCCTATCTGAGAGGCGCCAATGGTATTATTTTATGTAAAAATTTGTTTCAAAAAATTAATAAATACTGTTAAATAAATACAAAATAAAATAAAATTACATAATATAAAAGTTACATTATATAAAAATTAAATGAGTTAACAACAACTATATGATTAAAAAAGTCAGTTATAATTAAACTTTTAATAAAATGATTTTTAATTTTTTATAAACTTTTATATTAAACTCACCAAATACTAAACTAAACACAACAATTTATAGCTTAATCCTAAATTACTAATAAATTAAATTTTAAATAATTACAAACACAAAAATTTATAACATAATCCTAAATTACTAACAAATTAATTATAAAATAATTACAATATTCATACAAAATTACAATATTCATACAAACAATATTACAATATTCATACAAACAATATTACAATATCCATACAAAATTACAATATTCATACAAAATACTAATCCAAAACTATAAATACAAAATTAATTATAAAATAATTACAATATTCATACAACATTATAATATTCATACAAAATACTAATCAAAAACTATAAATACAAAATTAATTATAAAATAATTACAATATTCATAAAAAATTACAATATTCATACAAAAAATTACACTATTCATACAAAATACTAATCCAAAACTATAAATACAAAATTAATTATAAAATAATTACAATATTCATACAAAATTATAATATTCATACAAAAAGTTACAATATACATACAAAATTACCCATTGGCGCCTCCCTATGAGGCACTTTTAATGGCGCCTCCTTATGAGACACTTTTAATGGTGCCTCCCTATGAGGCGCCACCCGACCCATTTTCCCCTTTGACCGTATTTTGACCCGTATTTTTATTTAATTTTTAAAAAAATAATATTTTATTCAAAAAAAGAAAAAAAATTTAATAGTTTTTTATTCATTGACGCCTCTGAGATAGGCACCAATGAAAAAATAATTCATTTTTGTAAATAATTTTTCTGACACCCTATTTCAGTAAAAAAAAAAATTAGCCTAGTTTAGTAAAAAACCCGTAATGAGTGACATGTAATAAAAAGCACAACACGTCATCGGTTTATTAGTTACAAAAGTATTACACATTGTAGGAAGAAAAAAAAACTTTATATATTTATATTTAATGAATTAACACAAATTGATGGCAAAAGATAAGACCATCCACGTAAATTTGAGTCAGCCAAAAGTAAATATTTGCTAATCTCAGTATTTAATATAGAAAGTTAGGAACTTTCGCCACCATTTTAGCTTGAAGATAAAAAAGATTGATTTTTTTCCCTGTCAGTATCCAAATTCCAAAGAACCCTAAAACAAATCAAATCTTTATTAAAATGGGAAATAAATCTTTTTCATTTTAGTACACTCTTCCATTTCTATAAATTCTCATCTCTTAAACAGTCTCATTTCATTGCTTTTCTCTTTGATTTTTTTTTCTTATATTACCCTTTCATTTTTGCTGTAAAAAATGGTGACTATTTGCATTGGCAAAGGTATTTTGTTTATTTTATTTTATTTTTCATTTCATTTTCAATTATGATTATACATTTATATGGTTTTAATATCATTAATAATTTCATTTACTTGGTGTTTAGTTGGTCAAGCAAAGGGGCAAAAGATTCAGCTCGATGCTAATGAATTGGTATCAAATGATGAATTTGCATTGCCTGAAAAGAATGCTTTTGGAAACTCATTTAGGTAATATATATACATATGTATGCATGTGAAAGTTCATGATTCAGTGCTATGGTTATGTGAAGAACTAGGAGAAGTAAAAAAAATTATGGGTGCAAAGGATTGGTTTTGTGTTGAATTTCAGGTTTTGATTGGGAAGGAAACAATGGAGATGTATGTATTTATGCATGTATGGGTTTGTGTGTGTGTGTGTGCAATGGTTTTTTTTTGGTGTTTTTGAATATAGCTAATTCACCGTTTGTTGAAATGACTGACAGGGATTATGAAACAGATAATGGGAGAAAAGACATTGTCGAGCAACACTACAAATCAAGTCATATTAACCAAACCTATGAGTTTGTAAGTGAAAATGTGTGTATATATGCAAAGTTGATATATTAACATATATATTTTAATTACATAATAAAATGTATAGGTGAAGCAAATGAGGGAAGAATATATGAAGCTTGATAAAGCTGAAATGGGGATATGGGAATGTTGTGAACTACTCAATGAAATTGTTGATGAGAGTGATCCTGATTTAGATGAACCCCAAATTCAACATTTGTTGCAAAGTGCTGAAGCAATTAGAAAAGATTATCCTAATGAAAATTGGTTACATTTGACTGCTCTTATCCATGGTAAAATAATACAAAAACCCTATAAAAATCTTCATTTTTGATAAAAGTATCATGAAAGCCTCTCTACTAAGAGTCAGATTAAAAATTGTATTTTCTTATTTCTATTCAGAAAATGACAAATTCATTCTTATAGTAGGAGCCTCCGTGATACTTTTACTTTCATTTTCCAACGGTAAAAAAGTAAGATAATTTTGCTTTTACAGATCTCGGAAAAATCTTGGTTCTTCCAAAATTTGGAGGGCTACCACAATGGGCTGTTGTTGGTAAGTGGTAGTAAAAAAAAGATCTTATATTGCTTTGATGTTATAAGTGTTTCATTAACAAAACTAGCTTGAATATAACAGGTGATACATTCCCTGTGGGATGTGCATTTGATGAGAGCAATGTTCATCACAAGGTTCTTTTTTTCTTTTTTGATAAATTTAATCATTTTTTTTCATTAAAAAAAGCTATGAGTTTGTGTAAATTGACATACCATTTTTGTTTGTAGTATTTTAAGGAAAACCCTGATTTCAACAATCCAAAGTATAATACCAGAAATGGAGTTTACATTGAAGGATGTGGACTAGACAATGTGCTTATGTCATGGGGGCATGATGATTATATGTACATGGTATATATATACATTTTGACTCCATTAATATAGATCCTTCTAAGCTAAAGTACTCAATTGTTTCTTGCAACAAAAGTTTTAGTCATAATGCTGAATGCAGGTTGCGAAGGAGAATGGAACCACATTGCCTTCTGCCGGATTGTTCATCGTCCGATACCATTCGTTCTATCGTAAGCATTTTTTCCCATATCGATGCTGTTTTGTCTCGAAATATCATAATCCATTTTACTTAATTTCAACATATTTAATTGCAGCATTGCATAAGTATGGAGCTTATTCTCAGCTCATGAATAAAGAGGATAAAGAGAACTTCAAATGGCTTAAAGTATTCAAGTAAAGTGTGTTTTTTTTACTCAAATTTACTATACTGTTAATTTATTCGGAATTCGGGTTTGAATCTTGTGGACTATATTGTTAGGAGCAAGGGTGGCCCTAAATTAGGGGTCTATTTAAATTTTAAAAAATTATAAGTTAGTAAATAGTTAAATTGTATTTAGACCTCCTAAAAATATATATAATTTTAATTTAATCCTTTAAAATTTAGAAAGATATAAGCTTATACAATGATAAATTTACATTTTAGCTCTACAAAAGTCAGTTCCCATAAGGGGGCAGGCTGTGGCCTTGGCCCCTCAAAAATGGTTAAAGTGTCTTTTAGTCCCTTTGATATTTATGAAATTATAAGTTAGTATAATAGTAAAATTGCACATTGACCCCCAAAATTTATAGTTCATCTCTTGCCCCAAATGTAATTTTTTAGTTTTTCCCCTACCATGAACCCTAAAAAATTAGTTTTTATAGACCGTAAAGCTGACTTGGATTGACTTTTTCATGAAATTATGACAGCAAATATGACCTTTATAGTAAAAGCAAAGTCTTGGTTGATGTTGAGAAGGTCAAGCCATATTATGAATCCCTCATTGCAAAAGTAAGCTCTTTTTACTCCAATTTCCCCATTTTTTTCCCCTTTAATCAATGATAAACTCTAAAGTTTTCATATTTGATTAAATGCAGTATTTTCCAGCAAAGCTGAAATGGTAAAAAGCTTCAAAGGCTCAAAACACAGCTGATAAATTTATTAGGATCTTAATGCCATTTTCATATGTTTTTTTTTTTATATATTTTTAGTGTGAATAAAGGACTTGTTTTGTTTATTAGTAATAAAGATCCTTGAATTATTATTGTCAAATTTGCTTGTAGGGTTTGTTTAATTTGTCTTAATCAAATCAATGTTAAGACCAAATCATTTCTAATTATAGGAAGATCATTGCATGATGTGATCTTCTATATGATGCAACAAGGCATATAAGCATGTGCATGAAATTTAGTTGATTAAGAAAGCATTGGTAAGTAACCAAAGTTGAAATAAAGTCCTTAAACTATCGATGTTATATCAATAAAGTCCTTTCATTATTAAAATCATTAATTTAACTGTTAAATGAAACATCAAATCTTATGTGATATAATTTAAAAGGAGAATTTAAAGAAAAGTAAAAATTTACGGCATTCATTTTTTCTTTAAAATTTTGATTTTAAATTATGTTATATGAGATACGACGTCTAATTTAACGGTTAAATTGATGATTTTAGTAATGGAAGGACTTTATTGATACAACCTTGATAGTTTGGGGATGTCTAGTATAATTAACTCTTTTATAAATTATAAGAACAAAATTAAATATTTAAACTAGTTTAAATCCAATTCAAACGGTCTTTTATTTAGTTTAACTAATGTTACACCAGTTTCATAGCACCGGTTGAACTGATTGGATCATCAATTCTCGGTTTAATTGGCCAATCCAATTTTGTAGTTTTCTTGGGATTCTTTTCTTTTCCCTTTTCAAAACATGGTACTAAAAAATGATTATAAAGAACCTAAAAAGAAGCCCTTTAAAATTTGTTATAAATTACTTTGCTTTAGTACCTTTCTTGGATCCAAAGCAAAGAACAAAAACTTGTGGGGATTACATAACAAAACCCCCATCTTATACCCCCTTTGGCAAATTCCATTTTCATTATTTGATCCCAAAACAATATCCCCCCCCCCCTCCCTTCACCAAAGGCAAAAAAATGGCATTGAGCAACAATGTGATAGGTGCAATCAACTTTGTTGCTATGTTGCTCTCGATCCCAATCCTCGGTGCTGGAATCTGGCTTTCGAATCAACCGGCCGACTCTTGTCTTAAAATTTTGTTATGGCCTATAATAACATTAGGTGTCTTAATCTTGGTTATGGCACTAGCAGGTTTTGTAGGAGCATTTTGGCGTATCCCATGGTTACTTATGGCTTACCTTGTTGGCATGCTAGTGCTTATCATATTGCTTGCATGTTTGGTTATTTTCATGTACATGGTCACCATTAGAGGGTCAGGTCACATTGTTCCTAATAGGGCATATTTGGAATATCATTTGGAAGATTTTTCAATATGGCTTCAAAGGAGAGTACGAGGTTCTTACAAGTGGGAAAGGATTGAAACATGTTTGAGTACAACACAGATTTGTCCTGATTTGAACCAAACTTATACAATGGCTATGGATTTCTTTAGGGCTTATTTGACTCCTATTGAGGTAAATCCCCCACTTTATCTGCTTATTCTCAATTGAATGATTTATTTTGAAAAGGGTTAATTTCATAAAAGGTCCTCAAACTTCAACATGTTTTCATTAGATCCTCAAAGTATCAAATATTACATCAACCATGTAATTTCTGTTAGCATTGCTGTCAATTTAGGTGTTTAATGGCGGTTTCGGATTGTCATGGATCATTAATCAAATTAAAAGAACATAGTGGTGAATTTGGTTGGGTTCTTGGTTTTGGAACTTTAGACTTATTTTAACAAAATGAGTTTTGTTTTATGGCTTTTGGATATTATTTGATAAAGTTTTGAAGCTTTTTTCATAAATATTTTCAAAAATGATTTTTCTAAGTAAATAAAAAATAATCAATAACTCTTATATAATTGTTCTTTTATAATTCAGTTCAACTGATTTAACCGCCAGCCTAAAAATAATAAAAAATTAAGACATATTAAAATTTTATAAAACCATTTCAACCATCAGTTTTGTCTCAATTTTCAATTTTTTAACTGGTTCCAAATGGTTCTCTCAAAGGCTAGTTCAATCCCCCACAGGTGAAGCTAGAAAATTAGCTTAAAGATGATGTGAGATAAATCATAAAATTTTAGTGGGCCAAAGTATAATTTTACTGTTATAGTAACTTGTAATTTCATAAATTTTAAAGGGGTTAAATGATAGATTTATCATTTTTAGAGGCTAAAGCCACTGTCCACCTTGTCTATGCCCATATTTAGCCCTATGTCTAGACTAATATACAGATTCAACCGAGCAATCTGATCCCACTCAAATAACATTAAATAATCGTAATTTATGTTCTTAATGTTGTTTTACAGTCAGGGTGTTGTAAGCCACCAACAGAGTGTGGATACACATTTGTGAACCCAACAAATTGGATCAGTCCCATTAACAACATTGCTGACCCTGATTGCATTCAATGGAACAATGACCAAACAAAGCTCTGTTATAGCTGTAATTCTTGCAAGGCAGGATTGCTAGCAAGTTTGAAACAAGAATGGAGAAGGGCCGACATAATATTGCTTGTAACTCTTATTGCTTTGATATGTGTGTATTTAGTAGGGTGTTGTGCCTTTAGGAATGCCCAAACTGAGGACATATTTAGAAAATACCGACAAGGTTACTCGTAAGCCGGTAATGGTGCGGGGTTTAGTCTTTATATTATGTGCATGTTGCGGGACTTAGTCTTAATTTATAATTTGATTTAATTATTTTTAATTTTTTATATATATTTTTTAAAATTTTCAATATTGATTCAAATGATAGTTGTTAAAATACGGAAAATATATTATTACATATATAATGCTATGTTAGCTTATTATTTTCACGTAATGCTCCAAAAAGAAAAGCGATGTCATTTTAGTGAAGGGTAAACTATTAGTAATCATCCAACTATTATTTTTTTTCTTTTTTGATCAACTAACTATGAAAAGTTACAAAATAGTCACCCATCTATTCAAATTTGTCTTTTTAATCACCCAACTATCTTGGATATTTGGGTGTTTCCATTCTTATGTTAGTCAACTGTTGATAAAAAAGACAAAATTGAATAGTTGAGTGACAAAAAAAAAAAGAAAAAGAACCATAGTTGAGTGACTACAGATATAGCTTACCCTTTCATTAATGGATTCAACTATTACTATTTGAATAAGGACTACAATTTTAAAATAAAAAAGTATAAGGACTAAAATGATAAATTTGAAAAATAAAAACTAAATCCATACTCAGTTCAGCAACTATAAGCCCAAAACTGCAGAACTAGATTCAACTATTTTTATTTGATATACTTAATTGGACTCAAAATCAGGCCGAAGTCTATGGAGCTGGCGTCCAGACAGGACCAAAATATGTCTTTCATTTCTTCGACTTGCAATCGGGAAGTACAAAACATACTTTTGGATAAGATATTGCCTGCTTTACATGGGATAATAGCAATACTTATGTCTTCTATTTTTTGTTATCTTTGTCCGAAACCAAGGAAACAATAAGAACTCCCATCACTAGAGCTATAAATTATTAACTAAATTTAATTATTCAATTCGAATTGAAATTCAATCCAATTTAATTAAAAAAATAAACCATTTAAATTAGAGTTGCTTAAAATTGGCTCAAAATTAAAACAATTCAAATCTCAAAATGACTTGAACCATAAATTATCCCTAACAAGTAACCAAAGATTGCTTTGGCCTTCAATGTGGTAAAATTATCCTTTTAGTCCTTTAAAATTTTATGCAATTACAAAAATTAATATAATGATAACTTTCTTTTGGCTCCCCTTGAACAATATTCTAGATTCGCCCTTGGAAGTAACTTGGATTGACATGAATTTGAAATGATTAAAATCCAAAATAACCCAAACACGTAATGACTTGAGTAAAAAAACTCGAACCCTGAATCTTAAACTAAAAACAACCCAAACATGCTCCCCCAAAAAAAGAAAAATCCCCCTTTAATCCCTTGAGCATTTGTAAAGTTTTAAATTAATTTTATGGTAAAATTATATTTCGGCTCTTCCTAAAATTTAAAATTAAATCATGCCCTCTCCAAAAATAAAAAAGTTATAATTTTAATCCATTGTTTTACATTAATATAATAACGAAATTATATTTTCAACTCACTAAAAAAGTTTTTAGCTTTACCCTGTAACCCGAACCTTAAATGACTTGTGACGAATTCTCATAACAAAAATGTCAGTGATGTCATGTCAGCCAAAATAGACACACAATTACAAGAGGCATTGACTGGTTCAAAGTTTTAAGTCAATTGCCAAAAGCCGAGGCTTCGTCGGCCACAACTTGCAGTCTACACTTAAGTTTGTGGTGGGGGGTTGGTAGGTTTGCAAGGACTGGACTGTGTGTGTGGGTCACTAAATGGGACTCAAATTTCAAACCTTTCTTTAATGTAAAACAATGGTAACAAGCTACTTGACTTTTCGTCCTTCAATTTCAGCTCACAGGCTTAAATTGAACACAAATGAAGGTACCAAGATATTTTTTTTGGTCAATATGACTCATCCTATGCATGTATAGAAATTAAGGTTCAATATATGTTTTTGTTCTTGTATTATAGTGAATTTCTCACTTTAACCCTTTTATTATTGTTCATGTGTTCTCATTTGATTGATTTAAATGGTCAAGGGGCTAACGTTATGGATGGAATGACAGTAGAGGTCAAAATGACTAAAAAATATAATAAAATGGTTAAAGTGAAAATTTTATTATAATACAAGAGGCAAAACAAGTATTAAATCGGATCAATTTAAGTTGAGTTGATTTGAATTTTAAAATTTTGATGAACACCTCACATGGTGCAATATTAAAGTTAATTAGTTTCTTTAAAGTGTTTGCCCATAATTATATGTTTAGGGTTTAGAATTTATGATTAATGCACTCGGTATTAATTAATAAAACTATTGTTAAATTAACTAGCTTATTAAATGAATTATAGGTTGAATTGTAAAGGATTTGTATTCGAGTCTTTAGTTCACACCCATCCCGAATATTTTTATTTTTAATAAAAAATCTATATGCTAGTTTCGACTTAAAAAAACTAATTATATAATAAAGATATCGGGTTTGGTTCTTCTATTAGGCTTAAATTTGTGATTTAATTAGTCCATAAGTTTTAATTGATTTAATTAAAATGCTGATGTGAATTTTTTTAATGAGTATCTATTTCAACTTATCATCTTGTTGGTTTTTTTATTTAAGGCAGAAGATGTGTTTTAATGAAATTAATGTTAGCATTTCAATTTTAAAAATAACTAATATTATTAACTAAATTAACTAATGACATTATAAAATTATAGGGATCAGATTATACCAAATTAAAATATTGAGATCCCTTAAATTTAAGGGACCAAAACTAAAAGTTGACCATTTTTATTCAATTGATTTTTTATAGCCCCATGGGGAATGATGTCAAAGCTTTGTTGAGTCAAAACAATGATGGTTAAGGAGAATAATTAGTTCATTAATGGAATCAATAGTCTAGTTGACTTTGTTTCCTACAATTTTCATGGTTGCTGCCTTGAAACGCCAATAAGGGATACCAAGTTTCCATGCCCCAAAGTTGAAAAAGACACAGCACTATGGTGATAAATTCCGACGACATACATACTTTTTTGGGTCAGAGAGGATCTTTGTAATAGTCAAAGGCTCATGCTAAAACACTTGTGTAACATGTACCATCGTCTTTAGGAAATCTTGCAGTCAAATTTTGGATTCGGGAATTAATTTTTATGTTTTAATTTATCATAATTTCATCCTTGTAGACTATTTTTAATGTTATTGTTGGATTATGTACGTTAATAATCGTAAAAAGATTATACCAATTTAAAAGTGATCTAATAAGGTTAGAGTTAGAATTTTTGGGGTAGAATCTTACTGTCCATAGAGACTAATTTTTTCGGAGTTTCTAGTTATTTCTCTCAACAATACCATCTCCAAAGTTCAAATCTAAGTCTTTCTATTGGGAGTACAATGTGGTTTACTAATTATATAATAAATTAAGGGCTTATATGTGTGTACTATAGTTACTAACTTTTTAAATTTACGATGGATTAAATAGAATTTGGCTTGCGGATTAAAATTTTTAAAAAAAAATCAATCAAGCCCTTTATGAAAAATATATTCAATTGAGTCCTCAAGCTTGAAAATATCAATACGTAGAATATAATTACATTTAATTACACTATACATAGGCCATATATATTTTAATGTACCACATGCACAACATCTTCACGGATTTTCTTTCTCTTCTGGTAAGATTCCATGCCTAAATCAACGGATTATTTATATGTTGAAAAAAAAGTTAAATCATTATTGTATTTAACATTAAATATTCTAAAGACACGTTTGCTAGTAAAAGTATTATGAAGGCTTTTGTATTACGAGTCGGATTAAATTTTACTTCTTTTATTAAAAATTTGGGTAAATTAGTTCATATACATTAGATTAAAAAGTAAATTGGTTATTCTGTTAAAAGTTCCATCCATTTTTATTGTTAAAAACCGGTCCTTGTACATTAACATCATATACACGTGGCACATCGTGTAACTTTTTGGTTATTTCGCCAACCCCACTAGATTTTAACGATAGAAAAGGATGAAATTTTTAATAGAAAGGAATCGTTTGCTCTTTGATCTAACGTACAGAGACTTGTTTTCTCATTTTTTGAGTAAAGGGAAAAAAATGCAATTTAACTCCTAGTACAGGTACCTCCATAGTACTTTTACCGGTGTTTGGTTCATGAAATTTTATTTTTGTTAATAGGATGATTGAAATATAAGATTATTTAACACATTATTGAGTATGTTAGATTGTCATGTTTGATTCATTTGGATAGAATGTTAGATTTTATTATTTGATTGATATAATATAAGATTACTTAAAACACATCTATTAATTTATTCTCGTAGAATTTGCTTCTTGTTTTTATTGATTACTACATAAAAGCTGAAAGTTATAGTAATTTTTTCATCTAATAAATTATTTCATATCACATTTCTTAAATAAATAAATGGGAATTAGGGAGGAGATATAAGCAACTAGAATTTCCTTTTAATCAAAACGATAGGAGAAAGAAAGACAGAATTTTTTTAATAAAACATGTTATTTGTTATGATTTAAGGGTAAATTTGACGAAATTGATAAAAAAAATGGTAAAATTGTTATAAAAGTAATATCTAATTATTTGCTATCCTATCTAGTTTGGTGGATACTCGATTTTTTGTTGATTTTTTCCTGCTGTTTTACACCATCCGAGGCTGATTTCCTAATCGTATTAAGTGTTTGCAATCACTCCAGATTTGTCGTGCCATAATGGTTTATTGATACTGAGGCTAAAGCCTTTTGTTGTGTTGATGGAGTTTGTCCTTCACCGCCTACGACGGGTGTTGTTGTTCCCCCTCCCTTAATGTATGATCCCATTCATGGAATGAATTAATAAATTTCTCTACTTGAACAATTATCAAAGAATCGAAGAATTTGATTAATTAACTATTGTTTCATTTTATAAAATAAACTAAAATTATTAAAAATGGGATAAATGTGGTATTAAAATCTTAACACTATTAAAATATAAAAAATACTAAAAGTAATTATTTAAAGTCAAACATAAAAATCCTATACTTGAATCAAATGCTACCTCGAAAAATCATTTCTTAATAAAACAAATGATGAAATAAACTAGTTATAAGCTTTTTCAGAATACTGTTAAATCGACACACCAGCTTTGACTTCAGACAAACATATTTACTTTTTGTTCATGTCTGAAATGTGAATTAATTGTTGTACCCAACTCCAAACTAACAAAAAGTAATATCTTCATTAAGGCTCAAATAATAATAATAATATCTTATTCTTTTTTTATTGAATATTCACATTTGCCTCCCCATGCGAAATGATGTCAAAGTGAAAAATATTTAGCATTGATTAAAAAGAAAATGATTTGATTTTAATCCCGAACCCAGATTTGATTTGAGTTTAAATCGTATTAATCGCATTATTATTAGAATTTTACCTTCCTTTTATAATTCACCAAAAATAAATAAATAATAACCAAAACTTTTGTACATGATTTTCTTTGTACTCCAACATTTGTACTCCAACATTGAAAACATTAATTGGCATTCAAATAAATATTCACCATAACCTTTGTGCTTCACCACAAACATGTTAATTCAACGAGTGATATTGATTTTGGATTGGATCAATCTAAATCGGATCAATTCGGGCTTAAATTTTTTTATAAGATCTGGGATTTAATAAGAATTTTTAAAAATTTTAATAGGTCTAGTTAAAACTTTTTAAAGTTCTAGAGGTTTAATGAGAACTTACAGAAATTTTTGAGGGCTCTAATTAAATTTTCCTAAAAAATTGAAAAACTTAATGAGAACTTTGAAAATTTTTATGGATCTAATGAAAATTTTCAAAACTTTGGGGGGATGCAACTCGGCTCGTTACAACCCACCCTTCCTTAGACATTGGACATTAGGCTTTAGAGTTTTAAGGTTTAAGGATCTAGGATTTAAAATTTGGGTAATTATTTGACAATTTGTGGAGTTTTGAGACTTGTGATTGAAAATATTGTAAGTGCCTTATTTGTTTATATAGTAAATATTTTCGGGATAAATCTCAAAATTATATATGAACTTTAAATTAATGTGCAATTTGATATATGGACTTTGATTAGGTGCAATCATACACATGAAACTTTATTTGCGGTTCAAATGTATATATGAAACTTTAATTTTGATTCAATCATACACATTTAAAGAAATAAATACATCAATTTATTTATATATTGGATAAATATAATTATCTTTGTATGCAATATATAAACATAAAATGTTGTTATATCAATAATTGTATTAATAATTTGTAAGAATTAAATCAAATCAAAATTTCATGTATAAAATGTACAAAATCAAAGTTCATGTATAATTTTCAAATTTATCCTTATTTTTTTACTATACCCTATAAGACAAATTACCTCTCAAACTGTTTATAAAGTTTAAAAAACTCCTCGAATAATGAATTGGATATTCTTTTTAAAAAACGAATTAAAATTTAAAATAATAATTAATCGAATCCAATTTTCAAATTTAAATTTATATGTACAACTTTACGTAAGCATAGGGGAACAATTTTATGAGGGATGGCTCATGAAGCCTATCGTTGGCCAGGTCTTGCCCACCCTAAACCCTATCCAATAATAATATCACAAAATGTGCTTCAACAAAAACCAAAAGCCAATCAAGTCCAAATAATAAAACACATTGGACAGTTCATCAATTTCATATAAAAATCGAAAGCAATTTTCATTTAGAAGGGCGAGGTCCTTCCAAGATGGGTTCCATAATATATGATTGCAAAAATGTGACCCCCAATCATTGACACCATATGGGGGCATTGATGAAGGGTTTGCATCACAATTTTTTTTTAAACGACTTTGGCATTTCAGAAAAGGGACCTAACATTAGTATGCCTAACTAAGCACATTCGTTCTTATCCACTCAATCAACATCTTCTTTGCCTTTCACCATAATAATAACAATTTTCTTTTCTCCAAAACAAAGATAAAATTTGTGTTGGTTTAAGTTGATTAAATGTGTGTCAATAAAAGAGGGAGATGGGCGAAAGGTGTGATGTCGTAAGAGAGAGAAATTTGTTCTAATGTCTCTCGATGAGATTTTATATCGGGGCTAAAGTGTCACGTAGAAGTATCCTATTAGTAGACAGCTCACTTTGTAACATGATCTTGTTGGATATTGATGTGATGTTATAGGTTGAGTTAGTTATGGATGATAGTTGTCTTGTCAATACAAGGTCTTTAACAATGGCGATGGATGAACAGTATAGGAAATGGATACGTGACTCAACAGAGGTGGTATAACAAATCTAGAACTCATTCTCTTTTGTAATGTAACCGGAAAAATTTTATATATGAAATTAAGACCTAGAAACAATTTGGGGATCCTCATTTAGGTAATTACTTAGTATAAGAGGTTAAGCTAAAATAATTTTGTTACTAATATTTCTATTTTAAAAAAAAAAAGATATGTGTCAAAATCTCAATTCCGTTTGTGGAGTTAAAAAGTTTTATCCTGTAAATATATCAAAAATAATATAATTAAATTTTATATGAATTAAATTTTATTATTAAAGAATCAATAATATTAATAAAAATAAATAATATAATCAAAGTAAGTATAGAACTATTTTATATTACAAAAGAAAAACATAAACTAAAATTTACATTAAATATTGTATTTTTTATGAATATATAATGAAAAATAGAATATAATTATATTGATTTTTTATAATTATAATTTAAACTCAAGTAAAGATGAAAACCCAACAGGGCATAATTTGGGTTCTTAAATATATTGATTTAATTGAATAACAAAGGTAAAAGAGATATAAAACTAATGAAATTAAGGATTTAAACTAAAATATTTACAAATTTATCATTTTTTTTATATATTTAATATAGAGAATAAAATCAAATTTTAAAAATTTTGGGGATGTACCTCTGCCATGTTAGAAGTAGATAAAATTTAGACATTTGAAATATATGGTGCCAAAGGAAAATCACAAACATTTGTCAACAAACATGCAAAGTAATAATCTAAGCCCCATGTAATGGCATGATGGTTAGAGTGTTCACCGCCTCAGGTCTGGTCTGAGTTTGAATTGCGCTAATCTTATTTATTAGTCGAGATTTACCTTGTTCTTATATTTTACAAAAAAAAAAACAATGTTATTGTCAATTGAACGACATGCATAGAATCTAAGGGTTTTGTGTATATTTTGATAATTGGGTTTGATATTTTTTTCCCAATACGATACTTATGTTATTTTTTTGTTCAATGTGGTATCTGTATTCGACAAAAGTTACACATTTTGGTACCTGAAAATAACAATGTTAACTTTTTAGTGTTCAATTCAAATTTTAGAGTTAATTTGACGAAAATTCATAATTAACTAATAAATTAGCAATTAGCTTTATTCAAATCAACCTTAAAACTCAAATTAGATATCATCCATTAGATTGTATTTGAAAAATTAAACA
The DNA here is from genome assembly GCF_025698545.1 of Gossypium raimondii. NCBI lineage: Eukaryota > Viridiplantae > Streptophyta > Magnoliopsida > Malvales > Malvaceae > Gossypium > Gossypium raimondii. Next base: position 47,956,280 of record NC_068566.1, on the reverse strand, counting down.
CATAATTAAACAAATTCACAATTAACACTAAATTTATCCTATTAACAAAATCATGAAAAATTCAATCCAAATAATATTAGCAATTAACTTTCATCAAATCAAATATCAAAATTAACCTCATTACCTTTGGGTATCAAAATACATAACTTTTATCAAAAACAAGTATCGATTAGACCAAAAATAATATAGATACCACATTAAGAAAAAAAATCAAATTCATGTACCAAATGATATGTTACACTTAAAATAAATTTGATGAATTAACTTTAAATTGAAAACCCAAATATAATTTACAAAAGATAGACTAAAACCTCTTAAAAAAAATGTCAATATATTAACTTTACTATTAAACCAAAATCTGGATTAATTTGGTGATGTGATGAATGACAAATGAATTAATTATCAATGTGAAATTGGTGCTCGAGTGGGATGCTTTATGGACCCATATTTGGTAGATGGAAATTAGATGCCAAAGATCGGCTATATCCTAGAAATATAAAGCATATAGGATAAGGATTATTAAATTAAAATAAACGACAACATGGTTGTGATCATAGGGACCCTATTTCATGTTGTATTTTATTGCATTAAAGGCAAGTGATGAAAGGGTTCCAAATCAAAAAAGCATATTAGCATCAAACATCATGCATATGGTGTGTATTTTGGTTTTTTATTCGAGATTAAATTTTAATTAAATTAGATTAAACTTGTAAATAAAACAATATAACTTTTTCTATTTATAAAATTCGTACTTGAAATTTTATTTAAGAAATATTAAATTTATTATAATTTTACATGATGTGTATTTCATGTATACAACATGATGGATCAAATCAATTCAAAAGGATGGTGGAGTGGTATCCCCTTTCACCACTTCCCTTTTCCCTATATGGCCATATTGTGATATCCTACAAGGCCACCACCATCATAGCCACTAACACACAAATATTTTTAATAATCAAGACGATTCTAATCATAAATTTAGTTCTTTGCTTCAACAAATTAGGGATGAAGTTTATTAATTTATACATCGTGTATGGTTTTTAAGTTTACCTTGATAGGTTGAGTAGAACAATGGTATATTAAATTAGCAAATTTCGCTAAAAACAGAATATCTTATTTAATAGGATCGATATCACCTATCATCCACATACCTAGTAATTAAATCTCATCAAATTATATTAAACCTAGTCTATATGATATCCGATGACATTTCACGAATCAAAAATAAATAAATGTAGCCTAAGGGAGATCCTCTTAAATACATCTTTGAAACACAACCAAAGCAGCCAACTAACCACCTTCTCCATCCCTGTTTTGGACTCTCTTCTTTTTCATTACCCTCAGCAAGGGTAAATGTAAAGGGTAGACAGGGGCTTTGTCTCTCCCCAGGAAATAGAAAAATTATAAATTTATATATGATAAAGTTGTATTTTGACTTTCAAAATCGAAAAAATATTTACTTTTTTTATATTATTATGGAATCATATTTTGACCTCTCAAAATTTATAATTCAAGTTCAGTCTCTCGGGAATAAAACTTTAACAACAATATAACTAACATAACTCGAACCTAAATCATACATAAAATAATAAACACATAAAATATCTATAACATGATATATATATATAGATATTAACTCCAAAAATTGACGCCTTGGGCTTTGTGAGAGCCAATAAATCAATCAATCATCAAAACCATGCTCCACGCCACCAGTTACAAGATCCAAGGGTCAGCATCTAATGACAGTTTGACGTGGCCCACGTTCTAAATATGTAATAAAATAATCCTACTTGGCTAACAAACCAAAAATAAAGTATCAAACAAACCGCCTTTCAAGAGGCGGCTTACTTTATTCACGATTCCAAGAATCAAGACACCTACCCATTTCGCGTTTGACCCGTGCCAAATCCAAATCATACTCACCTCACACGTGCCACCCCATCCATTTCTTTACATAAACTTTAAATTATTGAAGTTTCGATTATGATCTTTTTAAGGATGAGTTTGGATAGACGATGCGTTTATCTGCAGTTAATATAAAAACAGCGATTGCGGTGAGATTAGATACTATAATAATACTGTAGCGTGAGGAAAAAAGTAAATTAAACGCACCGCACCATACCTAATCGCCCATCTAAACCCACCCTAAATCTTTTCTAAGAGATAAATTTAATTAAATCCATTTAAATTAATCGAATCAGATTTCAAAAAAAAAAACATTAATTACCACATAACAATTTTTATACATTTTAGGTTAACTTTGCATCTCTATTATAAAGTAAAAAAAAATGCAATCAATCAAACAACATACAATCATTTTATTTATTTATAGAAAACCCTTCCATCCTCTTTATAACACTGTTATATTTACATATTCCATTCACTCCCCAATCCCCATTACAATTTGCCAAAACCAAACCCTTATGTACACAATGTGAAGAAAAAACGAAAACTAACCTATTCCACAATGCTAAAAGATTTATATTTAAGTCTTTAGTTCACATCAATCTCGGATTCGATCTTTGGACAATCCTATCCCTATCCGTGGGGCTTATTTTTCCACTTTGTTTCCCACTTGTATGTTTTTTGCTTGCTTCTATTTACAAAACACTTGAGAATGGGAGGGGAATGTGACAATGCCGGATCGTTTTTAGGGAAAGAGTTGTGGTGGGGCATTGTGGCCATCACATTGTGTACATGTCTAAACTTTAAGGCTATGGGGCTTTAATATTGTATGATTAGTCCTGCCATTGGAGCTCGCTGGGGAATCCCTTTTCTACGTTTAGCATTTCGGTAATTAACCGAAGTCGGAGGTGGCGTCGATGGACTAAAACTACGAACTTTGTTGCTGTTGTCGTCATTCTTCCTTGGCTTCCCATGGCTACTACTACTGTATGAATCCTCAGAGTCCGACGATACCATCGCTAGTTGCCTTTTCTTCTTTTGAAAATCCTTTGACGTCCCAACAATCTGCATTTCAATCACGTCAATTCCAAACTTTAAAATCATTTCGATTTCATATAACTTCCGACGAATTTAAAATTTAAAAGCAGCAGGGCAGAGGCTTGACCCCAAAATTCATGCAATATATGATTAAATTGTATTTTGGCCTAAAAAAATTTATTAAATACCTTCAAAATATACATCATAATATTATATTTGGAGCTCTCAAAAATTTATAATTCAATTTCAGTCCAGATTCGGGTCTAGATTCAAAATAAATCAGCATTATTGTTGATTACACAGGCGAATAAAGTTGGAGGCAGTAAGGAAAAATGGAGATGAACAATTAAAAAGTAGATGAAAGATTAAAAAAAAAAAATTTACCTTGCAACCAAGGGAGCAAAACCGAAAGTTATCAACAAGGCTACGATCACAGACTTCACAAGTATTGATAACACCTTTACCAGGCCTTGGTTGAGGCCTTTCATTGAGGAAGACAACCTTAGCACTGTTTATTACATAAGTTTGAACACCAGATATGTCCAAATATTTTTGTATCTCAGATACCCTTATTACATCATGGTACGAAGATCTCCTTATCTGTTCCAAAACAAAATCACATTAGCAATCGAGTCAATACCCTGTTTGGATGCTGAGAAAATGCAAGGAAAAAAAAACCAAACCTGAATGTAATTATGATCCCTGTGATAAGCAAGGCAAAAAGAACAAAGAGAACCATTCATACAATCCAAGCAATACATATTGCATTCACTCTTATGAGAATCAATATGAAGCTTGCATTGAACAAAGAATTGTTCTTTCAATAAAGGTTTCAACCATGGCGGCCACTTGTCGTTCTTGTTGTCTTCTTCATCAGGTCCACCACCTCCCTATACCGAAAAAAAAAGACACCATTTTTCATCAACACCCATTTTTTTCAGTGAGTACCCAAATCAAAACACAAATTTTTTTTCATTAAACCACACTTTATAAAGATTTTACCATGATTCTTCTGTTCTTGGGCTTGATTTCACGAACAGTGGATTCTTGATTTTCGATAGCCAGCTTGAACTTAGTTACAAAAAAAAAACAGACTTTTTTTGAAGTGAGATTTTAGAGAGAGAAAATATTGAAAATGGGAATTAAAAGGGGAAGAAGAAGGGGATGTGGTTCTTATCTAAAGCAAAGTCCACACCCGAACCGTAAGTCGGAAGCTGAGTCCGAAGCTAAGTGCGTTGAAGTGCAAGGAACCGACCTCCACCTTCCCTTTTAATTTCACTTTCTTTCATTTTCACTATCTTTGGTCTTATCATTTTATTTAATTATTTTTTATAAAATAATGTGATTAATTTATGTGTTAATAGACACCCATTATTGAGTGGACAATGTTTTCTTTATATGATTAAATTTTAAATTAGTGATTTATGATATTGTCTTTTTTTCTTTTCTTATTTTAATGCGATGGAAGGTGAATATATAGCATCAAATGTTTGTATTTATTTTAACATAAATGGAAATCATATTCACCATTTACTTTTCATTACATATTATATATATATATATATATAAATTATATGATCTGGTTAGATTATCTTACGATATTTAAGAGAGTTTAAACATGTGTTTATCTTATATGTATGTGTTCACCTTAAATTTAATCCTACTCATTCATATTGCTAATTTAACACCGGTTAATAGATTAAATAGGTTGAATTTTTGTTCTTTCATATCCCTCTTCTTTGTTTTGAAACCTTTAGTTTGTGAAATGTCATTTTATTGATTATAGCTTCACAAAATTTTGCAAAATGAAAGGGAAATGAGGACAGATTGGTAGGAAAAGAAAAACCTAATTCATGAGAGTTTAGAATAGGGAGGAAACATGTTGATATCAAGGTTGGCCCTAACAGCATGGGGTTTGCTTTTGGTCGGTCATATTTCTTGAGAATTATTGCACCATTTACATCATCAAAACACACACACACACAAAATAAGAGATATAATTTTAGTTCTAATTATGGTTTTAGTTTATTTGCTATGTAGAAATTTGTGATTTTATACTCTTATTTTATTTTGATATAGTTTGATCTAAACTTGTTCGTGAGTCAGGTTATCTGCTTAAACTCGAAGGTTCACTCAAAAATTGGGAGTATTTAGACAAAAATATTATGTTCAAAAAATGAGTTTAGGCAAAAAATTAAGCTCGTTTAAAATATGATCCATGCTTGAGCTTTAAATGTTCAAGGCCTGAGCCCAACCCAATCCACCTGTTTTTTTTTTCTAATATGTTATGTTATTTCTATATACTATGTAATTTATAATACAAAATTAAATCTATAGTAATATATAATGTTATAATGTAAACATTATACAAATGTTAAGATGTCTATATATAATTTCTTAATAAATAAAAAATATATAAAACTATCAACTATTAAATTAAAAATAATATAAGTATGTTTTTATACAAAAAATAGAAATTATATGGGTTAGACTAAAATGTGGTTGAATTAACTATTTACAAATATGGGTGGGTTTAGGTAAAGTTTTAAGTTCATATTTTGAGTTTGGTCAAGCTTGGATAAGTATAAAGTATATTAATATCATACTTAAGTCCAACCCGGCCCGACCCATGAACAACTCTAGTTTAATTTTTATACTTCTATAATGTTATTAGTAAGTCCAATTTGGTAGCATTGTTAATTGTTGTATTAAAGTGACCATGACGGATTTCCATGAATTTGTTAAAATTATTAATAATGTTATCAAATTAACTATTAATAGTGCTAACATTTTAACCACATTAGTTAACAATATTATCAATATAAACCTCCTAATAATATTATAAAAGGAAGGGAATCAAATTATGTCAATTTAAAGTAAAGAGAATAAATATAAATTTCCAATATAATAGAGGGATTAAAATTAGAATTCAACATTTTATAAAGCAGGGAGTGTTGGTAAATGAAGGGCCAAAATATATATTAGAGTTATGTGACTCGAATACCATTTGATTCGGCTCGAAAGGTTCGATGTGCAACTTACTTGTTAAAAAAATAAAATAGAGAGGCAAAATAAAGGATCTGTGGGGGGCGAAGGATTGAGGGTCGAAGGACTATGGTTCTTCTATTAGACATTGATTATAATAGGGTTGTTTAACCCTTAAAATATGGATAGTCGAAAACTTCTTGTTTTTATTGTTTTTCAATATTAGTGAATTTTTCCTCATTTGTTTGTGGCTTTCCCCGATAAGAATTTTCCACGTAAGATCTGTGTGCTCTTATTTTTTTTAATTACTTTACGATTATTCTTACTACCATTATCGGCATATACTATAACAATATACTTAAAAAAATCCACATTTAAATTGTGCTTGAATAATGTCAAGATTTAGGTAAAATGAGGAAAGGATCCCATCAATCATTTAGGCATAGTGTAGGAGTTAATTCACTTCACCAATTAGTTGATAATAGATCCAAGTTCATGAATCATCACTTTCAAATGACACTAAACTACCAATTGGACAAATTGCTTCTTTAGCATTCTAATTTCATTGTATTGTAACTAAATTTGTGTAAAATATGAATTCTTTGTTTGTTATGATTATGAATTTGAGTGGATACAAAATAATTTATTTTTTATAAAAAATACTTTTAGATTATTCTTAATTTCAAAATTGGATAAATTAATTGATCTAAAAATAACATTAAAGTCATTATTAATTATTTTAGTTACTCAAATTTTAAATTAAAAGAAAAAAACTATTAAATTACTTTTTTATGAGGACCAATTTATGTAATTTAAAATTTAAGAGGAACCTAACAAAATTCAATTCTAGAAGAGTATTTAAATTAAGTTATGAGAATATAGGAATATTTTGATACTAAAATAAAATTTTAAATTTAGGTGACCGACTACCAACATTCTTATTATCCAATAATTGTCAATTTGTCATTGATTGCCATTATTAATCTAATAGATAGCATGTTTCACTTAAGGAATTGTAAACAACCCATTAATTTATACTAAATATATTTATTAAAATTTTTATATAAATTATTAATATTATTGTACGTGTCATGCATGTAAAATTTTTAGTTAGTCTAGTATCCTTATTATATTGATCTAAAATAATGTATATATATTATATTATTTATTAAGCAATGAAAGTTTTTACATAAAAAACTTAAAAATTTTAATTCATGTCAAATTCAATATGCATGATCTATATGAATGGATGATTATAAAATATGACGATTAGATCTTCAAAATATTAACTATACAAAAATATACAGAAAAGGGTGTAACGATGTAAGTGGATCCCTCCTCATTATAGATTCTGACTATATCTGCTCTTTTTAATATAATATCTAGAACTACCCATAATCCCTCCCCATCCCATAAATAGGAGGAAATGCGCGAACCCACGTTCTCCTGTATTGGCATCAATGTCCATGCCAGTTGAGCTAAGGCTCAATCGGCAACTTATATCTTTAATTTCATAACAAATTATAATTATATGTTTTTTATAGAATATCTATTTTTTACTCATAACTCTTTTTTAATCCTTCAATTAGAAGTAAAATACACTTAAACGTATTCAAATCCACATTCTACTGTAATAGCGACGGAGTAAACGAGTATCCAATTACGTTTGGAAAAGTTTTTTTTTCTTAATTTACAAATAATAAAACCAATATTTCACGTCACAAAAGATGATTTGAATGGATATATTCCAGCTTAGCTAATTGATTTATGTTACAAATAGAAGGTTTTAAGCCACAAGTATAAGGTTTATTCCTTTTATTGTTAATGCTAAGCATTTATTCCTAAGTTATATATATTATCGATAATTATCAATGCAAGAACAAGATGCTCTAAGGGTAAATGGAATATCTAATTAATTAATTGTTCTCAAATAAAAACCCAATCAAGGGCCTCTTTCATAATTTCATTCAATCAATTGAAATTTTCAATTTTTATAATTTAATTTTCTACAATTAGTCTCTATATTTTTCATTTTGAGAAAATTAAATTTTTATGTTCTTTAACTTTCTCTTTTCTTTTTATTCTTTTAGCTTCTCTCTCTCTTTTCCTCCCTTTTTCATTTCTTTTAACGTAATTTTTCTATGTTTTCCATTTGTTAAAATCATGTTAAAAGAAATGGAGAAGGGAGGAAAACAGAGGAAGAAGCAAAAGGGAATGAAAAAATAAAGAGATAAGAAAGGAAAGTTGAAAAAACATAAAAAAAAATTAAATCGCTCAAAACGAAAAAAATATGGGGACTGATTGTATAAATTAACCTAAAATTTTTGCCTGAAATGATGATTTAATGTGCCACGTCAACTTACCGTTACACCGTTAATGACCCAGTGACTAAAATGTTACAGCGCGTTAACGTAAGTGACTAAAACGTAATATTTCAAACATAAGTAACTAAAATGTAACTTGAGCTAAACAAAAGTGACTATTTTAATAGTTTACCCTAAATTTTATAATTTAAATTAAATACTTAATTTATTAACATTTAGTTTTTAACATTAAATTTTTTAATTTATCAATCAATACCTAAATTTAATTTCTTAATTATGTAAAATGATTTTTATTTTAAAATGATTTAAATATAATAACATGCACTTAAAACACAATGATCAAATGCTACCTAAAATATTCAATATCAAGGATCTTGATTAGACAAATAATAATAGGTGAGTAGAAATTACCAAGCTATAAAATGTGTTTATAGTAAAATTAATACAATCAAATTTCACAAATCTTTTATGAGATTTCTTGTGAAAGAAGGATCTAATTATTTTTCTTTCAAATAAAAAAATCACTCATCCATTTATATTTTTAATGTTCGGTATGACATTTCTTTTAACATGCACATGAAATTTATAACTATCAACCTTACCCAAGGTGTTTATGAGTTCTACATATTCGAGTCAGTTCATATTTAGTATTAATATTATGTATAATTACTTAAAATTGATTTGATTTTAAATATAAATTTTAAATTTTATCCATATTCATCTATATTTATAAATTGTTAATCCTGTTGGGTCGTGGGTAGTCCCATTATGTGGGAGCCTACTTCCATATGTGTGTACATATATATAATTTGTGGGGTTGCTGAAAAAACAAGAATATGTTTCGTTTGGGGTACTGTAGCTTCGAGTTTTCAGCCTAAAAAGTCAAATCCATTATGGTGATATTCTCAATTTTTCTCTTGAAGTTTGCTTGAGATTATTTGTTAATAGTCTTGTTTGAGTTCTATACTTTTTATTGTGGCTTGGTTGTGATCTTGCAAGACTTTGATTATAGTAGAATTTTTGGACTTTCAAAATACCGTGATTTTTACCCTTTGCTTTAAAGGATTTTTTCATGCAAAAATTGTGTGCCCCGATTTATTATTTTTGCTTGTGATATTGTGTTTATTTGCTTCGATTGCTGATATATATTGTGTTATTAGATTTATAATAATTATCAAATTGATTTTTGAGGAACAGAAGAATATAGATTGTGCTTCCACAATATTTCATCGGGTTCGAATTCGTCCCAACAAATCCAATCCCGTTTAAACCCATCCATTTTTTTTTAAAAAAATATTATTTTATTTTATTACAATACATGTTTTTTTCCTTTTATTAAAATTTTAAACATAAACAATCTAACATATTTTTATTTACATTTCAATATGGTATATTTAATTTTTCATATAATATAATTTCCAAAATATATATGATAAAACAAACATATTATAAACTTGAAAATGAATAAAATTGGATTGTTGATTTAATATACAAGTACAAGCTCGATTCATATTTGAAACGGATCTATTTTTCTTTACCTAAACTCATTTTTAAATTTAATATTATTGTTCAAATTCTCTCAATTTTGAGTAAATCTTTTAAAATTGACATATACTGCAATTTTCATATGTTGACTTAAATTTTATCGATAACTTAAATTTTAAATTTGAATTTTGGTGTTAACATCTCGATATAAATAGAATATTTAATATGAATACTCAAATATGTAATATACATATCGATAATATTTAATTTTCTATTATACATTTAATGATTATATATAAATAGGGATTGTGTTAGGTATAAGTTATCTTAAGTCATATTATGGTATTGATCACTCTACTATATTTAAAATTATGATTAATTTGTATATTTTATTTTATCTAATTTTCTCCCTATTATTTATAATATTAGTGGTTGGTCCAAATAATTAATATCATTAATCATTTCAGTGATTGGTGTGGATTCTTCAAAATACTTATTCTAATTCATAAACTAAAATATAACCTATAGTGGTTTTTAAGTAAAATCGCGTTAATATTTTAATTTAAATAATTAAAATATTAATTATTTAGATTAATTAATAATATTATAAAATATAAAAATTAAATTATAAGATTAAATCTCGAATCGAAGCATAATAAAAGGATGAAATTGAAATATGATCATTTTCTTATAACGAAGAAGTAAGACAATAAACACGGTTTATTGATTTTTAAACACAAGATAGCCACGTGTTGGAAAACAATTAATTTTCATGAAATTAATCTTAAAATTCAAATTAAATTATGTGATTATTTTTATATCGAAATATATAATTTTCACTAAATATAATTACCATTTTAAATTTAAAAATAAAAGTGACCAATCAAACTCACATATCGTATTAAACATAAAATTTTGAAAGCAGCTGTTTGATTATTTATGTATGTATGACTTAGTTGTTTGGATAATCTTATGTTGGTCATGTGATTCATGTTTTCCGAAGAGATAAGAACAGAGAATAAACAATTTAAATGCAAGAACATAAAATAAAAAAATAAAAACCAAACATTTTATATGTATGTTGGAAAACATGCTTAAAAGACAACTTATTCTAAACTGCTACCAACCTTTTCTTTGAGAAAGGAAGTTTATATGATGTAAAGTAATAAATTTATAAAAATAAATGTGATCCGGTTAATCGGTAATGTCAATTCAATCCAGTTTTTAAATGGTAACTAGATTATGGTATACATACGATGTGGGTGAAAATATTATGTATCAAATTCATAAAAAAAATTTGGTGCAGAAATTAAATGTGGTTTTGATTAAAATATTTTGAGTTCAAATATCATGATTCTAAGTAACAAGCGTTGGGTGCAATGATAACAAATGTTAAACTCTTGAGGGAGAACATAGATTTGAAACTTGAAGACGACAGTGTTGAAAGGAGCAACCACAAACCCCGAATATAAATAGTAAAATGGGCGTGAAAAATATAAAAAGAAATCCCATCATTCTAATTATGTTATGTATTTTTTTTCTACATTTATCAAAATATAAAAGGACAAACATGCTTTGTAAAAGAGATGGACTTTTATTTGGATTTACAATTAAATTAAAATTTAATTAATTAATGATACCAACTTAATTAAATACTAAAATACGACATAGATTCTTTCAAAATTACTTTTGGTAAGTTTGTATATATATATAGGATATGAACAAAAGTAGCATTATATCATTGCAACCCTGCATTTGACCAAAAATAAAGACAAGCTAAACTCAATTATAGCCGTCATGGTAAACAACACAAACTCTCTACATTATCCTCCTAAAAAACAAAGCAAATCAAGCAAATAAAGCATTTTCTTCCTAAAAAATGAAATACGCAACGGCTGAAAATGGAGAAAATGAAAAAAAAAATTAAATAAGGACAATGGGAATCTTTCTCATTATAATTGTTAGCAAAAATTCTCCCCATTTTGTCACATTGATTACACAATTAAGGGGCTACTTCAATTATATTTTTAACGATTCTAATTATACATGTTTTTAGAGAAGGTAATAAGATACCTGATGAATTGATATTAATGGCGTCTTCAAAGCTTTTAAGTATGTATATTTTCATGCAATTGCCAGATGAAGTTCTACGATTGCTGCATGATGATAAATCTGGCATAACTTGGTCTCGCCTAGTTTAGTTGTGGCTTTATCCTTCTTCTTGTACAAAAAAAAATCCCCTCCACCAAATCCCATTAATATTGTATATGTATATAAGAATGAATAATTTTTGATTAATTAGAATGATTTTGGAAAAGGTTTGAATTAATTTTTGTTAATAAATTAAACCAAATCGAATTCAGTTATTAAATTTTGAAGAGTCTTAGTCTAAGCATGAAATTTGTAATTTAAGATAACTTTTAGAGATAATATTTGAAGATAATTCTTAGACAAATTCTATTCGAAAGTCTCGACGATAAAATTTCTAGATAAACCTCTTGAATTTAAATGATTTTATCCCATTTTACATGAGGTAATTTTAAGAATATTTGAAGCCTATATATATATATATATATATGAATAGTTCATCGGATGTAAGGTTGATGAAATTTGGGAGAGTAGATATGTTTATTATTAATAACTTTTATGTTAGAAAATTTTATTACTTTATTCACCTTTGATTGATTAGTTAACAACCTATTAAATATATGTTGTTTGGGAGAGTTCATATTAAATGTACTAGGGTGAGGCCGCAATTATCCGAGGGTTATGGTAGATTGGGCTTGAATCATTGCTTGTGTCGTGAATTTAATAGTGGATTTCTCTGAGCAAAACCCTACAGGGATAGGTGATGCACTGAATTACATTACCAATTTGCTTGTGTTCATTCCATTGTTTACTGCTTTGTTCGTATGGTTGTACCAATACTAGAGCCAAAGCTTGTGGACACATTGCGTACCACAACTTATATAACAATCTAGTCAGATGAACTTTCAATTGGTATCAGAGCCTCCCACCTAAAGTAATTGATGAGATAACAATCAATAGTGAAGTTTATGAAAGAAGACAATTCGACTATATGCCTACCACTCTTGGATAGATACAATTATGTCTACCATAAATCTCAAATCAATGCTTTTATCAAATGATTTGATAGAAAAGCATAAAAAATTGTGTTGAATGGATGAGATTCTCCCAAAATTGCTGAGAAAACTCTAAAAAAACTCGAAACAAGTTGAACTGTCAAAGAAGACAAGGCTGCAAACTATGACTCTAAAGCTTTGTATGTTATATTTAATGGTGTAAACATACAATAGTTTAGAAGAATTTCTAAATGTGCCTCAACACAAGAGGCCTATAACATTTTGTAAACTACCCATGAAGGAACCTCTAGAATTAAAATGTCTAAACATCTTATACTCACTACTAGGTTTCAAGTTTTAAGAATGTGTAAAAATGGATCTATTTTTGAGTTTTATGTAATCAATTTCCAATGAATTTAATCAACTGGAATATGATTCCAATGGTTGTATGCTAAAATTTATTTACTTTCTTTGAAATGTCTCTTGTCCTTCAAGCTCCTTTCCCATAAACATGACAATATGATTTTTATAATAAAAGATAAAAAAAATTACTTTCCCATACAGATTATAAGTGTAAGAGAATATGTTAAAACAAAATTAGCTTTATTTAATTACGTTTTCTGTAAATATTTTTTTAATAATGAAGATAACTTAGCAATGCAAAGGATATTCAATTGTCTTAACTTGAATCTTTCCCCTAGTGATCTCCATAGGACGTTGTCAAGGCTTGGGGTCCACTTTTTTGGTTACCATTCTTCTTGTGGAACTCACAAATGCCTTAGTTTTTTTTTTGTTTCTTTCTTTCTCCCAAGGGTTCACCATCTTGAAAATTTGAGAAATGAGAAATCTAATGGCCGGCATTACCAACATAAAAAATCATCTACTCTAACTTCTTTCACTACTTTACTTTGAATTTTGATTAAATCGAAGCAAACTTCTAAATAAGAGATAAAGCATTAGTTTCTTTTATCTATAAAACTCTTATCACTCCACTCCACTCCACTCCACTCCACAATAGCTAATTAACCTACCAAGTTTTTGTAGGTTTGGGTTCTACCCAATGAGGTTATCTCATATAATTGTCTGTAGAATTTGACTTGGACTAAACATGTTAGTGCCATTGATTTAAATATGATGGCCTAGCTTTGACCTTGTCTTCTTATTTGAAGTGTACCCAAATTAAGGGTCCCATGGCGATATGTTTTTTCGTACATTGAGATTCGGAATAGGGAATAAATTTTATAAAATTTAAATGATGAATATTATTATCAATTTTTAGACTTAAAGTCTTTCGAAATAGTTTTAGGGTTTTGTTTTTTATTAGTTTGGGTTTCTGACCGAAAATAGATGGAGTAGTAAGGTATATTGTATTTTTAATAAGAGAAGTTATATTCGAAACTTGAAAACGATATTATTAGAAGGGTAGCCATAAATCCTAAAATGATTAACTTCCAATACGATGAATTGGGTCATTTACATTTTAAATCACTTAGTTTAACATAATTTTTATTAAATTATGCACAACCACAAAGTGAGTGAAAAATTTATGTAAACTATTGTATTTATAAAAATATATAAAAATCAAGTGTGGCTTTGATTAAAATATTAAATTGAAGCTTTAAAACAACATAATGTCTTATTGTACCAAAAAAAGCATAATGTTTGTTACGCTTTTAGTCATTTCTTAATTGAGTTGATGCCTGGTTGACTTGTAACACAATAGTAATATAGATAATATAGATATTAAGTTTGTCATACAGTAATAGTCACTGACTTGAGATTCAGATAAGCTTTGGGTTGCCGACCCGCAACCTGATAAGACCCGACCAGATGGAAGCACACGAGACGTACAGTGAGAGGACAATTAGGGGAGCTCGCAAGAGTCGAAGGGAGTTTGCAGTCCCAGCTCGCATAGACCCAAAGAGTTCGTATGGAGAGGACGGCGAACTCTAGCATGCTACTTGGAACGATGCACATGTCTAACATGTCCGAGGCTTGCTCAAAGTGTCAATCATGTGACTAGTGGGGTTAAGTAATGAATAGTGGAGTCAAATTATGAACAGTGATAATATGTATAAATATCCGAATATTTCTTTTAATAAGATACACAAAATTACCCAACAAATTACAAACTCTAATTTACTCAAATTAACATCATTGAGTTTCTATTATTAATTAATTCACTTATACTCTCTCTATTAAGTATCTTATGAAAAGTTCATTCAAAATGCATATATTATTTTTGTTAGCAAATGTTTCTTAAAAGAATAATCAATGAATTAGGCTTTAACATAATGAGAATAGGCCCATGGGTTTCTTAAACTAGAAATCAAAATTGCCCATGGGTTAGTTGTTGGCAATGCTCAAAGAGACAAGTAGGAACAGATGAGAGTAGGCCCATTGGTTTCATTTGGATGAATAAATTTTAATTAATCTGGATTTAAATTTGATTATAGAAAGTTAATAATCTAATTTTTTAAATGGAACTTATAATTGACTTAAATAAGAAATATCATAATTTAAAACAACTTCATCTCCAAATAATCTAAATGTGAAATTATCAAAGCATAAAATGATTTCGAACAAATAATCATAAATGACTTGAACTGAAAATGATTTGATTCGAAAAAACTCAAATCGAAAATATCCCAACTCAAAAGGATAATTGGAATACCGAAACATGATAGCCATACTCTTCCTTGCTCTACTATAATGGATTCCGACCATACGTGGATTCTTTCAAACCATTTATCCTGTATTTCTCTATCATCTTTCAGGGTACATTCCATACTAGTAAAGACCGGTAGAACCATCAACCCAGATATCCTAATGATATTAAACCCTCCCAATCCCGCTTCTCCCATCGCCTTTGCCTAGTCTTCAACCTTAGCAAAGCTATTACACCAACCTATCAAAACACCATAATCAAATAAAGTTCACATTCAAGCAAAAGATAAAAAACTAACTCCACACTATGTTCATGGATTGTCTCCAGTGGAGTCCCCAAATTGTCTGCCGAAAAGTTTTCAATCAGCTAGGCACGAATTTAACACGCTTATCTATTATCCTAAGCCACAAAATTTTTATTTTAAAAATAAATGATATGTTTATCCAAAAATAGATAATAGTAAATTATTCATATTAGAGGTTATTTATGTATTGATTAAAGAAAATATTTACGCAAATGTCTAAGCCATGTACAAATTTTACTAAATTTTTCATCACTTCGTAGTTGCCATGTTTTGTCTATTATTCGTTTCGTTTCACTACAGATGTATAATTTTAAAAATCACTATCATTTTTATGCAAGAGATATTCATCTTCATCCCACTTCACCCCATCTCAATTTGTTTTATGCCAATTATTACTTATACTTTCAATCTATTTAAAGATAAACAAATATTTAAACATGATTTTACAAAAAAATATTAACATAAAACATCTTCCACAATCCTCTAAACACAAAACATAAAATATCATACAAACTCAAACACATTTAGTTTTCTTTTTTCACATTTTATCATTTTGATAATTATATATAAAGGCAAGATAATTTCATTTAGCGGGACACAATTATATGAGACAACAATTACTATAACACTTCATATTTATCGTTAAAAAATTTCGTTCCATTCATAACGAACCGATTTGAAATTTATTGGGAATTTCAAATTTTATCATGCATGATATATATGAACAAGCCTAACATATAAATTTTGGGTACGAACCAAAAGGATTTGAAGTCAACCCTTTCTATAAAATTCCTATTTCTCTATCAAAATTTTATCTATTAAAGAGAGGTGACTGTTATACTCTTATAATTTAAAGAGATAATTATTATAAATCTACAATAGAATTAATATCATAAATTTTCATCAAATAAAAATATAAATTAAAAAAAGAAAGTGAAAATCAAATCAACAAAATTAAAAATGTAGTAGGTACGTGCATTATTGCTTTTATGCATATTTATATTTTACATTCTTTCACATAATTAATTATGAAGTTCATATATTTAACAAGTTCAATTAATCAATATAGGTTAATAAAGTTAAGAAATCAATTTATAAGTTTACAATGTTCTAAATTCATAGTAAAATATTTAATTAGGAAACTTAATAGTTTACCAAATTAATATCTTTAATTCCACTCATTGAAGATTATTTTATTTAATAAAATATAATTAATAGATTTTCTCAAGTGAAATTTAAACATTATATTAAAATAATAATTTAATTAAGATCAATTTTATTTAATAAATTACAATTAATAGATTTGCTTATATGAAATAGTTATAATTTTACTTAAAATTTTAAATAATATGTTATTATAAAGAATTAATTTAATAAAAATGTATTATAAATAAAAATTTATTATAATTAATTCTACTTTAAATTTAAATGTTATAAAAGAATATTGTTTTTGTGCAACCAATCCAATTATTGGATTTTTTATAAAAAATAACTCCAATTTTTTTATTAATTACAAAATATCTATTTTTTATTTTACACGTAAATGACTTGAAATAAATAATAAAAATAAGTAGAGCCAAAGAGATTGGCGTCACTCACTTGCCACGTCAGCCAATTATTGGTTTCTAGAATTAAAAAAAAATCAATTTTTTAGGTGTTGTCAATTTATTTGATATCACATGTATAAATATCACTTCCAATACTAGTACTTTCATAGGTCAGAAAATAAATTTTGGGAAGGTGTCAATCTATTTAGCGTGACCAATGGTAGAATAGTGGTGGAGCCAAATAGATTGGCGTCACCGCTTTTATTGTATTAGACTTATTTTTTTGTTTAAGTGATTTTTATTTTTTTAAAACTCAATTATTTTTTTATTTGGTGGTGCCATAGAAAATGACGTGATCATCATGCTGCCAACATTTTCTTTTGAGTTTTCTAAATTATATTTTTTTTAAAATAATTTTTTATTTTGGTGGTATCATTTTCTTTGACGTAACCACGTGCTATTGAGAATGACATGACCACCTTCTACGCTTAAAATTTAATTTTTGGCCCATAAGATACACAAAAATATTGGTATTAAAAGTGATATTTATACATATAACGCCAAATAAATTTGTAGCACTCAAAAATTTAATTTTTTAATTCTAACATCCAATAATTAACCGAGGTGAGAGATAGATGAGATTAGACCTGTCCATGGGCCGGGCCGGGCCCAGAAAATTTTTTTGACCCGGCCCAAAATATGGGCCTGAAATTTTGCCCAGGCTCGCCCCGGGAAAAATATCATAAGCCCGAGCCCGGCCCGACCCATTTTTAATAAACATTAAAAAATTATTTAAAAAAATAAAAATAAAAAAGATATATTTATTATATTCGGGCCGGGCCGGGCTCGGGCTAAAAAAGTGGTGCCCGAGGCCCGGCCCGTTTTTTAAACGGGCCTCATTTTTTTGTCCAAGCCCATATTTCGAGCCTATATTTTTACCCGAATTCTCTCATATTTCGGGCGGGCTATCGGGCCATGCCGTCCGGCCCATGTACAGGTCTAGATGAGATGAATGTCTCTGGCTCTGCCAATTTTCATTATTTATTTCAAGTTATTTTTATAAAGAAACCCGCAATAATTGCACTCCCACTAACTCTTCCTTTATTGTTATTTTGTGTGGCTTTGGCGTTTGCTCCTCAGCTTTAACTCTCCCAATCTCCGTCGCAAACCACCATGGCTGAAGCCACCACCCAAGTCCTCATCTTCACCTACGGGACATTGAAACAAGGCCATGGTAACCACCATCTAATACAAGACCTTATCCTCCAACAAGATGCTATCTTTTTAGGCTTTCACGTCACTCATCAACCCCACCCACTCGTCATAGGCCTACACGGCATCCCCTACCTCATTAACCTCCTTGGACATGGCCACCAAGTCAAAGGCGAGTTATACTCCGTGTCAACTCGTGGACTGGTCCGACTCGACGAACTGGAAGGAATCAGCATAGGGCATTATGAGAGGTTGCCTATTGAACTGTATGAAGAAGGGAAAGAAGGGGTTTTGGTTGCTGCTGAGGCGTATTTCGCCCATAGGAGCTTTGGGGAAAGGCTTTGGGAGAGGAAAGGGAAAGTGGGTTTAACTGAGTTTGGAGAAGAAGAGGGAAAAGGGTATGTTAGAATAGAAGATAGGCCTCATGGGTGTGATGTTCTTCATGATATTACTTCATTTCTTAGCAATAATAGTGAAGAATTGTAGTTTGTTTCTTTTATTTATTTAGTTAATTTAGATATGAATCTATTAAACATAATTGTATGCTTACAAAACCATTTGCACACTAACCGAGAAACAAAGGCAAGCATGCTAGCCAAGAAACCTTCACACAGCTAAGGGGCTTCTTTTTTCGTGCCATTACCATTTCATCTGAAGTGGTCAATTCCACGCTCACCCGTATTCCCTGTAGTGCGATTTCGGATTTCACCTCTGATCTCTGCTGGTTTGGCTCTTTGTAGAAAATTTGTTGTTTACGCAGTTTTTTAGCTGTACCAAAGACAGATGTCAATTGGTGTTTTGGTTTGTCTTCTGATGTTTCAGTTATGATTAACTACTCATAATAACATATCTTAGAGATTGATTTGGATCTGAATCAAAGTTATCAACTTTTCAATTTTGATGGATCGGATCGAATTGAATTAAGCAAAATTTGAAAGTAAATACTAGAGATTTAAGACTGAATGAAGATATATATAATTTTTTACTTATTATCTTTCTAATTTCATTGAAGATTAATTGTAATTAATGTAGTATGTTAGCAAGTTTTAGTTTCTTATAAATTGTGAAGACATATATGGGTTATATATTAAATTGAGAGCACTTAATCTTGTTTATTGATGAATGTTTCATTTGAGTGTGTTGAGTGAAAAGTTAAAGTGTTTTACTTGGTTAATGTTATAAGTTTTTAGAGGAAATATAAGTTTTTAGACGAAATTGTTTAGATCTTATGTACAAAATTGAGAATTCTAATTTGTTGAGTATTAGAAATTGTAATCACTTGTTTTACATGTTGTTATGATAGTGGATTTACCTCTTTGGGCAAGACTCTGTTGATGTAAGGAAACCAAATTGCGTAAATATATCGAATGTTCATTGTTTTTCGACCATACTTAGTGTCTGAAGCAGTTGACACTGGTCACTAGCACTGCTTCTAATGTTGCTATTGTTGTACTTGCAAATATCAGTTTAGATCTTTCAGCTGTTTATTGTTCATGATTGTGCTTGTAACACATTTCTTTTACAATTTTTGGTAAGCGTATTGTGGAGGCCCTATACTAAGAGTCAGTTTGCATTTTGGCCTATTTACTCAAAAAATAGATTAATTAATCTTTGTACATTAGATCAAAGAGCAAATTAAACTATTCTATTAAAAGTTTTATACATTTTTACTATTAAAAGCTGACGTAGCTAAAAAAATAACTAGAACTCATTTGCCATTTTTTAACCGAATGAACCAATTTGCTTTTTGATCCAAAGTACAAGAACTCATTTGCCATTTTTTAAATAGAAAGAATAAAATGCAATTCAACTATTAATACAAAATCCAACACAACTTTTACCACCCTTTTCCTATGAGATCCACAAAAATGCAAATGGTTTTGTCTGCTATGACTTTGTTTCCATCAGGTTTGGGTTGTAGTTTGTGCAGTCTTTAGGCTTATTATAGGGAGATGATCTGTAATCAATTTTACTTCGCTTGAAACTTGTTAATAAAAAAAATTCTATGTTTCACATCTTGGTTAAAGAGTCACTTTGGCCCATGTTCCAGTAGCTATATATGTTAGACACTGCTCCACCTTTGTCTAATTTTCTATAGATTGAGCTAATTGACAAGATGAAACATTGAAGCCTGTGTAGAAAATGCTTTTCATCTATTCCTTGGTACCACTATGGAAGCCAATCAGACATGTAGGAGTTTTTGTGACCAGTCATTACTCTCTTTCCAAAAACTATATATATGGTCAGATGTGTAGTGCACTCACTTCTTTTTACTGAGTAAAGGTATTTGAAATTTATTGATTCACAGAAACTAAGTACAAAGTCTAGCCCATTAATCACGAGGGCTCAAGGAAAACAACGACACGCCTACCATAAACACAAAAAACACACTCGGGTACCGAAAGCAAGAAAGTTAACAAAATGGATTAAGCAAAATATTGCAAAGATCAGAGTCTATGCTAGCCCCTGCTTTGGCAAGGTTATCAGCATCTATATTAGCAATGTGAGATATATGACAAATTAACCAAAATCTGGGGTAATCCTTCCTAGTGAATCTTCTTAAGAAATTCCCACTAATGTCTTGTGCTAAATAAGGATGAGTGCATCAATTGACAGCAAGATCGCAATCAGATTCAATAGCTAGTTTATGAGAAATGTGCCACTTGAAAGCAAAGAAATATAAGCTCTTTCCATTTTGAGATTAATGCACTTTGTCTACTTTTTTAGATCCATTCTTCTCCACCCAATCTTATGATACTTTCAACTTGAACTTGCAATTATAATTTACTAATCTATACAGACAGTTTCTACAATGAAATATAAAATTATGAATAGTATCTTGTAGCCTATTTGTCAAAGAAAAAGCCAGAATTTGCTGAATAATGCTGTTTGTCTATTATATAAAATAAATGAAAGTGGATATATGGTAACAACTTCACTCAATTTGGGTTTAGGAAACAAATCTTGGAATCATGTTTATAATCATTGATTTAATTTAATTTAATATAAATGAACAAAAAATTGAAATTTATGAACAATTTGTGTTAAATACTGTTTAGGGTTCTTTTCGTAAGGTGAGGAGTCATTACAATTGAACAAAACAAGATGTTCTGGAGAGATAGCGCAGAGGAAGATCAAAGTAGACTCTAAGAAACAAGTGAGGTACCAAGCGGTGGTGGTGGAAGCAATAAGGGTTTGAGAAGAACGAGAACTACAGTGGTGGTTGTGATTGTAGAAAAAAGTTATAGAAAGGATATTTAGAGAGCTAAATTTGCTAAAAGATAAAAAAAGTCTTGAATGTGAGCTCAAACTTTTATTTATAAGCCTTGAAAAAGGAAGTTATGAAGAGAATGTGAACATGAACCTGCTAAAATGGTGGGTAGCAGGATTGAAAGTGGTAACTTGAACGTGAAAAAATGGAAAATAACTTATATGGATGATAGGTATAATGACGGTTAATGAAAGTTGCGCTCACTTGAAATATTTTAGCAATGAAAGACTTCAAAGTGACAATACAACGTTTGTTCATTAAAGAAATAAGAAGGAAGCACTTGCATTCTCAAAAAAAAGAGGTAAAAAGAAATTCTTAACAATTTTCGTATTTAAACCTCATGCTCTCTAGGACATCCTAAGAGTAGAATAACTCATAAATCCCACCAACCTTCCAAAGTTATTTCCAAAAAGTCATTCCTAATAAGATTATTTCTAAAGGTACTCATGCAAGGAATAATATTTCCCGAAATTACTATTGATTAGACAGTTAATAACCAAAAACAATCATATACAAACATTACTTTATTCTCCTCATTTCCTAAAAACCATCCCTTGAGAATATTTTCCTCATTTCCTCATCTACAAACATCCACTTGTGCAGCGATAGCGTTAAGGGTAGCAAGTAGGGCCTTGTCCCAATCGTCACTTTAATCATCGTTAATGATAAAATTACATTTTTATCATTTCAAAAAAGAAAATTTATAATTTAATATGTCGAAAATTGTAAATTTTACATTAATACAATAATAAAATTGTATTTTAACTTTCTAAAAATTTTATAATTAAAATTGTGACAAAAAAAATTAACTTCACCCTTACATGATGAAAGTTAAACTCGAAATCTTAATATTTTTTTATATCTCATCCTTACCATTAAATTAAAGTAATAATTAATTAAATTGAAAAACTCAATCGTATGTATCACATTAATTGGATTTAAAATTGCATAAACGATGTTCTTCGAAATAAAGTAGGGAAAAAAAACTAATAACAAAAAAAGAAAGAGAATATTTAAACAAAAAAAAAAAAAAGGCAGAGAGGTGTGAATGTGCGTGCATTGGTGTGATTTAGTAGTGGCAGGATATTGCGATCCACCTTTTGTACGAGTGTATATACAATTGGGTGCGAATACAAAATAATTTTAGGGGTTAGAATTAAATGATAAATTTTTATGAGATTAAAATTTATTTTTATAATATATTAATTTATGATTTTATTCTTTTTAAAGGAATTAAACATAAATTTTTTACTTTTAATTTAATTATTTAATAAAGACTTGTATGATAATTTTAAGAGTGGCGAAAGTTTTACTTATCTCCTCAAATTCCCTTACATACAATGAAAGTACAGTACGGAAAATTGAATCAAATTATTACAATACAAGGTGGATGAAGAATCGAAAATAATTTAAAGTAAAACTACATATGCATAATTACATATGATGAAATTAAAATCTGCACATATTTAATTGCAATGGCAAAACTTACACCTAAAGACCCAAAACTTCAACTTATTGATTTTATAATATGTTGTATTTTGATGTCCATTGCATGAGTATTGATTATATATGTGTAATGGTCCAATTGTTCCCAACTATAGGTGTTTTTTTTTTTTTTTTGTGAGTGCTTCAAATCGCAATCATTCCAACCAATGGAAGTGGGAGTGAGTATTTGTGTAGAAATCTACTAGTTTAGCTGAAAAGTTTGACTTCTTTTATTATGTTTTTTCATTTCATCGGATTTGATTTTGGTACAATTTAATTTATTATAAAAAATTAGTAATTTGATTTTCTTTTTGATTGAAATCAGAAAATAACTAGTGAAAAATTGACATAAATAAAATACAATAATTAAAATTTAAAATACCCAAATCCAAATTGACCTAACATAAAATTTCGATTATTAAACCTGAATTACATAAATCCTAAACAACTCAACCTTGAAATAACTAAACTTTAAAATAATTTGAATCTTTTAAAACTTGAATTATTCAATCCAAAATCAATCTAAAAGTGTTGAAGTTACTAATTAAATTGTTACTTAATGAAAAAAATTAAAATTGAAAAAGTAAACAATGAATATAGTTGATTAGTAACATAATTCAATCCAATTATATGTATGTAGGATCTTGCTTAAAGAGCAATTTACTATTATTTACACAGTATAAATGATAATTTAAACCTTACTAACGTTGGTTGCAGCCTCATTGAGTCTATTCCATAGGAAAGCATAGTACAAATTGCTAAAATAATTTGAATACCAACATAAATTACATTTACAAATATTTCTTGCAACAGAAAGAGTCCTGTTCACTTAATTCCACACATGATACAATAAAATAAGTCTTCAGTACATAAACATTGTAATCCAGTTTAATCCACAACTAGTATGATCAGTTTGGTAGAAAAATACAGCAAAATAGCGTTTATAAGGTAAAGAAAAGACATTGGACATAGTAGCAAGATCGTCATCAAGTAATTCTTGGATCAAGACAGAAGGTTTTTCAAACAACTACAAGCTGTTGTAATATAAGTTGGCAATTTTAGCCATATGATTGGTAATTTTGTTGTGGTCCTTAAGAATATGTCGAATTCGCATTTCTCAATTGTGTCATGAGAATTGATGGATCAAGCGGAACTAGGAGGGTTTCAATTAACAAAGCATTATCACATTTGAATTCTAGCAGTCTAAAACCAATCTCCCATACTATGATAAGTCCTTCTAAAATCATTAGAGTTTCGCTAATTAAATCACTTATAATGGTATAAATAGTATTATAGATATTTATCCGTAAATCCTTTGAATCGCATATTCAAGTTTCATTTCTCGTCAATAAGTCTTCTCCTATAATATTAAATAATTTGCTTCACCGTGCATTGGCCAGTGTGACTAGAAGTGATAGGAACAAGTGAGTACAATCGATACAAATAAAAAATATCACCGATGTCAAAGAGAGTGTTGTTTATTCCGCTTTAACACAGAAATAATGCACACCGACCTGCACGACCAGAACCGGTGCAGAACCGAAGGGACAATCTCATCTCATCCAGAAGAAAAAAAGGTCAAGGAATGGACCAATGAAAACTAAAAAGAACATGCAAAAAGAGGAAACCTAACATTTATATAATTCAAAGGCATGGAAAGTAAAAAAGCTCCACTAGTCAAGCAAAGTGAGATGGAGTGGACCCATTAATGGAGGGATGAGATTATTATTGGATTTGGAGGTGCTCTATATTGCATGTGCTTTCCCACTACTCTCATGCATGCGCTATTGCTAATGTTTCATGTTTTGTTGGAGATAAGAGTTTGTTATATCTTTGAAGTGAAGCAAATGTTTCAGACATGAAAGTGAAAAAAGAAAATATCAGACAATAGTTGCCAAACACCAGATTCTGGTGACAATCATCGGAGAATGCTGTCAGCTTTTCGATATGATAGGGGAATTGTTATGGAAAATGGAATAAGATCTTAGCTTTGGACCCATCGTCTCCAAATAGTATACACGGTGTCAAGATATGAACTGTGGATCCTTGTTGTGATACATATTTCGAAATTGTACTCTTTGCATATATATGGAGCGAAACCAGGAATTTTATATTAAAGACCAAAATAAAATTAAAAAATTTGTAGTAAAATGGATTAAATTGAATTTCTAAATGGTAATTATTTGATACATCACAGTGGAGATTTTTGGACTTCACAAGCGGATTGAGGGTGTGACAAGTATCACATTTATTTATGTAATTATTGTTTTATTACACCATATAATACATTTGTCAAATTCTTAATCCGCTTGTGGAGTCTAAAAGACTACAAAAGCTAAAAATATATTATTTTTATTTAATTAAGAGGCTAAAAATGATGAAATAGAAATATTAATTTGAAGAGGGATTTAAAAACAATCATACCATTTAACTAAGAAGGTCATGGCCTCTGCTCAACCCTCGGCTACACTCTTATAGGATACTAATGATCGGACTTTAAAGCTTTTTCCACATTAAGTGCACATTTACTAATTCGAACCCAAAACCTTAACATAAAAAAAAACATTCTACGTAGTGAATACCAATCTTATATACTTTTTGTTTTTGTTCATTTTGGCTATTAAGATAGAATCTAACTAAGATTTGCTTAAAATATGGTGGATAATACCATTATATATCCACAAGGCTAATTAAGGTACTTCCATACCTAAGAATTAAAGTAACATTCCTCTTTGTTGGGTGCTTGGTTGTAGAGCATCATATATGCAAATTAAAAAGTCCTAATTGTAATTGTACTCACATTGCTAATGTCACTAAATTTATCTTCAATTGTTGAGATATTAAATGGGTTCTTAGAAGTGGTTGTTGTTTAAATTAGATTCGAAAATAGGATTGGCCTACTTATAGAATGTCGTCAAAATCACTATTTCATCTCATTCTAGAGATTAAGGGTGGGTTCTAAAAGTATATGTTTTTTTTATACAATGTCTAGAACTACTTATAGTCCTTTCTTAATCCAAAAATAAAAAGATAACACGTTTCAGTACACTTAAATCTAAATCCTCACGCATTGACAATACTATCCATATCAATTAAGCTAAAATTCAATCGATATTATTGAATTAGTTAAATATTCATTAGTATATAATTTAAAATATAGTAAAGAATAGTGGGAGACATTATATGTAATGACTCAAGAACAGGATTGGTCTATGGAATGTCGTCATTGTCGGCTAGCTCCCTATTCCTTCTCGTTCTAGAGATTAAGTGATCATTCAAAGGATATTAATTACATGGTGGAAACATGGGTTTTCGTTCATTTCACAAATAGCATATGATTCAATTTAGTATAAAGAATATTAGGTGATACTATATAATTGATTATTCGTTCTTCAATTAGTTGAGTATTGATTAATAGTTTTATTTGTGGATAATCTGCCCATGTTCATCCTTTTATGAGACCAATAGCATGCCTAATTCAGTGTAATCTTCTTTCACCTAATTTAAAAAAAAAAAACAAAGAAATATTAGGTTAGAGGCTAGAAACTTAGAATTTTTTCTACATTTATTTGGAGTATAGATAATTCTTTTCTTCTTCTCTCATCAACCAATTAATCAATAATAAGAAAATGACATTAAGTTCTACTATTTTAAAATTTTATGCAATAAATATATTATATGTATTTAAATCCCAATTATCAAGCTATTGATTCTGTTGTTTCATTTAAATGATTGAAGCAATAATATTAATAACACTAACATGCTGTGCAAGAAACAATACTAATTGAGAACCCAAGCAGGTAATGGGATAAACAAGTTGATTAGACACATATTATGTTAATCAACTTGATGAGTTACTAATAATTTTATATGTATCAGCCAATATCAATATGCTTTACATTACAAGCCATTGGTCCGACTCAGATATCCATCAAACTAGAAGGATAAAGAAGAGGATGTTAATTTGTAGGCATTATTACTTGAAACAAATTGTGGAATGAAGCTTAAAATTTTAAATAAATAAATTTAGGTGCCAGCATAAGCACACTAGTGGGTTTATTGGTGTGAGTTTAAACTTCTTACTGCCGACTTGATAACTTTTGGGGGCACCCACAAGTTATACCTTTTGCATGTGCTAGCAAGCTTTCACCCCTTTCAATGTATCATACGCGTATTTCCCTTCTAGGCTCCAAGCCAATCCCTATAAATACCTACCTTCACTTGCATTCTAAATCAAGGTGAACTGAAACGTTCTCATGGGTATCAAGAAGATATTTGGTGCAATTTTCTTTGTGTTATTAGGTGTAGGTATATGTTCTGCAACTAGATCTCTCCTCACTCTTGATGAAGTAACATCTCGTCACCTTTTAGGCAGTGTTCATGGAGGTGGCATTGTTGGTGTTAGCTACAATGGAGGAGGTGGAGGAGGTTCAAGAGGCGGAAGTGGAGGTGGAGGCGCCTATGCAAATGTAGAAGCAAGAGCTACTGGATATGGCGGTGGTGCTAATAAAGGAGAAGGTGGAGGTGGCAGTGCTGTTGGATATGGAGGTGGTGGAGGAGGTGGCAATGGTGGTGGTGGAGCTAGTGTAGGTGGTGCTTCTGGATATGGTAGTGGAGGTGGTGCTGGTAGTGGTAGCGGGTATGGAGAAGCCGGTGGACATGGAGGTGGTGGTGGTAGTGGTAGTGGTGGTGGGGGAGGTAGTGCAGGTGGACATGGTGGTGGAGCTTCTGGATATGGTGGTGGAGGTGGTGAAGGAGGTGGAGCTGGTGGTGGTTATGGAGGAGCCGGTGGACAAGGAGGTGGTGCTGGTGGTGGCAGTGGTAGAGGAGGAGCTAGTGCAGGTGGTGCTTCTGGGTATGGCAATGGAGGTGGCGAAGGAGGTGGAGCTGGTGGTGGTTATGGAGGAGCTGGTGGACATGGAGGTGGTGCTGGTGGCGGTAATGGTGGAGGCGGAGCTAGTGCAGGTGGTGCTTCTGGGTATGGCAGTGGAGGTGGCAACGGAGGTGGAGCTGGTAGTGGTGGCGGCTATGAAGGAGCTAATGGACACGGAGGTGGTGGTGGCAATGGTGGTGGAGGAGCTAGTGCAGGTGGATATGGTGGTGGAGCTTCTGGATATGGAAGTGGAGGTGGTGAAGGAGGTGGAGCTGGATATGGAGGAGCTAGTGGACATGGAGGTGGTGGTGGTGGCGGGAGTGGTGGAGGCGGTGCAGGAGCATATGGTGGTGGAGGGGCACATGCAGGTGGATATGGCAGTGAAGGAGGAGCTGGAGGAGGTGTTAGTGGTGGTGCAAGTGGTGGTGGTGGTGGTGGCGGCTCTGGTGGTGGAGGTGGTGGTGCATATGGTGCTGGAGGTGCAAATGAGGGAGGATATGGAAATGGTGGCAAAGCCGGAGGTGGTGAAGGTGGTCACTATTAGCCTTGAAAGTACCTTGTCACCTTTACCATATATTAAGAGTATTAATGTTGTTACAACTGGTACTAAAAAAAATAAGAGTAATTTGATACGTAATCCAAAATACTTAAAAATATCGTATGAAACTTATAGAATCCAAATAGATGATGTTAAAAGTTATATCATATGATAATATTGAAATGAATCTATCATTTTCTAATGATTTCCATCTTCTCCTACATTGTTCATATGCATTTTACCTATCTAAATTTATTTATATTAACCCAATACAAATGGATTGTTGTCTTGTCTTCAACTCGAAGGTTATGTGCACGGTCGTAATGTTTTGCATATATTACAATTATTCTAACCCATGATGAATCGGTATACATCTATTGAGAAAGGCATTACAAGCTGAAGCTATATATATGGATGGAATTGTATGGCAAAATCTTGTTGAGGAAACATACGTTGTTTAATTGGTTGAAATGAACAAATGTATAATAATATTAAATTGTTTTTTTAAGTAATAATATTATATTATTTGATTAAGTAAACAATTGTCAAAAAAATGAGTAAGTAATTCAGTTTTAGTGTTAGCTTGATTGGCATCAACATTATTGTCAGTGTAGAAGTACGTGAGTTCGAGTGCGTTGAAACGCATTATTCTCCTATTTAAGGATTGAAGAAGGAATATGAATAATTCTAAATACTAATGATTAATATTAAAAAATAGCATGTAATAAATACCATCATTTTAAGCATGGGATATCGATAACAAAAGTTAGTGCCTTAATATGATTTGCTTTAGAATTCAAGGAAGTTCTTTTAACATAAATTTTGATTTGAAAGGTAAAATGTCATAATCACCATTTTCATCCTTAGTACAATTTTATCTGGTAAAGTTGTAAAAAGTATAGAAAGTAAATTACCATAAAAATTATTACTATATCTAGATTATGTTATTTTTATAATAAATTAGTATATGAATGTATTAAGAATTTTAGAGACTGATATGTCACTTTTCATTTTATTTGGGTTTATTTTTAAAAGTTTACGCTATAAAATAGTGGTCTAATTTCAATTTTAATCCTTATACTATGCTCAAATTTAATATTTAATCTATACACTTTAATTTTTAACATAATTTAATTCATTTATTTTTATGTTGGATGATATATCGGATAAGGATAAATATGTTACTTCTATACCTAAGAATTAAAGTAGTATTCTCTCATTGTTCGGTGCTTGGTTGTAGAGCACCATATATGCAAATTAAAAGGTCGTAATTGTAAATGTACTCACTTGGCTAATTTTTTTAGTCACCAAATTTAGGTTCATTGTTGAGATAATTAAATGGGTTCTTAGGACACAAAAACAGGATTGGCCTATTTATGGATTGTGGTTAATGTCAGCTTGCCCCCTATTCCATCTCCTTCTAGAGATTAAGTGATCATTCAAAGGATATTAATTACATGATGGAAACATGGGTTTTCATTCATTCCAAAAATAGCATATGATTCAATCTATTCCTATTTAAGCCAAAGAAATTGTTATTAATAATTTAATAAACCCAAAAGAATAGTTTTACGTGTTTGTCAAATCATGACTAGAAGTACACTCAGACGAAAGCATATAAGCTTCGAAATTAAGCATAACCCATTTTACAATTAGAGCACACCTAAAACAGTAGCAACTACATTCAAATAGGTACAAAATACTGCTGCATGATAGTCTTAGAACCACTCCAAATGATTCGGTGAATCTTCTTTGCTGAAATAACAATAAAATTATCATCTCAATCGAACTCAACGATGTTTCGCCATAACCATATAAAGCCTTCAACAACATTCATCAACCACCAATATGCAAAAATAAATAAATAAATATATATATATATATATATATATTTGAGATCGAAAGCATCCTAACTTTGCGAACGAATTTTGCCATCCCGTAAGCATCTCTCCCAATTTTTTTAACAATACCTCGTCAATGTAAATAAATGCAATACGTATGAATGAAACAAACATCTCTTATCTTACCATGAAATGCGTCAATGTAAAAAAAAAAACACTTTGCAAAACCTCCAAAGCCTCTGAACATGATTCATAATCAAAGTAATCGTTAGTTTTATCGGCTAAAATTGCAAAAACAGAAAACAATCATAGAGATTTATCATAAAATTTTCATTTCCAAACAATTTCACTCTTCATGCACTTATACTATTTGAACATAACAATCATTTTTTTCTTTGTTTTTTATAATGGTGGTGTTATTTTATATTTAAATTATTATGAACTTGAAGTCCAGCATTTGGTCTATTGGTCAAAGTTGTTCATCATATCTTTAAAATATGAGATCGATTTGTAAGCTGTGCTTCTATGGTAATTTAAATAAAGATGTATATAGATGTGTGAGTTTAAAATTCTATTATATCAAAAAAAAACTGAACTTAAATTTTCATTTATGATTTATTTTATATAAATTTTGATGGAGCCATATTGATGTTATCATATCATGTTAATGCACAGCCTACAGTGTGTCTTGTAGTGGGGTTTTAGATGTTGGCACATCTTTCTTCACACCTTGAAGGCAATCTATGCATTGTTAGAAACCAATCTGATTTTATTAGAAGATAACCATTGTTGTTTGGAATAGTATAAATCAAGAAGAGATTCAGCTATGCAAGGCAATACATTTCAATAAGAAGAGTCCTGATTGGCCAAGACTTTTTTGACTGAAAACATGATGCATATATCAAAGAGATAAACTGAAGATAATGATTGGGTCATGTTGTAGTGAAGATAAAGGGTGAAGATCGACAGTTAAAATGATCAATTGAAGAATTATTTCATTTCTCCCTTGCATATATGGAGATCATCTTTATCAAACCTTGTAGCCTATTTATAGGCATCTAGGCATCTTACTTAATGAGATATATATATTCCTTTAAGTGCCAAATTCCAATATCAGTTCATGTTGAGAGGAATATTCTGAGTGATTTATATTTTTACTTTTATGTGATTTATTTTCTATCTTTAATGGGAAAGACGAGTGGAAAAGTTTATATTTAGTGTATTTGAGTGAGGTTGCAATTATTCTAGAGTTAGAATAAATTGGCTTAAATCATTACTTATACCATTAGATTTAGTAGTGGAATTTTTCTCTAGGTAAAGTCCTGCAAACGCATGTTAAATCTGAACTGCATCAACAACTCTTCATGTTATGTTTTCTCCTTCTATCTTTATGTGTATCAAACTATGTGATAAAAGGTGTTCCATTTCACTTGTCTCACCTCACTACTAGATTTAGTATTTTGTTTTCAATTGGTATCAAAACCCACCACCTAACATACTTCAGTGGTCCTAGTGTCTAGTTCATAGTCATGGAGTGCATGAAAGAGGAAGGTTCAACCGTATGACCACCACTAGTTGATGGATCAAACTATGCTTGTTGGAAACCCCGAATGAAAACATTCATCAAGTCAATGAATAAAAGGGTATGAAAGATTGCTTTGATTGGATGGGAGTCGCCCTACACTAGAAAAAGTGATGGAACTCGAGAAGTAAAACTAGAAACAACTTGGACTGCCTAGGAAGAAAGGTTTGCTAATTGCAATTCCAATGGTATAAAAAGGTAAAGGTAAAGAATTCAAGTGAAATACTAAATGTGTTTCTGCCAAAGAAGGATGAGACATTCTCGAAACAACTCATGAAGATACTTTTAGAATGAGACAGTCAAAACTACAATGCTCACAAACAGGTTTAAAACCATATCCCATTTATATTCAAGACCTTTTGAAATCACTAACAAAGCTTTTGCTCTTAGTAAGTAATATTCTTTGGTGAAATTGATACAAAAGGTGTGGAGATCCTTTCCCAAAAGATTTGTTATGATGGTTACTGTTATAGAAGAAGCAAAAAAACTTCAACATTATGAAAATAGATACATTGGTTGGCTCATTACAGACATTCAAGCTGAACTTTAAAGAAAGCCCAAAAGATAGATTCAAGAAGGAAAAGAATTTGGCTCTCAATGTTGCTTCTGGTGCATATGATTCTATTGAAGAACTTGCACATCTTGCCAAAATTTAGTAGCATTTTTCTAGTGAAATATTTCATATATCCTTTCTCAAATAAATAAATTAAAATTGGGGAGGAAAGAAATACAAGAGTTTTCTTTTAATCAAAGGGATGAGAGAAACCAAGTTGGAGTACAGTAGGGGCAGAGGGAATTTCCGATGAAGCGGTGAAATGCGTAGAGATAGGAAAGAACACCAACGACGAAAGCACTCTGTTGGGCTGACACTGACACTGAGAAACGAAAGCTAGGGGAGCGAATGGGATTAGATACCCCAGTAGTCCTAGCCGTAAATGATGGATACTAGGTGCTATGCTTATCGACCCGTGTAGTATTGTAGTTAACGCGTTAAGTATCCCACCTAGGGAGTACGTTCGCAAGAATGAAACTCAAAGGAATTGACGAGGCCCGCACAAGCGATGGAACATGTGGTTTAATTCGATGCAAAGTGAAGAACCTTACCAAGGCTTGACAAGCCATGAATCCTCTTAAAAGAGAGGGTTGCCCTTGGGAACGCGAACACAGGTGGTGCATGGCTATCGTCAGCTCATGTCGTAAGGTGTTGGGTTAAGTCTCGCAACAAGCGCAACCCTCGTGTTTAGTTGCCACTGTTGAGTTGGGAACCCTGAGCAGACTGTCGGTAATAAGTCGGAGAAGAAGATATGTTTTTTTATTAAAACATGTTACTTGTTATGGTTTAAGGGCAATTTTAACCGAATAATAAAAATGATAATTTTGTTATAAAAATAATATTTCAAGTAGAATGTAATATGCAAAATATTAATTTTTCTCAACTTAAAATAAATAAATAATAAATATAATTGAAATATTACTAGAAGAATATATCAAATAACTAGAGTATTTAACTCATTAGTTTTCATTATGATTTTGTTTGGGTTTAAGTAAAATGAATGAAGTCTTTAAAATGAGGATAAAATTGTCAAAAAAGTCACCGTACCAAAGGAATGTAAAATTAATTAAGGAAAAGGTAATATTGAGATTACCCCACATTTCAAACATTGTTGGGAATGTGAGATAACCAACTCAAGTTAATGTTTGAAATCCAAACATAAAATCTTTAATTGGAATCTCACATCATCCTCGGGGATGTTACATTCCTTAAACTAAACACACTCTTATTATCATGTAAACAAGGCTTTTCAATATTGACGGGATCATAAAACTCAAATTAATTAACCCGAAATATGAATCCAATTTTTCCTATTTCGACCACAAAAATCACAACCAAATTGTTTAATTGACCTAAAAAAGAACCTAAAGTTATAACTATCTAAATATGAAAGTATTCGACCCAAGTAATTTAAAATGACCAAGAATAATAAAACTTAAAATAATGAAAACCCCAAATGATACACCTCAAAGAAAGTGGTGTAGAAAGAAAAAGAAAAGGGATAGATAGGCAAACAAAGTGAGATGGAGTGGACCCACTAATGGAGGGATGAGAATATTATTGGATTTGGAGGTGCTCTATTGCATGTGATTTCCCACTACTCTCATGCCTGCGCTATTGTTATTGTTTATATTTTATTGGAGATAACAAATCTTCTACTATCTTTGAAATGAATCAAATGTTTCATACTTGAAGGTGGGAAAGAAAGAGATAATAATGGCCAAATACCAAATTTTGCTTAAGACAATCCTCGGAGAATGCCATCAATTTTCTACATAATAGGGCAAAGATGGTATGGGGAATGGAATAAGATCATCTTCAAATTCTTTACTTTAAGATTTAAGGTTTGAGGAGGAAGAAATTTAAAAATGGTTATGAAATTTTTGCTAGGATCCTAACTAAGATTTGCTTAAAATATGGTGGATAATACCATCAGGTATCCACAAGGCTATACCTAAGAAATAAAATGGCATTCCTCTTTGTTCAGTGCTTGGTTGGAGAGCACCAAATTGCACATGGATCATGGAATATATATATATATATATACTCAGTTTGCTAGTATCTTTTTTATAAATTTTAAAATAATACATGAAATTTGATCCGACATGCAATGTCATATATAAATTTTAATTTTATATATGAAATTTTATTTAATTCATTTTCATAAATCATTAATACAGTTATTAATATGCAATCATTTTATGTTTACATATTGTATACACAAATAATTATATTTATCTAATGTAAAAATAAATTGATGTGTTTATTTCTTTAAATGTATACAATTAAATCAAAATTAAAATCTTATGTATATAATTTGATATATATAATTATATTAAATTAAAATTCATATATCAAATTACGGATTGTATCAAAAAGTTTTATGTTATTTTTTTTACCAAATTTAGTTTCAACTGTTGAAATAATTGGTTGGCTTCCCTGAAGTGGTGCTTTTCTAAATTAGACTCAAAAACAGGATTGGCCGAATTATGGAATGTGGTCATAGTCAGCTTGCCCCCTATTCCATTACATTCTAGAAACTAAAGGCATCATTCAAAAGATATTAATTACATATTGGAAAATATGGGAGTTTTTTTTTTATTTCAAAATTATATAATTGATTTGAGTTTGTTTTAGTAAATTCATGGATCATTTATTATTATTTCAGAGTAAAGTAGAATATAGTAAAGGATTGTATTAAATAGAGACGTCATATTATCGTATCTTCTTTTAGTAGGTTAATATTATATCAGTATTTTTATTTGAATTTTAGCATTTTCATTCGAAAAAATTAAATCCAAATAAAAATCTTAAAGTTCGAATAAAATTACTGATGTGACTTTAAACTATTGGAAATGGGTAATATTCAAGTTTCATATAACCTTTTCTCGGATTAAAATATATATAACAATACAATATGTGGTAAAGTTGAGAATGAAAATTTATAATGTTTTAGGTTTGAATCCCATCATGAGTAAATATTTTTCTAGATTGTATATAAAAGATAAATTATCCTCAAAATAATAACTTTTATTTTCTAAAATAAAAACTTTTGGTAACGCTGTTGATAAGTGATACCAACTTAACTAAAATATTAAATATAGAATATATATGGCTTATTTTCTAAAATGATCCCATCTTAATCCGTAGATATTTATATTACATATATGTTTTGGAAACAAAAGTTAGCTTTCTCATGCTTCTAAAAGTTCCATTTAAACCCCAGTTACCCGGCAAGTGAATCTATTGTTTCATTTTCAATGATTTAAGCAATAATGTTAATTATTCTTACATGCTTTGCAAGAAACAATACCAACGAGAGAATCCACGTGAGATAAACAATACTATTGTCAAGTTGATCTAGATTATCATGGTAAACAAGTTGTTGAGTTGCTAACTTTACCATTGGTCTGACTCGGATATCCATCAAACTAGAAGGATAAAGTAGAGTATGTTAATTTGAAGGCATTATTAGTTAAACAAAACGAGGGAGTAAGTTTCAATTTAAATAAATAAATAGATTTGGGTGCCAGCATATGCACACTAGTGGGTCTACTGGTGTGAGTTTAAACTTTTGTCTTACTGCCGACTTTACAATCTTTGTTGGGGCACCCCACAAATTACCTTTTGCATGTGCTAACTAGGTCCTACCTCTCTCAATGTAGCATACGCGTATTTCTCTTTTAGGCTCCAAGCCAATCCCTATATATACCCACCTTCACTTGAATGGTAAGCCAAGGTGGACTAAAACGTTCCCATGGGGATCAAGAAGATATTTGGTGTTGTTTTCTTTGTGCTATTAGGTGTTGGTATTTGTTCCGCAGCTAGAACTCTCCTCACTCTTGATGAAGTAACTCCTCACCTTTCGAGCATTGGTCATGGTGGTGCCAATGTTGGGGTATATGGTAATGGCTACCTTGGAGGAGGAGGTGGAGGAGGTGCAGGAGGTGGCGGTGCCCATGCAAATCTAGGAGAAGCCGGAGCTGCTGGATATGGAGGTGGTGGTGGTAAAGGAGAAGGTGGTGGTGGCGGTCCTGCTGGTTATGGAGGTGGTGGAGGAGGTGGCAATGGTGGTGGTGGAGCTAGTGCAGGTGGATATGGCGGTGGAGCTTCTGGATATGGTGGTGGAGGTGGTGAAGGAGGCGGAGCTGGTGGTGCCGGCGGGTATGGAGGAGCGGGTGGAATTGGAGGTGGTGGTGGTAGTGGTGGTGGCGGAGCTAGTGCAGGTGGATATGGTGGTGGAGCTTCTGGATATGGCGGTGGAGGTGGCGAAGGAGGTGGAGCTGGTGGTGCCGGTGGAGCTGGTGGTGCAGGTGGACATGGAGGTGGTGGCGGTAGTGGTGGCGGCGGAGCTAGTGCAGGTGGATATGGTGGTGGAGCTTCTGGATATGGCGGTGGGGGTGGTGAAGGAGGTGGAGCTGGTGGTGCCGGTGGAGCTGGTGGTGCAGGTGGACATGGAGGTGGTGGTGGTAGTGGTGGCGGCGGAGCTAGTACAGGTGGATACGGTGGTGGAGCTTCTGGATATGGTGGTGGAGGTGGTGAAGGAGGCGGAGCTGGTGGTGCCGGCGGGTATGGAGGAGCAGGTGGACATGGAGGTGGTGGTGGTAGTGGTGGCGGTGGAGCTAGTGCAGGTGGATATGGTGGTGGAGCTTCTGGATATGGCGGTGGAGGTGGCGAAGGAGGTGGAACTGGTGGTGCCGGGGGGTATGGAGGAGCAGGTGGACATGGAGGTGGTGGTGGTGGTGGTAGTGGTGGCGGCGGAGCTAGTGCAGGTGGATATGGTGGTGGAGCTTCTGGATATGGTGGTGGAGGTGGTGAAGGAGGCGGAGCTGGTGGTGCTGGTGGTGCTGGCGGGTATGGAGGAGCCGGTGGACATGGAGGTGGTGGTGGAAGTGGTGGTGGAGGAGCAAGTGCAGGAGGATATGGTGGTGGAGGGGCACATGCAGGTGGATATGGTGGTGGAGAAGGAGCTGGAGGAGGTTTTGGTGGTGCAGGCGGTCATGGTGGTGGTGGTGGAGGTGGTTCTGGTGGTGGAGGTGCTGGTGTATATGGTGCAGGAGGTGCACATGCAGAAGGATATGGAAAAGGTGGTGGAGCCGGAGGTGGTGAGGATGGTGGCTATTATCCTTAAAAGTACTCTATCACCATTGCAATTCACCAAGAGCATTAATATTGTCACTACTAGTACTAAAAGAAATAAGTGTAATTTGGTTACAAAAACCAAAACCTTGAAAGATGTCGCAAGAAACTTTGGAATCGAAATGGATGGTCTTAAAAGTTGTATCATATGATATTCGAACGAATCCATCGTTTCCTAATGATCTACATGTAACACTTTGTTCATAAGTATTTTATCAATCTAAATTTATTTATAACAGAGAACAATACATGCACGGAGAAAGCCCCTTTCACATGTCCCAACGACAACGTAGGAGTCCTAGTGATAGCTTACATCTTTCATTGCAATATGAAACCAAACAATCAGGCATGTTTTGAAATTCACTCTACAACCTAATTTTTCAGCCTTCACTCTATCTGTAATTTGCTCACTTCCTGTTCATCGAACACAATAACAACATCAACATTTACATTAGTAATAATCAAAGAAAACATTAATTTGTGTCTTCGTGAGGAAATTTTTACCAAAATATTTTAGGAGAGGAAAAGAAAGTGAATGAAACTAAAACCCAAAATGTATTATGTGTATCTTATTTGGTTAGTTGGAAATATGAACAATTTGTTGCAATAAGGAGCTATATATTGATGGAATTTATATGACAAAATATTTTTATACAATCCTGTTGCTACAATTTTAGGAAATTTTGGGTTCTGGAAGATAAAAGGCAGTTGTAAGGATAGGCAAAAGCGAAATATGGATGTATAGAAACATTATTCTAACATAATTTCAAAATATTTGTTGTAAATTTAAATTGTCCGATTAATTTTGATTTAAAATTAAAATTTATTTAATTTATTTAAATTAGAATATGATTCAATTTAATTTTATCATAAAAGTCAATATCGCAAATATGCTCAACACCAAACCGAAAATATTCAAAGCATAAATGATCCAAATATTAAATGATATTACTTCAGCCAAAATCTTAGATTCGCAAACTTGAATAATCCAAATTAAAAATATTCAAACTCAAATGTTGAACATTATTTATTAAATTCTTCGTGACGGATTGTTGAGTTGATATAGTATTGAATATTTTGGTATAGTGTTTAGGCAATTCAAAGAATTTCCAACAATTGGAAGACCAAATTCAGATTTTGGTCTTTCTATTATACTCAAATTTGATATCTAGTCCATGTACTTTAATTTAGCATAATTTAGTCTTCTACTTTTATAATATCATTGGTTAATCCAAATAGTTAATATCAGTAACTATTTTAATTAAAATATTAAGGATAAATTTAAACACACATTTTTAACTCATCACGTTTAAGAAAAAAAAATTCATGTCAATACTTTAACAGAAGTAATTAATAGTGTTAACTATTTGAATTGATTAATGTCATTATAAAATAGATCAAATTATGCCGGGGAACATCATTCAAACCGAAGGGGGCTTTGCCCAAAAAAAATTCGTTATACCCTTCAATTTTTTTTTTGAAAAATGCAATTAGACCCCTCAAAACTTTTTGAAATTCTAATTAAGTCTTTTCAAAGTTTTTTAAAATCTCAACTAAACTCTAGTTTTTGAAAAATCTCGTTAATCCCCTAAAATTTTTGAAAATTTTAATCAGATCTCTTAAATTTTTTGAAAATTATAAGGTGATATATATTGTATGTAAACATATGTTAAAAATCCAAGAGTCCATAATTACACAATAACATGAATACAAATAACTCAAACTCACAACATTGTCAACGGAACAATGAGCTTTATTTATTACAAAACAAATTGTTGAAATAAGTAAACTATTGGGGGGGAGGTTACGTACAACTCTAGTTGGCATGTTTACATCCTACTCGGAGTCATACTATCTGAGATCTAATTTTAGTGGTTTTTTTCTAAGGTCCGCAATCATCGATGGTAGAAGGAAAAGGAGTTAATCGTCGTCGTCTTTTCCGAATTCTTGGTCTTCCAAAATTCGCTTCAAAGGTTCCGAAAATATAACCATCGGAGTAGCCAACCAGGCTGGGGATTCACTCGGAGTGTGCTCTCCGCTATCGATCATCGGACGACCTTTGATCATGTCCATATCGCCTTCCTCGCTCATCATTACCATGTTGCAAGGTATTTTTTTAGCAAAGTATGCCCTCTTCTTTCTCAAATTTCGGTCGCTGCATTTCCAAAATCAAAAACTTTAGTCTCTTCCAAATATTAATAGTTGGAATTAATCTCTTTGTTAAATGAAAAAATCATTTTTAGCCAAAATTTTAGTTTTAATCACTCAATTTTTTTTTTAATTGTCTTTGCTCTTATCAAAATAGTCTCGGTTTCGTCTCTACTTATTATACCAGCATATAAACAAAACAATAGTCTAAATTTAAAGTAAGCTGCTTAGGATCTAATATCTTATCAAAAAAGGGCATGGACAATTAAAATTGCATTGCCAACAAGATGGTCACTAAGCAGGACCGACACGTCGACAAGGCTAGATAGTCGACTTATAAACAGTCTATGGCTGCTTGTCATAGAATAACCCCCTGGCAGCCCAATGACCAAATAGAACTCTCGTTCTTACTCTTTAAATTACTCTTTGTTTTTCACTTACTTTTTAAAAACATAAGTATTGACACACCTTTTAACTCATGTTTATCTTATCGAAACCTTGATTTTTCATTTACCTCAGAAATTATCTCTAAATCTGATCCACCACCCCAAAAAATAACATAACCAAAAGGAAAACAAATCAAACATTGTATGTGTATTCGAACTCACCAATCAAAGACAACCCAAGATGCTCGAAGGTTAATGATTCTTTCCACAACAAGCGATGGCAATGGATAACCCATTACAATTTCCTTTTGTAATGTAACCTATTAAATAAAATATTGAATGCATTTATTATTTGTAAATCTTATAAAACCAAGGTTAAAATATGTTGTTAGTCCTTATCCTTGTATAGAATTTGAGATCTAGTCCATGTACTTTAAAAGTTAAAAATTCGATCCTTCTACTTTTCCAATTTAAAATTCCTAGTCCAATCATTATCGTTATTGGTATTTTCTGTCAAAATTTGTCAACTTATCATGCTTGTTTCTTATCAATCATATACCACATTATATGATAACAACTTAATCAAAATTCCAAGTTGACAAGTTTTGGTAAATATATATTTACAACTTTATTGGCTTGACTAAGATTCTCAAATAATAATAAAAAAGTAGGACTTCAATTTTAAGTTTTTAAATATAGGGAACAGGGGTGAAGGGAGGAGGGTTGGCAAGGCCTTGGCCGTTTTAAAATGAGAAATTGCTTTTTTAGGCACCCAAAAATGATTAAAATCTCAAATTAATATATAATAAAATTATAGTTTACCCCTCCCAGAAATACTAGAATTTTAATTTAATCATTTTTGAAAGTCATAAAGATATAAACAAATACAATGATGAAATTACATTTTAGCTCTCATAAAAATGTATAACTTAATTTTAACCTCCTAGAAAAAATTTTGACTTCACCCTTAACCGAGACTAAATCTCAAATTTAACCAAAGTGCATAAACTAACCACATATTTTAACCTAAAAATCAAAAGAGATGAAATCCAATACCCCATGTCTTTTACAAAGGTCGATCACTGCTTGCAACTTTATATATTTGGCATCATTTTTCCACTCATTTTTCTCTTTTATTAAAGACAAATGCTCAAACTCCAACATCCATACATCTTGCCATGTCTTTGAAAACACTGCAACAAACCCAAAATGATCAGAACACGAAATTGAATGATTTGAAAATCAAAATGAATTAGAATTGCTAACTTACGAGGGATATTTAACCAGGGCATGAAACCGACGAGCGTGACAATATGACCCGAGGCACTAACATTCTCGAGCACCCACTCAAGCAGCTCGGTTGTGAATTCCTTAAGACCATTCATGACAATCACAACATGTTTAGGTACATTTACAGAGCCCGGTGAACTAAGATCATTTGCCAATGATTCTTTCTTTTTTCCTTTACTACTAAACCTTGGCAAAAATGGATAATACTTACGTTTCCCACTAAATTTGATAGGAATAACCATTTTTATTTTTATTTTTTTGCAAAAAAATGATGGAGATCATGGAAACGGATTTTTGGACATGCCCTTGTTTTCCTTTTATAGTGATTTTTGGGCATTGATTTTTTGTAATGAATAGATTTTTTTTTTTTTTTAAAAAACATTGATGGAACCAAAGACAAGGAGTTTCAGCATAGTATATTTGAGGATCACTAGGTTGGGTTTTTACAACGGAAATTCCAATATGATATTTTGGAGCAATAGAGAAAGGCGAATGTACATGGGAAAGTCCTTTCATCTAATCTTTGCACTATTACAAAGAATCAAATAAGACTAAATTAGAGTAGAATTAACATTTACTATTTAACACGGCTAATATTTTTAAAGTTTGGGCAAATTACCCCATTAGTCACTCTAAATAGCGGACGATTTTATTTCGGTCACCCCAATTTTTTAAAATTTTTTTGTTAATTTGATCACTCCAAAAAAATTGATCAAATTGATTATTCCACCATTAAATGGTAACGGCAATACATTTTCACATATTGTTTTGGGTGATCAAAATAGGAACAACTATTTAATGGTGGAGTGATTAATTTGATAAAAAAATTTAGGGTGACCAAATTAACAAAAAAAATTTAGGATGACCAAAATAAGAACGACCTCTATTTAGAGTGACTAACAGGGTAGTTTACCCTAATGTTTTTATTGTTATGTAAATAAAATCTTTTGTTTGGAATTGATTTGTCATTTAAAAGAATAATTTTTAAGACATTTTTTTATATAGAAAATGTTAACTTTGTTACCATTTAGACTTATTTGATTGTTTTAATAATATAGAGATTAAATTAATAATAGAGGGACTAATTTGATCTGGTCCCTATAATACAAGGACCTATCAAGTACTTTAACCAATAGAGAAATGGGTGTTTAGGCTTTGGAATCCAGTCTCTAGATTTCATCGTTCGGAGGAGTTTTAATTGAATATAAAACACCAAAAATGGAAACTATTCTGCTGAATGTAAACATCGAATTCTCCCCAACTAGAATTATTGATTTGCTCAAAGTTAGATTAATTGGATCGGGAATTAGTTCTGATCCAAAATAAAAAGTTGAATTGATTAATCTACAAACAGGTATGAAACAATTAAATCGAGATTAAATGTCAGTAAAATTAGCGGTTGAACTGATTTTTTTAAAATTTTATGATTTTTTAATATTTTATTTAATTAAATTGAAAAATTAATCGATCGAGAATAATAATCTAACAAGTTCAACTATCGATCTGATTTTAAATTTTTGTTTATTTTATCTAAGAAAAGTAAATAAATTATACATGATAATTTACTTATAAAATATAAAAACTTATCTATTAATATATTAAAAATTATCCATGAAACTAAATCAAATAAAAAAGTATTCTTTACCATAAATGAACATAGAAAATTTAGTACCACAAAAACATTGCTTCTAAATTCAATATTTGAATTTTCTAAAATAATATTTTCACGTTTTTATACTTTATTAATTTTAAAAGTTAATTATTAAAAATTACATATTGCTCATTCTTCTGTTAAGTTGCTAATAGACATCCTATGTAGGGATATGTAAATTTACAATCTGATCACCTAATTATTAGTAATTTATTATTTGATCACTCAATTTTAAAAATTACAAGTTTATCACTAAACTATTAGCAAATTTACAAATTTAGGTTTTAGTCACTCAATCTTTACACCATTATTCCGTAACTCAATAATTCAAATAATATCAACAATAATTTAAGTCTAAAATCCAAGCAAAGCCACTGTAAACCTCATGCCTCATCTCTAATCTAACCAACTCAACAACCCTTCATAATTAACTCACTCACCCTTTTTCCTTCAGCCAAAATCATAACTCAAGAAAAATTCTCAATCAAGCTATTCACACACATTTACTCCCAACCAGCAACTAAATATCACCGCAACCACAACTAAAGCAACCAAAAATACAAATAAAATGAATAAAAAGAAATAAAGAAAGTCTCCTATTTCAGCGTACCCTAGACAAGACCTACAAAAGTAGAGGGACAAAATAAAATCAAAGAAAAGAGAATCATAATATCAAAAATAGAAGACTCAAACACACCAAATTCAATCAAGAATTAGTCGGATAATTCAAAGCGACAAAGACTCAATCTAAAAAATTAAGGAGAAAGTCTCACTAAGAAGAGAAACATATCGAAGTTA
Source organism: Gossypium raimondii (assembly GCF_025698545.1). Classification (NCBI taxonomy): domain Eukaryota; kingdom Viridiplantae; phylum Streptophyta; class Magnoliopsida; order Malvales; family Malvaceae; genus Gossypium; species Gossypium raimondii. The sequence goes on along the minus strand of NC_068566.1, from coordinate 47,912,171 downwards.
GGCGATCATTTGAAGGCAATGAAGGGAGACTCGAGAACCTCTCCATTATGACTTTGCATTTAAAGCATCAGAATATCAGGACATTTCAAGAAAAAATTAATCATAAAGTTGAAAGAGGAAGGAAAAAAAAACTCTACTTTAGTATATTTCTTTGCCAAGGAAAAGGCCAAAAGGTAGTAAGATTACTAGAAAACAACCGTAAAAGGGGTCTCGGATACCTTAAAACTTTTGAATAACTCAACAAGCAATTTGTAACTTTTTTTTTAAAATTAAGTGACCAGAAAGCAAAACTTAATAATAATGAGTTGATGACTATCAAACATTCGTGAGCAACTTAACAACCCAATGACTTAAATGATAACTTTCACATAGTTAAATGACCAATTTATAACTTTTTAAATTAAATGACCACAAAACAACCTTGAGTGTAGTTTACCCTTTTGAGTTGAACTCAAATAGTTTCATGAATGAAAATAATATTTGAGTTTAATTAGTTATAGTAATAGCTTAATTGAACAAAGATTATTAGCTTAAGAGTTCTTTTAATTCAATAGCTTGTTTATATATGTTAACAGATTTTCAACAAAAATATATAGTCAAGTAGCCAATTTGAATGAAAAAGAGGGCCTAAAAGCAAAGCAAAGCAAAATTCACATAAAATAAAATCAAATAAAAAGAAAATAAATAACCAAAACATTATTTTAATTTTTAACTTCTTACTAAAAAGAATTTATACCATATAAAAGCCTTGAAATATTTACTTCCTCAAATAAAATCCCAAACTTTACATTTTTCCCTTACTAAAAAGTGAGAAAAAAAAAAAAAAAACCAGCAAGATCAACCCCTTTAGCCATCATTGTCCCCTAAAAAAATGGAACCCTTTATGCCATATCATACAACCAAAATCAGCATAAAAGATATAATGGACTTCATATACTCCATGTTTTTACCTTTGAGATCGATTATGGTCATGCATACTGACAAAGGGTGACCCTTTTCTGAGTAGATGATCATCTTCTTCTCTTCATTTTACCAACAGGTTGTAAAGCCAACAGAGCCATGGATTTCATACCTCGTTGATTCAACATTCTTTTAACATGTCTCATTGCTTCACTTCTTCTATGAAGCACCCTAGGCCTATTGACTGCTCTTCTTCGAATAATGGCACACTTCTTCTCTTTCGAACGGAAAAGTGGAGTGTGTACTGAAAGAGTAAACCATCTCATCGCTCGTGTTATCCTAGGAAAAAGCGTATTACGTAACAAAAACTTAATATGAATCCCATTCTTTTACCTGAAGAGTCCCTTTGACACTTACCTGGTAATTGAGATCTGAATGGCATTCGAGGGAAAGTACTCTGATTGCTGTTGTTTTCCCCAAGATTGGATGCAGTAGATATACTTATCGGACTATCATCGCTCAAATCAATAGACTTTGGCTTGGATTCACTAAGTGGTCCGGAAATCCCCTTGGTAACAACACATGGTTCATCAAGCTCAAGCATCAATTGTGTTTCACAAGAGAACTGAATTGAAGTTTCATCAGCAACAACTTTAGATTCATAGCCATTGGCATCGGTATTATTTACTGGTTGGAGATCGGAGACGCATACAGTATTATCAAGAACGGATTTTGGTGAAGGATCAGAAGTACCAAGGTCTGTACAAGGCTTTTGTACTTCTATTGCAGTTGAAAACCAAGGTATACCCTCCCTAACATAGAACAAAATGTAGGCTTCTTGAGAAAGCACTTCTCCTTCCTCAACACTAGTAACCTGCAAAAGATAAAACGTGACGCCATTATACACCATTCGTTCAAGTTTCATCAAAACATCGCTACATAATCACATAAATAAGATCCTTCAAAGTTCATAATTTCAGTTAATATTACATTCAAGATGCTTGCAGCACAAGCAAAGTTTTAAAACATTGGGGTGATTGAACCCTCCTTTACCTTAATAAGCACGAAAATTCTAATCAAGAAACATATATCGGGACTAGTTGGAACAAATTTGTTTGAGTTCTTACGATTGAATCATTCAAATTATGCCACGTATCTGGAGAGGACCGAATGTAACAAACGTAATGTCCTGAAGTAGGGTTGTATCCAGAGTGCATCACGACTGCATATAACTGATACTTCAGTTCCTCCTATCACAAAACGAGCACAAACAATACGAGTTTAGCAGTTTTGAACACTAAAAAAGAGGTATAACTAATCAAAATAGACCATATAAAGCCGACCCCAAAGCAAATGGTGCTACTCACATTATTACTTGTCTGATTGACATTAGTGTAAGGCTGCAAATCCAACTCTAATGGGAAAACAACGTGCTTGTCGATCTTCTTGACGTAGGTTGCTTTAGTCTTAAATCTCTTCAAGTGGAATGCTGCAACCGAAGGAGCCTGGTCTAGCATAAGTTGTTTTTCAACAGACACCTTGTCTTCACAATTCTCACACCTGAACTTTGCAACCAGATCATCTATCTTTTCCACCTTGGTGAAAGACTCTAAAGCACTCAGAAGGGTGTCAACATCTTCGATCTCCAAATTCAAATCAATCAAGGGCTCGTAACTGTAAGAAATGTGACCACAATTGCAACAGCATAGCTGAAACCATCAAAGTAAAGGTATAATCAATAAAAGACTGCATTTCTCACTTACTTAGAAATGGCTAGTCGAGATCAATTTGGCATTGTTCCTTACTTTGCTAACAAGTTGACCACCAAAAACCTTCTTAACTAAGCAAATATCCGGAGAAGACGAACAATCATCCTTTAGCTTTAAGTCCAAGCAACATTCTTCAAGCCTATTTAACAAGCACTGAAGGAACTCGTGAGCATCCTCTTGTTGATATCTCTCGAAACTAGGTGAGATATCTGGATTTCATGTGTCAAGAATTACAATTAAGAAAGAACTCTTTTCGATAGCAAATTGATAACAAATATGGCAATTTCATCAAATTATAAAAGTTAAGCCTAACTACAAAATTCAATGCTGGAACAATAATTAACTATTTAACCAGAAATTAACAAGCAAATGATAAAATAAAAACAATAAAAAGAAAAGGATACAGCTCAAATTGTCAAAAATTTTAGATGGTGAAACAACTCCTCCAGATGAATTCAATGAAAGCTCAATGTGATCATGAACAGCACAAAGTAAACAAAAGCTATTAATATTCCCTGACAAATCCAACAAAACTAAATAGTTAGAAACCCCGAAAGGATACACGTACACATATACATATAGGATTCACATGGCTGCAAATCATACCATCAACAATAGCACATTTAGGAAAAGAATCATCTATCCCTCATATCCTTCATGTCCATGACATGGTTAGAATTATGTTGCATTGCAATATACGTACATATATACATACAGATTCATATAGGATTCACTTGGCTGCAAATCATACCACCAACAACAACACATTTACGAAAAGAATCATCTATCCCTCATATCCTTCATGTCCATGACATAATTAGAATTATGTTGCATTGCGATGTACGTACTTGTACACATACACATACACATACACATACACATACATATACAAGTATATACATATACACCAAAGGCGAAGACAGGGGGCAGGCACTGGCCTTGGCCCCCCAAAAATGGTAAATTTGCTACAGAGGCCCTTCAAGTTTTGTCAAATCAGAAGTTAGTATAATGGTAAAATTATACTTTGACCCCCAAAAAGTTATTATTCATTTCTGGCCCCTAAAGTAATTTTTTGGCTTCACTCCTAATATACACATACACATACAAAAGGTTAAAGGAAAGAGTTCTTACGATGACAAGGCTTCTCATGATGATTCAAAGACCGAAGACCCAAAACAAAAGGAACAGTATGAGTAAAACATTGTAACACGGCATTGATAAAACACGTGTTACCCAAATTTTCCAGCCCTGCACCCTACAAAATCCAATATCCAAAATGTTCAATTATTCAATCACCATTCAACCAACATATACATACGCACATGAATAATATAAACATACCACTCCAGTTGGTTCATTTGCAATTCTAAAACCTTCATTAGAAGGAACCCAAGGATCATGGGGTTGCTTAGAATCATAAGGTAGTAAAGCTAGAATCTGAGACAATTCGTATTCATCAGAAGAAGACGAAGGGGGTTGTTGATACGTTAACGAAAGCACGTTCAGACCTTCAGGATTCACCGCCGTTTCATCTTCGAGGAAGCTTTCTAACATGGTGGCAAGATCAAGGGAATCATTAACAGCCACCATTGGAGAAAAAGATGATGACCCAGATAAAGAATCGGGCACTAGAGACGGAACCTGATCGATTTGAGAAGGAGAAAGATCATTTGGTTTATCAGTATACGTTTGGGTTTCCATAGAAAGACGGTAATAAAAGCTTGCAACGAGTTTCGACAGAAAAAAAAAAAGGAGTTTCGAGGAGATTAAGAATTATGTATCTCCAAAAGAAACGAACTTTGGAATCCCCAATCTTGCTGGAATAATTAAGAAGAAAAATGGGGTTTTCTTGGAGAACAATTTTGAAAGGGGGAGGGAAATCTTTTAAGCCGCCATTTCTTTGGTTTTCTTCTCCATTGACTGTATAAAAAAATAGACTGCTTACTGTAGGCGGTAGATAAAAAGAGCGAACTGAATAGATTGTTTGACTTTTGAGTTTTGGTCAAACCCTCTATTTTTTTTAGGGTTATTTTTTTTGTTTCCCTTTTTAGCTTTGTCGGTTAAAGAAATTTATTATAAAATTTGAGATTTCTTTTTTTATATTTTATCAATGTTGTTGAAATTAAATAGGTGGTTTAATTGGTCCAACCGGAAATCGGTTGATGTCAATATTATTTAAATTTGATCAGATGTCAATTCGAGTATTGATTCAGATAAATATTTTAGATCGAATGAGTTGGGAATTAATATAGACCAATTGAATCGAGGTAAAAAACTGGTTGAATCAACGATTGAACTAGCTGAATCGATTTTTAACATTTTTTAATTTTATTAACTTTTTGAATTATTTATTTAAACAAATTAATAAAAAAATACTTTGACTGATTCAATCATCGGTCCAATTTAAAAAAGCTTAATGAGTGTATCAAGTTAGACAATACTATTGAACTGAAAATCAAAACCAATTGTACTAGTTAAAAAATATCAGAATCGAGTTTAACCAAAATAACACCCAAATAATTTTTTTTAGCTTATATCGATAAACCCAAATCCAAGCTCAAATATCCTAAACCGATAAACTCAACAAAGAATGGTAGGTATGTCAATCAAAATTTTAAAAATAACATAACTTAATAGAATTAAATCGAGATCTTATACATTATTAATAATAAAATTTATTTTTTTTAAATTTTTTGAATAGTTGGTGTCTAAATACAATTTAAGACCCATAAAACTGAGTTAGGTGAAATGAAGTTTGGGCTTGAAGCCCACATTTTCCTTGTTCCAAACCCAAAATTATTATCCAACCCCTAAATAAGCCCTAAGATCAAATACCCAATTTTCATCTTTGATTGATGCTCTCTCCTTTTCCATTATTTTCTCTCCACACTTCCATAGCCGGACTCTTCTCTCTTCTTTCAAAGGAAGGGGTTTTTTTCCCTATTAGGCGATCACCATGGATGAACAGCCATCTGCTTCAAAATCAAGAACACAAAAATCCAAAAAGAGGAGCAGAGATGGTAATCAAAATCCTGGTGGGGCAAAACATGAGAATTTGCAAGTAAAAATCCAACTTTTTCAAGACCAACCAAACAAGATTCCACCTTTAGTTGCTTATTTCCCATCTGGTTACAACCCTCAAACTCAACAACGACAAGATGAAGAAGAATCCAATAACCAGAACAATTCACCCAAGGTGCCGAAGGTCAAGGTTTTTAGAAACATGGCTCAAAGAAAGGGTAATAGGCTTCAAGTTGTGGTTAGCCCTGGTGGGTCAAATGTGGATTTTGTTGGGTCAAGTTTTACAGGTGAGGCTGCTGCTGCACAAGTTTGTAGGTACTCACTTGGGGTTCTTGATAAAGAGGCTGGGACTCTCAAAATTATCCCTATTGCTACTAATAAGGTAACATCTTTTCTATGTATACGTATGTATGTGTATTCTCTCATTTGTATAACTACTAGCCGTAAGTTATATAATGGAGATGTATGTCTATGTGTGTGTGTATTCTCTTATTTGTGTAACTACTGTTCCTTAAGTTATATAATGTATGTGTATGTGTATGTGTATGCTCTTATTTGTGTAACTACTGGCCTTAAGTTATATAATGTATGTGTATGTGTATGTGTATGTGTATGTGTATGTGTATGTGTATGTGTATGTGTATGTGTGTGTATGTGTATGTGTATCCTCTTATTTGTGTAACTACTGGCCCTTTAAGTTATATAATGGAGATGTTTGTGGTAAGGGAAATCATGTTGCTATCGAACAAGATGTTTATTATGGTTTTTAGTTAATGTAATCGGCTTTGCATGGTTTAATTGTAGATATTTAGATTGGAACCTAGAGTTAGAACTGCCGAGACTGCTAATGAAGAAGCTTCGAATTCCACAAAAAGTGAACTTACTGCCAATAGAATGGACAAGCTGGGAGAGCTTACTGCACTTTACGGAACAAAGAGAGAGAGAAAGAAGGTTTGGCCTTTTCATATTTCTTGGTTCTTGAAGTGTAATTATAGATTCACATATATAATTGATTGGCTTTCTGATATATCGGCTTAAGTGGTAATGCAATTGGTTACATTCATAGTTATACATAGAAATGCCTAATCGTTTTTTTTTTATTATGTAAATATGAGTACAACCAAGTGATACTTTTAGTACTATTACAAGGTTCTAACATCTCGTATAATGCAGAGGAAGGACGCCATCAATTTGAAGAAGGAAGTTGATTCTGAATCACAAAAATCTTTAGACAAGAAGATCGAGGAAGTTGCCTTTGACAAGGAGGCATTGGCAAACACCAGTTCCCTTATTGCTCGTAACATCCCTCCACACAATGTTTCTGCTACTACGCCCCTAGAAGCTTACCCGCTCGACAAGATTATTCTCAAAGGCGACTGGGATTTTCTTGGAGATATTTATAAGCTTTGGCAAGGTGGCGAAAAAGTAGCCACCAATGCTTATCCGCACTTTGTTTGCAACAGAATCCGAAAATTGGATGCAATTAAGGTAATGCTACGAGAAAAGACTTACCGAAACTTTTCATTGATATATTCTTACGTTGCCTTTAACTGCAGGATGAGACACAGCAATGGAAACTCTCGTGCATACTTTCGTATATTACTCATCTCATGAAGTTCAGGGATCAATTCTCGATGGGACACGTTAAATCCGGAAAGAAGCATAATATCCCAAGCATTATACATCATAGGTTCCTTAACCTGTTTACTGATCCAGAGTCTAAAATACTAGCAAGTGAAAAAATCAATCTCTTCATCAGTTATGTCTTGGTGCTCGCTTTACATGTTGATGGATTCCGAACCGATCCATCAGATATAGCACAGGATCTAAGAATCAGTAAAGTAGATTTAAGACAACATTTTCTGAACCTGGGGTGTAAACTTGTGCGTCAGAACAGCATATTATACGCTACCCTTCCCGTCCCTCTAAACTTTCCTTCTCAGAATATAAGACGAAAACGAAGACAGTAGATGGATCAGCTGCCACAGTTGATATTTCAGCGATGTCGGTCCATGGAGGTGGGTTTTTCGTCTTGGCGGTGCTAGTATTAACTATGCCGAATTTTGATTTATCGATGTTTGTGGTTTTTATTTATTCGAGTTGATTGATAACTGATAAAAGGGTCTGCAACATTTTTTTTGTTTTGATGTTGTATCTAATCTATATCAAAAGCCACGAATTAGCATTTTGTTTTGAGTGGGTTTTACATTGGATTCAAGTTTTTTATTGAAACAGTGTTGTATGAGAATTTAGTAGGCAATGGAATAATTTGGTCTCTATTTTGTTATATCAAAGAAGAATGTCAACAAAATGATTCAGGGTTGAGGTTTGAGTATGATTGCCGGATCAATTCGAGTTTCGGGTTTGTGTTGTTTCTGGATTATTTTAAGTTTGGGGTTTGTATTTTTCAGATTGAAGTTATTGCAAATTCAAGCTGTTCTTTTTTCTTTTTGATACCAACATGCTTAAGCGCTTTTGAGTTCATGTTTCTGTTGCAACACGTAAGTTAAAAGCTTAATTAAAATCAGATGAAATTAATTGATAAAATTTAATGAAAACAACACAATGGAAAAATATGCCCATTATCGAAACCATTTTCTTTTTGAGATTTGAAAAATGGGGATCGACTTTAAAAATAAAATGGGGAGTCACCACCGATCTTTTATTGTGGTGTGATCGGATCACCCTGAAAATAATTTTTGGTCTGCGAATTTTAAGAAAAATAGGTTCGGGAGTCAGTTACGCACGAGGAAGGGTTGGCACCCTCGTAACGCCCAAAATTGGTACCCAATTGATCGTTTAATGTCTTAGTATCAAAACTTTGAAAAGATTCTAAAATACGATCCTTGCGTTAAAATGTTGAAAATTCTTGAGAAAATGAGCATATTTCACGTTAATCAAGAAAGAGTATAATATCCAGTAAGTTAGGACACGATGTCTCGAATTCCCGATCCACGAATAAAAATGCTTATTTTTTAAAAAATATTTGGCTATCTCGGATTTAAAAGGGAGATCTCGACCAGTAAGTTAGGACGCGATTCTTTTTCAAATCCCGAGATCATTTAAAACTTGAGTTTGAAAAGATTCGTGTATTTGGATATTGTGAAAATCGAAACCCAGTAAGTTAGGGTACGACCTTCTCAAATCTCAAAATACGAAATGTTACTCGTTTTAAAACTACAATTTATGAATCGGAAAAAAATTAATTTAACACGAAATGATAAAAGACATGATGTTAATATGCATTGCGAAATATAACAGATATGTATATATATAAATATAAATTATGATATATGTACATGTGTCATAAAATATATAAGAGATTATAAAATGCATATAAAAGGAATATATGTATGTATATATTATAAGAACGAATATATGTAATTAGAATTATAAAATGTGAAAATATATGTGCATATGTATTATATATTAAAATTATGAAGCGCAAAATGTATGATAATTAATAATAATACAATAGATCTAAACAAATCAATAGTAGCTTTATAATAAGTTTAATTATTTTAATAATATTAGATTTAGAATCATATATATTAAAAGCAACAAAATGAGATAATTAAATAAAAAATGAACAAATTGAAATAAGGATCAAATCGAATCCAAAACAAAATTATAAAGAAAAAAGATAAAAAAAATAACATTGAAAGACAAAAATAAAATATGCATATTACATGGAGGACCGCATGGAAAATATCCCATATCCGTCAAAACGCGTCACAGTAAAGAAAAGGGCTAAAATGTAACAATACGGGAGAAGTGGGGCAAATTTAGAAAAACAAAAGGAACCTAATTAAATCGTCCAAACAAATTAGAAGGACTAATGATGCAAAATTCCCTCCAAGACCCAAAACACGCGGATCTGACTGTGCCTGGGTCAGGTCATCGGGTCGGAGGCGTGGCTTTGGCGCGAAGGCGCTACACGCGCGCGGGCGCAACACGCGCCAGGGGGAAGCCTGGCTCTGTTGCGGCGGCTGGGGCTGTGATGCTAAAGGCTAGGGTTTCTGTCATTGGGTTGGAATTTGGGCCGTATGTCGTTGGGCCTAGTCCAGTTTAGGTTTGGGTCAATGGGTTTGGGTTGTAACCGGGCTTAGGGTTGTATTTTGGGTTAGGGTAGAGTTGGGTAATTTAAATGGGCTATAATAATTTTGTTTTGAGTTGAATTTGTAAAGAAACATTATTTATTTTATATATATATATATATATATTGGTTAATACTTAGGCTTGGGCCGGGCAAATTTGGGCTTTTACACCCATAATTGACATTTGACACCTTATTTGACAGATTTTATAGAGGTCCAAGAACAAAATTAATTTTTGTTAATTAAATTAAAGAGTAAATTAATCTTTTTTATTAATTAAAAACATAATTAATGAAATACAAAAACCATTTTTTACAACAAAACTAAATAAAAATTTTAACAAAAAATTTTATTTTTTAATCTAACATACAAAGACAATCTCATCTCGTTATTGCAAGGGCCTTCATAGTACGTTTACTGTTTCAAGTTCAACCTCTTAATTAATCCTCCAAATATAAACCCTAAAATATAAATAAATAAAAAAGGCAATCCCCAATTTATTCACTAACTAAACAATAATATCATATCATACTAATAATGAACGGCAAACAGGTAAAAAAAAAGAGAGAGAAAGCAATATGAGAAAAGTTAAAAACAGGCAAAAGGCAATGTAGTTCACAATTTCAACATACCTTTTCCTAATACACGCACAACATGACAACTTCGCTTTGGTTTACAGTTGATACACATACGAATTCTATACGAAAGGGTCTAATAAAAATACCACAAATTGGAAATAGTGGTAACAAAGAAAAGAAAACCAGCCTGCCATGACATTTAAGGTTCTTTTTTTTTTTTTAAGATATTATTTGAAAAGAATTTTATGATAAAAATAGCTTTACATTCAGTACAAAAACATATATAGGCTGGTAAAATAACAAAACATGTTTTTTTAAAGGTCAGAACACTTGCATTAAAGGATTCTGTCCTGGAGATCCGACATTAGTGTCGATGCCAATGAGCTAAGTTTCTTTCCTGTCTCACCAGCTATGTTCTTGAGGTTTGAGATATCTTGTTGGGCCTGAAACCGATAATGATAAAGAAATAAATGAACTTATACTCGATAAAGAAATACGGGGAATGCATAAAAGATGCAATTTACAAAGCATACCTGGAAAGAGAGTCGATTGATTAGATCGCTAGCAGCGACATCAATAGAACCATCAGCAGAATGACCAAATAGATCAGCACTGGAGATGGCTGTTGAACCCTGTAAAAGACCAGGTGACTATCAGGTCTCACAAAACCACATTTCATGGATAAATTAATTCTGGTTATGCGCACATATGAAAGAAAAAGAAGCTGTTAAAAGATGGTAGTAAAAGTTGGTGGTAGATAAGGATACAGTATTTTGAGCCTTAAATTATATCTGTCAAGAAAGAAATAGCTACACAGCACGTACTGAGAATTTCTGCAAAGTAACTTGAGCATCATTGTCTGCTCTGGTATTATCACCAAAATATTGGGCTGATGAAATAGATTTTGCATTTGAGAACTTTCTCCTAGCTTCATCAGTTTCCTGAACCTGATAGCAAAAACGAAGCAATAAGAAACAAACCCGAATGGCAAAAGAAGATACAAGCAGAAATAATGACTAAGATTGACCCCTTCCAGGGGGGATATTATAAAAGTTAAAACACTTCTCATCCATTAAATTCTCACACATTACACTGCATGAATATCTCCTATATGGGAACATTTCCTTTTCAAATTCTATGATTTGGAAGGCAAAGTGACACATTCAAGTAGATTGAAGGCTATGTCCTGAAATTTGATTTTCAAGGAAAAGAGTACTGCTAGCTAAAAGCATAACCAGACATCCTCATTAAGAAGTTGAAAGTTTCTAGCAGTACAGGTATTACAATTAACCTTGAGTGATATGGGGAATCATAGAGAAGAGTAAGATGTTCTAAAACCAAAAGGAGACAATTCCATTAAACTAATCAGCCATTTATACACACAATATTTAAGTTCTTTGCCAACAACCTCTTGACCAAGTGCCAACTCCCCAGAATTCTTACCCCTATCCCCAATTATCAACAAAATATGTATATTTAATTTCTTGGTCATATTACTTACTTGCACTTTTGAGGTATTTGAGCTTGATTTCTTCTGAAAACCACTGTCCATGCCAAATTCTGCAAAGAAGCTTGATGACTTTGGCGGAGCAACATGGCTAAGAATTTGTGGGCCACCAGAACTCGACTCAGAAGATTGATCATTGTCTACATACTCAAAACGAGATGGAAAAGTTGAGCTAACAGGTGCAGTGTTATTAGTAGGGGAAGCAACAGGAACAACTCGTTCTTCAGGCTTTTGATCATACAGATTTTCACTTGGCTGCAAGTAAAGAAAACTAGGTTATTAAGAGGAAGGGCATTTAAAATAACTCCAAAAACATGTAAATATTCTAATCAAGATATCCTTATGATCATTCTGCAGTAATTGTATTGCTCAAGAAGGTCTGGAAGGAATACCTTTGAAGTAAGCTTTCTGGCACCAAGTCCTCCAGTTTTTCCAGTTCTTTTTGCACCTAGAGGCTTCTTAACAGTGCTGGTAACAACTTTATGAGAAGCTTTCGGTGAAGCGGGAAGTTCTACTTTTTCTTGCCCACCTAAAGGAATTTCTTTAGGAGTTTCATCAGTCTTGCTATTAAGAGGTCCATTGGGTGCTTGGGGTGACTGGGAAGCAACAGGGGATGAAGGCAAACCTGCCTCCTCTGCCATACTCTTAGCAACTTCTTTTGATAATATTTGCCTATATAAATCAGCCGCTCTTGAAGTATATTTGGCCTCAATTTTGCCCCCATCAGACCATCCATGCTGCTTAAAGAAAACCTGTGCACGGTTGTTACCTCCATAGATCATCATTTTCAATTGTTCAGTAGACCAAGAATCTAAATTTGTAGACCTGCATAAAATATACAAGTTTTTCAAAGAGGAAAATACATCTAACAAAACACCTTAGCTTTTTAGGCCAATAAGGACAATCTCGACTCCTAAGAAGGTGGTGTGGTTTTGTACCTTCAAATTCGGCTAAACACACCGACAAAACAAACAAAAAGAAGTAAAATATAGGGAGGTGATGTGCATATTGCATTGTTTACCCACAAAAAACTCAAACAGGTTCGGTTAATACCAGATTAATCTCTCTACAGAATGGGCTTATTCTATCAAAAACTCAAGAAAAATAAAAAGGAGCCTTTCTAAGTAAATTTCAAAACTATATCAAAGGAAGAACAAAAGCCGATACAGGAACAGCTTATCCCATTTGCATTATAAATAAAAAAGTCACTTTAACCGCATATTATCATACATAAACAATTGCCCCAAAAACCATTTCAGTTCAGGAATCTCTCCAACACTAGAAACAAGAAGTGTCGAAACATCTCTGAACATGAAAATTCATAATTCAGAAGCACGTAAATAGAATACCAAAAACCAAATTTCCTCCTATCATTCATTCCTTCAATTGAATTTCAAGGGACCCAAAACCGGATTACAATTTACAAATTTCCACACTAGATATCTCAGCTGTATCCATAAATTCCCATATAAAACGGTTGTTCTAAAGCAAGACAAAAAGCCTTTTCACGAATAATTAAAACGCATCACTAATTAACGCAAAAAAAAAACACGAAAACTAAATCCAAAACCATATTAAAAATAATGAAACCTGACAAAGCTGATGTGTACACCGAGACTCCGATGAACGGCTGAGCAATCGATGCAAAGAAAGATCCCGTAGGTCACTGACGCCCATGTTGGATTCTTCGCATTACAATCGAAACACATCTAACAAAAAAATATATAAAAAAATAAACAAATCGAATATCAACTAACGGAAATTCCAGATCTGACACAGATCTACAGATAAATCAATAGAACAATCATACTTAAAATTTAAAAATAAAATAAAATAAAAAACACCTTGTTTTCTGATTTTGCTTTCAGCTTTCTGAAAACGGCATTCTTGTCGGTCAGATTATCGGACGACGACGCCATCGATGCTTCTTTTTTTTCTTTCAATTTTTTTCTTTTTGAAATTTAAAACGAAAATATTATTTATATTATATATAAAGGAAAGATTTTTTGCACTGAAGAGGGGTGGGATCGAATATCGAACACCTCCTCTGGCTTTAGATTTTGAAAGATATATTAAATAAAAAGTGTAAAAAGCAAAATCAATTGCAATTGGATTTGGATTTGGATTGGGGGTTTTTTTTTTTTTTCCCCTTTTTTGAGAGGGATGATTTGGTTTGATTATGTAATGACGATTGTGGCCTTTTTTAATTAATTAGGGGTTTTGGGAAGGACGAAAATGACCTTGAAATGGCGGAGCTTCCTCCTTTCCTCCGTGGGTGGCGGTGGTTGGGCAGGAGTTTTTTGGGGTAAACTATATCCAAGGTCACTAAACTATTAATAAGTTTACATTTTGGTCACTCAACTTCAAAAAGTTACAAAATTATCATTGAATTATTTGAAAATTTTCACTTAAATCATTAGACTGTTAAAATCGTTATTGCATGGCCTAATCCTTTCACACCACTTGCTTGAATTAAAAGCTTTCATCCCCTTCTATTTTTACAGTTCAGTTTCTTTTATGAAATAATTTTAAATATTATGAATCTGCGAACCAAAATCCAAACAAATTTCTTCTTTGATCTCAGAGTCTGACCGTCAAATCGACTTGGATCTAAGATATGTTCTTCTACTAGTTGATGGGTTACCGATTGTCAAATCATTACTTAGATATCACTAGCTAGACTTAAAAAAAAAAAACTTAACAGCCTGGTGACTTAAATGAAAATTTTTGAATAGTTCAATGGCTTAAATGAAAATTTTTAAATAATTCAATGACCATATTGTAACTGTTGAAACCATTTTTTATGTATTTGAAAAACGGGGATCGACTTTAAAAAAATGAAAATGGGAGTCGCCACCGATCTTTAATGGGGCGTGATTGGATCACCTTGAAAACGATTTTAGGTCTACGAATTATGAGAAAATAGGTTCGGGGGTCGGTTACGCACGAGGAAGGGTTAGCACCCTCGTAACGCCCAAAATTGGTACCAAATTGATTGTTTAATGTCTTAGTGTCGAGAATTTGAAACGATTTTAAAATACGATCCTTTAAAAAGAAAATTTGAATGAAATAAATTGGATGATGATACTCACTTATTTCAAAGAAATAAATTGTCGCACTCAGTAAGTTAGAGTGCTACATTTTAAATCCTCAAAATTAAGTCTATCTCTTGATTTTCAAAACCTATGCATTTTAAGAAGGGTATTTGGTTATTTGGGTCAAATGAAAAATCAAAACCCGGTAAGTTAGGGTTCAATTTCCCAAAATTCCTAAACACCGCATATTGCCTTTATTTTTAGAAGAATCCTCGTCTCGAGAAAATAACATGTCATATCCAATGCATTAGGACACAACGTGTCGAATTCTCAAGAATGAGCTTTTATTTATGTGTTTTGATTAAAGCATATCCTCGATTATTTAGATTCAACGAGGAAAATTGGAACCCAATACGTTAGGGCTCAATCTTTTTTAAGATCCCAAATGTCGAGTATTGCGTCATTTTTGAAAACTTTTTGAATAAAAAATGCTCTTGGTATTTGAATGATATTGAACGTAATCTTTTGAACAAATAAAACAATGAAATAATAACGTACAACGCGAAATGGTATTCGTAAATTAGAATGTACACTAATGAATAATGAATAATCAATAAATAAATTTAAACAAGCATAGCAATAATTATCTCAACCATATATCATACAAATACCAACATTGGCAAGTAATAGAAGACTAATTGAAACCAAGTAAATTTACATAAACACTAATGAAATATACAAAATTTAAACATAATTTAAGAAATAAGTATAATATATGAATTAAAATAAAATAAATTTGAATAAATTAACAATATTGAAATAAGTTGAAATAAATTAAAAATGTTAAAATATTTGAAAGAGATAAAATATCTATATAATAATATGAAATTAACAATAGATTATGTATGTATGGATAATGAAAATAATTTAATATGAAATATATACGCATTTAATATTATTATATAATAGCATTATAAAAATATTTACATTGGAGGAAATGTATTATAGAATAGAATATTAAAAATTGTATATAAAACATATTGATATTGCATGAAAATATACATAAAAATGTGGAAATTTAAATAATGATATATAATAAATTTTGAACAATAAAACATGGTAAATTTATAATATAATAATGATAGATTCAAAATAATAATATATTATAATATTAAAATAGTATTGATAATAAAATTAAAAATGTATTAAACTTAAACAAAAAAAGAGTTAAATTTTAAAATAAATATATCAAAAAAAATAAAAATGTAAACAGCATAAAAAAATTAAGTACATTAAATTAAATAAGTATGGACAAAATTGTATTAAATTCGAAATAAAAAGGAAAAAAATGAAAATAAAGCAGAATTGAGGACCAAAAAGGGCACGAGCGAATAACATGGGGGCTAAAGAGGAAAATATCCCGCTTCCCCAAAACGTAGCGTTGAAAGCTCGGTCGAAATGAAACAACGACGAAAATGCGGAGCAAAATTAAAAAACAGAAAGGATCAAATTGAACACGCCGCAAAAGAGAGAGGAACATTTGCGCAAATTGCCCAACGGAGGCCAAAACTCGCGGATCCTTCCCCGGGTCTGGTCACTGCGAGGGTCATGGCCACTAAACGGCGTCGTTTTGACACTAGGAACCCTAGCTCAAAACGGCATCGTATTGTAATGTTATTTAAACAAAAGTTTACCTAAAAAATAAACAACTGCAGCCCATACATAAAAAAAAAAAAAGAAATTGCTGCTTCTGCCTCCATTGGGGTTTCGACCCCTTGTCTCCTTGCCTGAATCCGCCGCTCCTTCGCCATGGCTCCGCCACGAACGGCGATTTGAGCCGACGTGAAGACGACAAATTCCCGGTAGGTCCCCTTTCCCTCTCCTTTTTATTTATTTATTTTTTTACCAAAAAAAATCAAAGAAAACTGAAAATAAAAATAGAGTTGGGGAATCACCTAAAACGGTGTATTTTTTGGTTTTTGAATTTTTTTTTGTATTTTTGTATTGATTTCGTTTTTTGATACAGTATCCCTGTTTACAGATTCTTAAATATGCCTTTATAGCAGAAAATGAAAAAAATAAAATAAAAAAATCAAAAGAAATCTGTCCTTTTTTTTGCTGTCGATTTCTGCCCTTTTTGTTTGCTTGTCGTTCTTACAGGTACGACGTACGCGCCGCGCGTGGCGGTGTGTGAAGGTTGTATGGAGGTGCGGACGTGGTGTGCGAAGGCGTGGCTCGTGGGGCACATGAGGCCGAGGGAAAACTGCGGCTGAAGCTGAAAGCTGTTGAAGGCTGAAAACTAGTTTAGGTTTTGGGAGGTTTTAATTCTTATTGGGCCTGTTCGGGACATTGTAATTTTGGGTTTAAATTTTCTGTAAATGGACTATTTTTGTTTTTATCATTTGGGTTTGTTTTGCTGGTATGGGCCCGGGCAAAAATGAGCTCTTACAGTAACTTTTTGAAATTAAATAACCAAAACGCAAACTTAGTGTAATTTAACCTATTTTTTCAATGGGGTTGGATATTAGAAGGTGTAACTAAATAAGCCACCTCAATTATTGTTGATGGCTCAACGGACATTCATCCACTAATTAAACCAACCATAGGAGAATACAATGCTAAATAACAACTTTATATCATATTCCACTTTTGAAACCCGATAATCACGAATTTCGAACATAGATTATAAAATAAATATGAAAAATATTTTTAAAAAATAAATGAAATGCATGATTTATACTATACTATGTATAATACTTTTGATTTAGTGTTATCTATTAATCGGTATCAACTCAATTGTGAATTTAACAAAAACACATTCGTTTTATAAACCAATAAATATTATTTTGAGAGTATTTATGCCTTTCTATATTTCGATAAATCGAGAAAAAAGCATATGGATTCGAATCTAGGAAACCTTAAAGTTTACTCTTTCAATTTTATTATTTTAATAAAAGTCTCGTTTCATTTTATAAATCAATAAATATTATTTTGAGGATATTTATGTCTTTTTATATTTTAATAAATCTAAAAAAAACATATGGATTTATACCTAATAAACCTTAAAGTTTACTCTCTCAATTTTATTATTTGAGCAAAAGCTATATTTGGTTCTCATGATAATTTTTAGCGCAAATTACATCCACGATCACTTTAAAATAGGGTATGTTCTATTTTGGTCACTCCAATTTTTTTTTTTCAATTTAGTCACTCTAAATAAAATAATTATGTAAATTAGTCATTACCGTTAAAATATTCGTTTTCTTTTAACGGGTTGTTGACATGGCACATTAGCACATTAAGTGACTGACGCGTGGCATTTTTTTGTCGACTTTTGACTAAAGTTTAGGGACCTCCCTATAATTAGTCCAAAACATTTTCCTCTTAAACTTTATAGAGACGACCTTAAACTTTAGTCAAAAGTCAATAAAAATATCACATGCCAGTCACTCAATGGGCTTATGTGTCACATCAATAATCCATAAAAAAAATAAAAATTTTAACGACAATGACTAATTCGCCCTTATTTAGAGTGACCAAAATAGGACAAAACTTATTTTAGAATGACCATTGATGCAGTTTATCATAAATTTTAGTAAATTTATTATATAATTATTTCCGCCTATATTAAGAATGTGTCATAATCTAATATAGTATATGATATCATGAAATGAATCATCCTTATATTATTTATGTAATTCATGTATGTATTATAATACAATGAAATGTAAGTGAATATAATCCAACCTTATTACTTATTCGTTCTCAATTGAAATTATGTAAATAGAAGTTATTGGTGAGGATATGTTAGAGAAAATATATTTATCATTGGATGCCTCGAGTGTCCTCCTACAATAGGATTATCAAGAGCTTAGATTCACAAAATATTCTGGGCAAATTTCATGTTTACTTATGGCTAAATAAAATAGCGAAGAAATCTATATTAATTTTAAAGATATACGTCACGTTAGATATCATATTTGAAAAACAAAAAAAAAACAAAAGAGGGATATGTGAAATACTTTATATTGTCTTTACAAGACACCTATGTTGATAGGAGGATTTAATTGGTATGTTATTGATATTTTGAGAACTCAATTATAATGTTTTAAAGTTTAAGGACTAATTTAAAATTTAGATCATAATTTAGGAACATTTGGTGGAATTAACCTTATTAATAAAGGATTGAAAAAAGTAAATGATAAAGGTCTAATTTTATCTATTTTAATCCCCATACTTTATGAATTTTGAAATTTCAATCCTACTTCAAATGGTACCATAAGTTAAGGATTTAATTATTGTTCTCTAACTTGATCATTTTTAGTCCCTATACTTTTCAAAATTTGATTAAAATGATATGACATTTTTGTGAGTCATGAAATGAATTTGATGTCTGCCACTTGAGTTAGATTTCAAGTTCTGAATTTGGATTCCGAAAATAGTGTAAATTGAGTGATAATACACACGTAAATGTAGTATTCATGATTATTTTTCAAATCCATCGGTTTATTCGATTCCTATCTAGTAATGAATTTGAAATTCATAAGGAATTGAGTGATATAGACAACAAATTTATTCATAATATATGCATTCATATAGTAGATAAAATTCATACCCAAATTCTTAAATTCATGTTCCCAAATGCAACATTAATGAATTCAACAAATACTATTCAAGTCAAAACTAAAATTAATTAAATTAGAGTCTAAGAATTAAATCGTGAACTTATACATAGCACAAGGACTAATAGTAAAACTTGACCAATAATAAAAGATTTTTTCAAACAAGCTTCACTCTTGAGCCCATACAATGTTTGCCAGGGCCCAAATCTGAAACTATTGTAATATGAAGACCTAAAGGCTTTAATAGAGCAACACAAGACAAGGACTGAAGTGGGCTTTTGGAATAGATGACTATGCAAAGCTTGGTCTCCCTATTTTAATCATCCTTATATATTTGTCATACCAAAGTATAACCAAACCTATAATCCAATAGGCTATAACCCAAATATAATTCAAGCCTTCAAGCACTTAGCTCTACCAATTGTAGACCCAACAATCATTTGGGATGACAAGTAGCTACCTAAAATCAATAGGATCAACAAGCTGGTGATTTATAAGGTTGAGTAAGAGAAATTGAGAAATCAAAAATCAATTCAAATAAAGTGTTCTGTCTAGAATCAACAGGATTAACATAGGGTTGAGTAGGAAAAATTGAGAAATCAATGGGACCAATAAATTGGTCGTTAGTAAGGTTGAGTAGGAGAAATCGAAAAATCGAAAATCATCTCAAACCAAGTGTTTTGACATGGGTATTGTTACTAATGTAGGATGATGTGAATTCGAGTACACTGAAACACATTATTCTCTTGCTTGTAGGTCGATAAAAATATTTTAAAAAAAACAAAATAGGAGACCTTCCAAACTCACATTTGTTTACAAAAACTTAAAACTGTCCATGTGACTCAACTCACCTTCTTCAAAGTCTTTCTTTTTGTTTCTTTAATTTCTCTCTCTCTCTCCAATCTATCTTACTAAATTCAAATAATATCTTAAATAAAACAAAAAACAATTGCATTAATTTATAATTAATTGTGGGTAAAAAGTGTGAATGTGGGAGATTGGAATCATCAAACAAGAACCTCCTAAAGCCATTAATTAAGGGATACAATGAATTTGGATATATAAAAGTCAAACAAAATCATTATAATCTCATTTGGGAATAACAAGAGAAAATAGTTGGGCTTTAATTTCACATTACTATTATGATTAATTATGAAGTATAATAACACTACTTTCACATTGAGGTATTGATGATTGGATTAAGTTAAATTCAAATCCACTCCTTTTAAAATGCTTTCAACTTTAAAAATGATAAAATATTTATTTAATCCTTTAAAATATACAATTCAATTCGATTTTAATAAAATAATTTGAAATATAATCCTCAAATTTTATTTAAATCCAACCGTATTTGTAAATGATATTTAATATTTAGTAATTATATATAACTTTTACGACCATCATATAATTTTTATTAAATTTCTAAGCATATTTTTAATATTTATATTATGATATAGCATATTTAATTTTACTATAACATAAGTTATATGATATATATAAATGTAATATAATATATTACAAACTTGAAAACGCGGAAAATATTGTTAAATTTATTTGTCTAAAACCTAATATTTTTATCTAAATTTCAAACCAATCATGAGATTTAGATAAAGAATATCTTTGAACATGTCTTAGTAGGATATCATAAAGGGTTTCAAATTAAAATTAATAATTACATTTCAAGCATTTGACGTATGGTGAATCTCGATGGAACCTAAAAGTTGGTAGGGACTCGGTCCCTAAAATGTAATATTTCACTTTTGGTCTTTAAGTTTTACAAAAATTTAATTTAGTAAATGATAAAATTATACTTTAATCCCAAAATAATAAAATTGTGATTTAATCCTTTAAAAGTTATAAAAATATTAATTATTAAAATTGTGAAATTGCATTATATTTTAACTCTCATAAAAATATACAATTTAATTTTATCCTCACCCCGAAAAGAATTTTCCGACTTCACCCTTGCTAGGTCCCTAAATAACCTCTAGTATAAAAGACTAAGCTATATCCATTCTGAGGTATAAGATCACCTAATACACATATATTATCCGAATATCCTCTCAAGCTTACGATTACTTTCCATCTAACTTAAGCATCGGAAAACATCCCAAAAGTTGGCACGTTTATAATTTATCTTCTATCTTGGAGGCCGTCGATCATCTTCAACCCAATTTGCTTCTAGTCCTTTACTAATTACATTATTGAAGAAAAGGAAGAATGGGCTTACACACATGGCAACCAAATCTTGAACTTGACGTAAATAAATTTGAGTCTCAAATAAATATTTTTCGCTAAAAGTATCATGGAAACATTTGTACTAGGAGTCAAGTTGCATTTTGCGCATTTTACTAAAAAAATAGATAAATTAGTCCCTATACGTTAAGTCAAAGCAAACTTTAAAAATTTTATCCATTTTTACTGTTTAAAACTAGTATGACTGACAAAATAACTAGATAATTACACATGACGTGTCATGTATGTCTCATGCTGATGTATAGAGACCAGTTTTTAACAGTAGAAATTGATGTAATTTTTAATAAAATGACCAACTTGCAATAAAATAACTAATTTGTCTATTTTTTCAGTGGAGAGATCAAATTACAATTCCACTCTGAGTTTTCAATTGTGCCAATGGCATGATCAACAACATTTAGTGTTAAAAACGCTAGTGGTGGCTTTAAGATATGGAATTTTGTTTTCCTTTTGTTGGTGAGGAAATTGATACCTTTTCGAAAAGGCCAGGAACAAATGACAAATATTTCGTTTTCTAAACCTTGTGTGACCTCATAAACACCCATATGCATATAGCTCCAAATTAGAAGGGTGGGGCAGCAAACAACTGTAAGGTTGTGACATACACAAGCAGCAAACGACAAGTTTACAGAACGCAAATGTATATATGGGGGATGCTTGTATGTGGTACATTATCAGTCAACAAATTTATTTATCAACAATGAACAACTGAATAAATTGACATCAAATAACGAGGTATGGCGTAGTGGTTGTTCATTGTTTCTGACGGAGGATACCTTAGTTTCGACCAAAAAGGAAAGACTTAATTATTTAATTTTATCTTCTTTAATTACCGATTATCTAATGTAAAAATAGAAACACCCAACTATCTAATAGTTGGATAATCATTTTGTAATTTTTCATAATTGATTGACTAAAAATAAATAAAAAATCATAATTGAGTGGCTACTAATATAATTTACCCCTAAACTTGTAAATATCATAGCATTAAATATAAAATTCAATAGGGTTGAGAGGTGTTGGGTAAAAAAAGGAAAAATGTCATCCACCCGTAATGTTTTGATGAAAGAGACGATGCAAAGATGTTGACCCTTCTCCAAAAGGATGAGAAAAAGGGATTGATGAAAGGGTTGAAATATGTTATTGGTTCATATATTTCGATAAAATTTAAGATTTAGTCCTTATATTTTTTAATTTTAAAAAATAAACCATTGATGAGTGCCCCAGTCATTTGTCCTTTTCTCATTATTATATATATATTATTATTTTAATTTTTAAAAAACATTTAACTTTTGTTATTTTATTATACCTCATTTTTATCTTTTAATTACAATAGTTTATTTCCAAACCAACTTACACAATTCCACTATAAATGAAATAATTTTCTCATATATACTGTATTTGATATTGCGATGGTGCATCTCGAATTCGAACTTATCTAATTTTAAACTTAAATTCATTTAAACTAAAAATAAACCCGGACTTAAAATGATTTAAATAAATAACTCAAGTAATTCAAATTTAAAGTGACAAAAAACGATCTAAATACGTAATAATGTGATCCCAAAATCTCAAACCTCAAATCTGAATAACCTAAATTGAAATATCTTAAACCAAAATAATTTATAAAATTTAAAACTTTAATTCTAGCCCTATTAATTCAACTCAAAATTAACTCAATTCATTTAATTAAAAATCTAACTTATTAATAAATTAAATGACAACTCCGACTCATTATCTTTTAATCTTATGGCTGAAATCGATTTCCGCTCATAAAAAAATAGAGTACATTTCATAATCAGAATTTTATGAGTAGGAGAACAATCACAATAAAAGAATTGGTGAATGTTGTCAGCAACAAATACGATAAATAAAAAAAAGAGTAAATTATGAACCATGGTTTATATGGTTGGTAGGCTTGGGTGTTTGATATGCACATGTTTAAACAAATATTCACGTGCTATACTATTCGGTGTCAGCACTAACTCCCACACATTTTGGCTATTGACTATTTTCTTGACCCACGTTAATTTTGTACCATTTTCTACCTATGGTATTTTCTTTTGCCACAAAAATTGTACTTTTTTACTAAATTGTGACATGGTAACATCAAATGGGCTATCTAAAGTAAAGATGAAGAAAAGAAAGGTCTTTTCCCCAACTTTCATTAACTTAAAAAAGATGATTTTGATCTGTCAAAGCCTTCATACAATGAACGACTACTATATAAAGCTAGTGTTGGTATTTCATAACTTCTTTTTCCTCCTATAATTGGTTGGCTTTAGGGTTAAGTAAACTTTACCTTATTGTCAATATATAGTACAACCATGCATGTGGACTATATAGTAAATGATGAGCTTTTATCATTTGGTGATAGTTCTTTTTCTTTTGGCGTGGTAAGGATATTCTCATATATATATTTAAAGGGAGTTGTCAAATAAAATCTTATCACTTATTCCCTTAAAGATTCAAATCTGGGTGGGTTCTATAGATAAACAACTCGTAACCACCGAGCCAATAATGAGAGTTCATCATTTAGTGATAGTTAGATGGTAAAAATTTGAAGTGGCAAATCTAATTAATCAGTGTTAAGAGGCAAGTAAGGGCATTGACGTTTAGGGACGGGGCCAAAAATTTTGTTCTGGGTGGAATAAGATTATAAAATTTGAGAACCAAATCTAAAAATTTAGTATTAAAAAAAAGCTTATATTAAATTATTAACTATTCAAAAGAGCTTAAATTTCAATTTTTTTCATTTAATCAAAGGTTAAAGGAACTAAATTGAATCTTTTATTTTTTAAAAAGGGCTATAGAGTAATTTGCTCATTTAAACAATGGGGTCAATGCCTTTGTTGGCTTTTCCTAAAAATGATAAATTTTAATTTTGCTTCTTTAGCAATTGTAAATTTATAAGTTAATATAATAATACAATTACATTTTAGTCTTGAATTTTATCCTAAAATTGTGAATTTATACGTAAAAACAATGGTTTAATTGGTATTTTTCGAAAGCAAAAGACAAATAACAAAAATCATATTAAAACCGTCTATCGAATAGTTAACTGAACTACTGATGCAACGACAAATAATTATTTGTCTATTTTGAAAACAAACCTTATCAAATAGATTCAAAGTTGAAACCATGAATTATATTTGGACTATCAAACCAATTTACATGCCCTCTATGACCTTTTAGTTTTTTTTTTTTAAAAAAAATCAAACACAAGCTTGAAATTTGTCTAGCATACAATAGCTCCAATTTCTCAATCATTGTCTACCCCATTTGAAGATGGACCATATATTATACATTTCCTTACTCCACAAATAATTTAACTCAAATTAAGATAGGGAATTTTGTGGTAGGGTTTTAGTTTATCTTCCACATTCTTCTAAGTGATATTGGACCATTGGGGCAGTGTTCAATATATATCATGTTCATAACCCATCAACATACTTGTATATATAGTGACATTTCACAAATTTTATAAGCAAGTTGTCTCAAATATCAATTGGGATCCCTCATTTTGGTATATTATGTCCTCAAGTATGCATGAGCACACATGATAGTAATACTTGATCAAACGTCAATAGTAAATTATTTGCTGGCGTTTTATTAAAATCTTAAAATAAATATAAATAAGTAATATGTTAATGATTAATTAAATTATTTACATATAGTGCCACATAATTCACTAGTAATTTTGAATTTATGAATCGATAATACATTAAATATAAATATTATTCATTGTGAAGCATGGGAGGCATAGCATTTGATTTACCCATTTATATTGTCAAACTGAACTCGTGGTTCATTTTAGATCATATGTTTGATTTCTAGACATCCCTTACTCTCTTAACTTATAAAAATAATTACATATTTAGATAAGTCCTTAAAGTATTTTTTTATCCAAAATAAGCCCTTTCTTTAATCTATACTAATTAAAACACTTACCTTTAATTATTTGACATTTTTTATGAGATGGAATTTAAATTAATAAATTACGTGAAAATTAATTGCTGATTTGGATAGACACATAAGTAAAAAAATATATATGTTTTTATTTTTAAAAAAAAATTATTGCTCGATTTACTGCTCGAATTGTCAGGAATCTACTATACCTGCACATGAAGAAAAACAAACCGTATGCTGAGCAAATACGCTCACTGGCATTTCCATGATTCAAGACAAATAACACAAGTTTATGCAAATGCACAGATTCCATTCAAAACCTAATCTCATGCCATTCAAGAAAAATTATTTCATTACATATAGTCATACATATAACCAATCTTACACACCAATTCATATACCAATTCATGTCAAAACTACCATTATTACATAACTTACTTATATTCATTTTATACTTCAATTCATCACATAAGTATCAAAGCATACCGTTCATGCTATTCAACAATTAAGGTACCATTCTTTTCTTAATAACCCATTAAATAATAGCATAACATTAACATTTTGTATACACATATTCAAATTCGTACATTATTTTTGACTAATTTCGAGCCTATTGGCTCTTTCAATATCATTCGACCCCCAGGGCTCGTTTTTGACTCTTTTTTGCATTTTGTCACATAAAGCATTTCAATTTAATTTACCATTTCACATACCATTTAGTCAATTCATATGTTTATAACCTTATTAGCCAGACACAAATTAACCAGACACAGACTTAGAACGGATACGCGGATCTGTCACCCCGAGTTGCCTAGCAACAATGATGCTATACATGTACATACTACAACCTCGGGTTGCCCGACAACGATGGTTTCCACATTTTGATTATTCTGTCACCCCGGGTTGCCCAAGAATGATGACTTTACATGTACAATCTACCACCTCGGGTTGCCTGACAATGATGGTTTTCAATCAATATCTTGACCCTTTGGCATGCTAACTATATCTGACTCAACCTGAACAACTAATAGGATAACCAAATTTCCGATTCATTATATATAGTTCAAATCATAATTGATCATATCCAATTAACCATTAATTCATCAATTCATAATATAATCCAGTATGTTTCAACTCAATTTCATACCAGTTATCATATATCAATAAGATCATACAATTTTTTATTCTATTAAATTTAGTCCCTATCTCGATAACCAATCTCAACCGAAGTAATTCAATTAAAAAAAATCAAATAACAACTCAACTAAATGTTATATAATGCAAAATAATATGAATGTGTGGTAATTAAAGTGGTCCTGAATCATCGAAATACAAACCGAATTTCTGAGCTATTCGTCGACGACTTTTGATTTTCCTTTTCCTCTCAACAATTCAGCGTCAAACTTAGCTAAATAAAATTATAAAGCATATAAATATTATCAAATTTCATTCAAATCGAAATCAATCACAATATCAATCATATTTTACAATTTATTTAATTTACTCCTTAAACCCGGGACAAACATAACTTTCGATCTAAGTTTCGGATTGGAATCCGATTTCACAATTACTCATTAGGACCTCCTATTTTCTATTCTTACTGAAATTTCATGAAAATTTTACATTTTATTCAATTTGGTTCCTATTATAAGAAACTGACAATTAAACTTTACAACTTAGTCCTTTTCTTAATCTAAACTTAATTCCTCAATTCAACCGATTTTTAATCAAATTTAATATCTTTTAATCCAATCTGTTTGAATCTAACAACATTACTTATAGCTTATAAATTATTATTTTATCCATTCTTCTAATATATATATATTTACTCATTTTAAATTATAAAAGAAAAAACACATTCTGCATTGTAATACAACCCCCCAAAAGTTACCTATCACAACTTTAATCAAGTACATTTAATTAGTTGGTGGATTTGATTGAAAATTAATTAAAATTGAAGGTTTATATTTTTATCACCTTATCTATGAAACTTTTCTAATACATATGAATCTTCACTGTGGATTTTGTTTTATTCCATTGAAAACAGGAAAATTCATGGAGAATGGTCCCATGTTTTGTTTTATGTTATGTCACCATTTATACTTTGGTTGAATCAACCCACAAGTTGTCTCAATCAACAATTAACTATATAATGTCCTTTTTAATTACTAGGTGTATAATAATCATTACACTAGTTTAATCAAACACCATCTTCCAAATTAATTAATCATCACATAATCTATCTTCAAATTTTTTATAATTAAGAAAAGCATTTTGATTTATGTGAACATTTTATATATCAAGAGATGGGGATCGAAAAGAACATTTAAAAAAAATAAACCAATGAATTTTGAATAATAATAAGTTGGGTAAGCCATGAATTGAGGGCAAAGATGAGGGGCGAATCAAAACAATATTTAGGAGGGTGGAATTCAATAATAAATCATTTTATATAAAGTCAATAAAGACTCAATTATTATGAAATTTGAATCATTAATGAGCTCCAAGTAACAAATCATCGATTGGTAGATGGATTAGTACCCGTCGATGAGTAGAAGAGCATAGCTGAGATCAAAATTGATTTGATGGTCGGTATCAGAGATTGAAGAATAAAATAATTTAGATTTTGGTTCGCAGATTTGTGACATTTAAAGTTATTTCATGAAAAAAAATGATCTATAAAAGAAAAGGAGAATGAGAGTTTTCAATTGGTATTGGTAGTGGGAACAAAGAATGCCATACAATAGTAATTTTAATAACCCAGTGACTTAAATGAAAACTTTCAAATAATTCAATAATTATTTTATAAGTTTTTAAAATTGAGGGATCAAAATGTAAATTTACTAATAATTACAGTGTAGTTAATTAATTAATTAATTAATAGTAAAATATTTGTGGCACAAATAGAGGATAGAAAAGGATGGATTTGGCAACTTGGCATTTTTTGGTTCCATCATTATTACTATTGCAATTTACCCCATTGTCTCATTTTAACTAAAATTTTAGACACAAGCAAGCACCCGATAGTTATCTAACTTTCTCCAGATTCAAAATAAAACCTTAATTAATTTGTATGATTTGATATTTTATAATATAATAAAATTTTAGGCGTCTGACAAAGGTGATTAGACCTTTGCAACTTGCAATGCTTTTGTCAATTTACATATATATATATATATAATTTTTTCTTAAATTAAATTATAATTTTTACGATAATAAAAATTATAATTTTATCATTTTAATAGTTTATATCTTTATAAATTTTAAAAGATTAAATTAAAATTTTATTATTTTTAAGGGAAGCCAAAGCGTTGTGGTTTGAACTTTGACATGAATTATCTTTGCGATATCTATACCATTGTTATTTCGAATGCAATCTAATTTGAGGTAGTGATCTTTGGGTTCTTCTTTTTTTTAAAATTTTAAATTTTAAACTCTAAATTCAAGAGTTATTAGTATTTATTTATAATATTATAATTAATTAATATTTAAATAAATTATTAATATTTATTTATAATTCTTTTATTATTTTATTATTCAACGGTAATGTGAAGGAGTTGCACACTAATAATGCATGAAAAATATGTTTACATATATTCCAATTTTAGTGGCTTTGACTTTTCATTACCAATAACTAGAAACTATAAATTCATTTTACGATATTGTCCATTTGTTTACATGTTATTACAATTTCTTCTATTTTTAAAAAATAAAGTAAAATTATATAATATTATAATATAAATATTAACAACATGTTAATATGTTGATGTTTAAGTTTAATAAAACATAAAAATATAATTCACTATATATTAAATAAAAAGTAGATATGTATTTAAATTTTTTTGAAAGGGTATTTAAGTAATTAAAATAATATAGATAGGTCTAAATGAGTTTAAATTAGTCATTTATAAATATAAACAATATTAAATAAAATTTGTGGCCCTTTTTCGGATAAGGCTTAAATAACTGTGTATGGTGTTGATACTATACATGGGACCAACGAAGGGCAAAGTCAAAAATAGGATAGTAAAAGAATATATATATATATATATATATATAAATTTAAAATATAAGAAAAAATGTTAAGAAAGGGTTATATTCATTAAAAATTAAATGCAAAACTTATTTCAGGTTTATAATGATTTAAGTTTTTTTTTAACAATCTCATTATGGAATTTAATCATATCTGCTCTTTTTGACACAATATTTAAAATTATTCATAGTCCCTTCCCAACCTAAAAATAGGAGAATAATGCACTTCAATGTACTCGAACCCACATCCTCCTACATTAGCAACAATGTTCATGCCAATCGAATTAAGACTCAATCAATTAATAATTTAAGTTTTTAACAAATAATGAAATATATTAACATTATTGAAATATAAATATATCCATTTAATTAATTAAAATATAATTGAGATATTATACCAATAAAATTAGTGAGATTTAAAGTAACAATGTTACCAAATTTATCATGCAGAATTACAAATTCTATAAGAAGATGTCAAATTGTATGAAAAAAAAAAAACCCTATACGAAGCCAAATATAAATTATCATAAATTTAGATATTTAATGTGAAGATTAAAATGAAATTTGACAAATTTATAGATCAAATAAAAATTATCATATTTTTAGACCAATAACGCGAGGGCTAAAATAAAATTTAACAAAATTTAGCAAGACTAGAGCCTTTACCATCCCCTCTATTCTTGCCCTTAAATTTAATTTGGGTCTGGTTCGACTTGAACACAATAAATTAAGGATATTAAGTGGCAGTTTAGTATTGTTTCTAAGAATCACTTTTGAGAAATAAAAACATTGTTAAACAAGATGTTTTTAGCTTTTTAATAGTGCTTTTGAGACCAAAAAAATACGTTTTAGCCAAAAACAGAAACAAAAATTTTAATTTTTACTCAAAAGTATTTTTAATCAAGAATACTTTTAAGAAGTAATATTAAACTAAGCCTAATATAATGTTGGAGTTTAGATTTTTACGATAATGCAAATTGGGACTTGAAGGATGTAATTGGAAACAATATTTTTAAGATGGGGCTTGTGAAACAATACTATAAAGTTTAGCTAAGCTTTAATAATTAATCAAAAAGGCAAATAATAATAATAATAATAATAATAATAATAATAATAATAATAATAATAATATAATAAAAGTCCATGTAAATATTGATTAGATAAGATTGATGATGGTATTTTTCACATGAAAAAGTGGTTTTACAAAAACGTGTCCAATGATAAGGAAATGTTTTAATAAAATGATAAAATCAAATTCCACTAAGAAAGAATAAAGCAAACGTGCTAATATTTTATTTATAATTAAAAATTAAAATAAATGAAGTAAGACGAATCAATAAAATCTGTCGGTAGAGCTGATGTGAGAATCTAATGATCTGATTCTTCATTATTTCAGGTGTGGCTTGAGTTTAAGTCATGTTAGTTGTATTTAGTGATCAAATTTTATTATGTTCTCATAATTCACTAAAAATAATATTTGTGGATAAACTGTGAAATATTCTATTTTTATTTTAATAATTGAATCCAAGTATTAAATGATTTTTAAAATTAAGAAGTGGCATCACTATTTTATTTAAAATTTGATTTAAGCATTTTTTAATTTTCATTTTAAGTAAAATATAATATGTCCAAATATTTGAGCTGCAGAAATAAGGAAAATGTCAATTTGTCAAATTAAAAAAATGTCGGCCCAATGTTTTGAAAAATTGATTTATGAATGATTGATTTATATAATATTGGAGGAATATTTTAACAAAAAAATATAAAATAATATATATCGTTTTTAATGGTCACTTCTTTTGTATTTTGTTGAAAATTTTGGAGTAAAAATAATATATATTTTTATTAGTGTCAAGATTTTAGAATAAAGAATGAAATCTCACTTTCGGGATATTTTACAATTTTTTTGGTGATAAATAAAAGAGAAAATTACATCAAATTAAATTGAGCGAAAGCATCACTAATTTTGTTTTATTGAAGGAACCCCAAAATTTCATTAGGCGCGACATCAATAATTTATAGGCTTAACCTCCAGGCTAAACTCAATTTAACTAAACAATCAACAACTAGATTATTTTCTTTGGTCACTTCAAAATTATTTTTCTGAATTATGGCCCTTCTGATACCTTTGTTGAGTAGAACAAGACCATTAATTCAACCTAAAAAAGTACACATTTTCCCAAATAATGATTAAACTCGAAGATCCAATTCTCATACTGATCACGTAACACACCACTAGTCGAAGTATTCTCATTATCTCTTGCCACTGTACCATCGATGAATAAATACACCCACGTTCCTTCCAAGGTTGCATGAGAACCAGAAAAAATGTCTAGTGCATTGATCCCCATAAAAGACCCAATTAAAAGAAACCTTGACAATTTCATGAGCCGTCCAAATTATGCCTTAGAATATAAATAAATTCTTAAGAAGCAAAAGGCAAGGCTAAATAATTTTATTTCTATTTTTAGTAATTTTAATTTATTTTACTTAAAATGAAATGAAGTAATAATAATTAATGAAATAAATCCTTGTTTGGTAACATTTCAAGTAGAGTTTCAACTCTATTGTTATTAGTTGAGAGAAATTAATATTTAATCTATTATATTATATTTGTTTAATAATAATTAATGAATTAATATTTGATTTATCAGTACAAGCTTAAACCGTTATATGAGAAGTAATATTATATTTTGTGAATTAGATAATAAAAATATTACTTTTCGCCAAAAGAATCAAATAAGATAATTTAACATATCCAGATAATTTTATTACCAAAAATAATTTTTATATTCAGTCTTAATATAATTTAATTTATCTACTATTATAACGATATTAGTATGTTTAAATTGATAAAATCATTAGTTGTTGCAATCAAAATGATGACAACATCTTTGAAAAACGTATTTATTGTTTAATTTTGATTTTAGTCCTCTATTATGCTAAAATTTGAGATGATGCTATCATTTAACCGATGAAGTTGATTTATTGTTATTTTTATTCGATCATATAGTCAATATTACGTGAAAATCAAATCAATCGTGTTCAACCAATAATAAATGTTAACGTTGGTTGAAAGTTTAAAATTGTTTTGAAAAGGATTTAGGGACTATAATCGCAATTTGACCCTTATTTTTCACTTTCTTCTTTGAGAGTCGCTTTCTATTTCTATTTCATCAATCACCACTGATCACTGAAAGGAAAATCAAATCAAATAAATCCCTCAAATGGAACCCAAATAATTTCCATTTCCCACTTTTTGTATTTCCTGTTCTTCTTCTTCATCTTCAAACCCACAAAATTTTTTTAACAAAAATCTTATATAGTGATAGTGCAGGCGATGAATCTTTGGTCGGACGATAACACGTCAGTTATGGAATCTTTTATGAGCTCAGACATATCTGCTTTATGGCCACCACCACCACCTCCGCCGCCGCCGCAGCAATCTCAGCCGTCCGTTCCTCTCAACCAAGACTCTCTCCAACAACGTCTCCAAGCTCTCCTCGAAGGTGTTCGTAATTGTTGGACTTACGCTATTTTTTGGCAATCCTCATACGATTACGCCGGCGCCGCCGTGCTCGGCTGGGGAGACGGGTATTACAAAGGGGAAGAAGATAAAGAGAAAGCAAAGTCAAAAGCTTCTTTATCTACAATCGCCGAGCAACAGCATCGTAGAAAGGTTCTCAGAGAACTCAACTCTTTGATTTCCGGTTCAACCGCCACCACTGACGACGCCGTCGATGAAGAAGTCACCGACACCGAATGGTTCTTTTTAGTTTCCATGACCCAATCTTTCGTTAACGGCAACGGACTTCCGGGACAAGCTTTTTTCAATTCATGTCCAGTATGGGTCGCTGGATCGGACCGCTTAGCCAATTCTACGTGTGAAAGAGCGAAACAAGGACGGGTTTTCGGTTTACAAACGATAGTTTGTATACCGTTGGCGAATGGTGTCGTGGAATTGGGCTCATCGGAATTCATTATCCAAAGCTCCGATCTAGTGAATAAGGTTCGAGCGCTGTTTAATGGAATTGAAGCTGAAACTTGGTCTATGAGCAACAACACTGACGACCCATCATCTTTTTGGATTAGTGATCCAAATAACATTAATAATCAAAATCCGAGTTCTAGTAGTTTAACTGAGAATCCGAGTTCCATTCATGGCAGCTTGCATTTCAACAATTACGGAAATTCATTTTCCCATTTGTTGAAACCGGAATCCGGGGAAATATTGAATTTCGGCGAAAGTAAAGGAATCAGGAACGGTAATTTGATTTCTCGGAAGAAGAGATCGCCGAGTAATGAAGAGGGGATGCTTTCTTTTACTTCCGATGTGATGAAATCGGGTGGTGGTGGAGATTCAGATCATTCCGATCTGGAAGTTTCGGTTATTAAAGAAGCAGATAGTGCAAGAGTTACCATTACCGCGGAACCCGAAAAGAGACCACGAAAACGGGGGAGAAAACCGGCTAACGGAAGAGAAGAGCCTCTGAATCACGTCGAAGCAGAGCGTCAAAGACGAGAAAAGCTTAACCAAAGGTTTTACGCCTTACGTGCAGTGGTACCAAACGTATCCAAGATGGATAAAGCATCTCTTCTGGGGGATGCTATTTCGTATATTAACGAGCTAAAGATAAAGCTACAGAATGCGGATTCAAAGAAAGAAGAGTTGCATAAACAATTAGAAGAAACCAAGAAAGAAGGTCAGCGAGGAGGCCTCACCACGTCCCACAAATTACTAGAATTGGATATCGACGTTAAGACTATCGGATTAGACGCCATGATTCGAATCCAATCCAATAAAAAGAATCATCCAGCAGCACGGTTAATGGCTGCCTTACAAGAGTTAGACCTCGACGTACACCACGCTAGCGTATCCGTCGTTAACGACCTGATGATACAACAGGTTAATGTGAAGATGGGGAACCAATTTTACAACCAAGAACAACTTAGGATCGCTCTAACATCCAAAGTTGGAGATCCAAGATAGACAATCATCCCAACTAGTCTCTTCTCTTAGTAGTGTAATAAGCTCAAATAGGCCTTATTTTTGGTGTTCAATGTTGTAGTGTATGTCATCCATGTATACAGTATATATATGTTGTTACATAGATTAGAACCTAAACGAAGATCTGGGTTTTGGTACCATGTTGTTCACTTTCAGACATTAATTCTTAGTGTTTGAGATTGTGTGAACATTGAACATGAAAATTTTACTTCAATTTTGTTGTCACCATTTCATATGCATTTGCTGTCGGTGGTAGTGTGATGTATTGGGTACCATTTTTGGTTTGGGGCATTTTGGGTTCACTGTTTTTGACCATACAATAATTCTTCTTTGCTAAAGAAGGATGTAGACCATTTTTACAAGCTTGATACCCACATGTATGAATGTTTCCAATTTTATATAACATGAAGAGTTTGGATAAAATTAATTTTAGTTTGGATTATTTTTTTCGGGTTAATTTAGATTTTAAATTAATTAATTTTTTTAGGGTTGGGTTAATATATTATTTGGTACTTGAATTTGATACTTAATTGAAACCTCAAGAAACTCGGGTATCAAATAAAAAAAATCAGCTAGCAAAGTGGACATTGAAGCGAAACGTAGCTGCCAAATTGGAAAAAAGAAACTTAGCTACCAAATTGAACAATGAAGTCAAACTTAAGTAATAAATAACATGTTAACCCTTTCGAATTTAAATCATTTTGAGTTTACTCAATTTAATGTTCGCTTTGTTTCGATTTAGACAAGTTCAAGTTCAGTTTATCCGATTTGTTATTCTAGTTTTCAGATTGGGTCATTCTGAGTTTAGATGTTTGTTGTGTAGGTCATTTTGAGTTCAGATAATTTTTCATTTTGATCAATTTTAAGTTCAGATTGGACGGTTCTAATTATTACTTTCTTATAATCAAATAGAATTGGTTCAGACTTGAATTTGAATAAATCATCCAAAATTTTGAACAATTACAATTTCAACTTTTATTATGAAATGATGAAGAAACAATCATAATATATATTTTAAATATAAATACCAACAAGTGTTTGGTACATCGATAAGGCACACTGCACTATTAAGTAAAAAATATAAATTCCAACATTAAAAACGACATTGTTAAAAGGACAACTAATAATCCTAAACATGAATAGTGAAACACTAATAAAAGTACCAAAAATAAAACATCTTTTAAATATAAAATATATTTTATTTAAAACCAAAAACATATGTACTTGTCCCTATGATACGAGAGGGAATTTTTGGTATTGTGCTATGTGTGGTGTTGTTTTTTTTTATTTACTTCCTTTCATTTGAGCATAGTTTCACGATTCTTAGTTCTTTTATATAATGCTTAAAATTATTTATAGCCCCTTCTCAACCCTTAAATAAAAAGATAATGCGCTTCAGCATACTCGAACCCACATCCTCTTGCACTAAGAATAATGCCAATACCAACCGAACTAAAACTCAATCAACAAGTTTCTATTTTCAACTATTCATAATTATATTATATTATATTATATTATATTATATTATATTATATTATATTATTATGGTAGGGAAAATAAGTTTCTCCGTATTAGTCTTATTTAGATTAATTAATATATTATTGATAATTTAATGAAATTGGATTAAGATTACCAGAAAATGAGTAAAATTGTTGTAAATCTCACATTGTAAAGGTAATTCGATATTATTTGTAATATCACATTATAAAAGAAAAGTTACCGAACATGGGTTTCTAGAATTTGACTATTGGTCGAATCGATCAGGCTATCAATTTGTCAATTTAATCGGTTCGACTAGTTTGATTAAATAAATTATTAAAAAAATAAAAAATAAAAAATTTGCCCGATTTCTAAAGGTTTTCTCCCGAGTGGTATTCCCACTTACTAATCTAGTCTGATTCAAAAAACATTAGTTGCACCGAACATGGTAATTTGATAATAAATTTTTATATAGGTTGAACCAAAAAATTAAAGAATGGAATAAAAACTAAAAAATTGATAACCAAAAACCTCTTACTAAAATAACAAACAAAGTTTTGTTTCAACTCTTAATTCTTAAATATGCATTTTGGTACTTGGTATTTAAATTTTTTTTATTTCAATTAGGTATTTGATTTTGGTTTTAAGGTTCAATTTGGCACCAAAAGTTTATTTTGGTTCAATTAGATACCTGAACTTGACTTCTTGGTTCAATTTGATACATGAACTTGGCTTTTTGTCCAAATTAGTGCTTATGATAAATAACTTATTTGAATAAATTTGAATTATGAAGTCGAATTCAAGTACCAAAATGTATATTCAACCTAAAATGAAATATTATAGCACCTATTAGATGTTAAACTATTCAATTTAATCCTTTTAGTCCTTTTAATTATATAAAAAATTGCATGTCTGGCCCTTTCATAAAAATTAATAATTAAATTTAAGCGATTTTAACATATTTTTATTTTTTCTTAATTTCCAGAAACAAATTTCTAACTTCATTTCTGCAAATTCCAAAAAATTCCAATCTAAGAGATAGAAGATTAAATGAATGGAACCATAGGAAATTCATATGACAGGATAAGGGGTTAAATGAATGGAGACATAAAGTAGAGGTGGAAATTCTACATTTTCTATTATGCCATAATAATCATTGAAGAAAATCAAGGAAATTATCAAGGAGAAAATTGTTTACATCACTTTTTCTTTTCCAAATTTGACATGAGAATCACCTTTTTTTTCTTTTTAAGTTATAAAAATCGAATTGGATTGGTGATTCAACCGATTAAATTAGTTGGTTCAACGAGGTTGAATTTGAAAATTAGAGAATAGGTTAAAAAATAGGTTAAAAATTATAAAATAGACCTATCTACACAGTTCGAGCTTGGGTAAAGATTTTTTTGTTCTTGAATCAATCCAACTATGAATTTAAATAAAATCGTTTTAAAAATATTTTATTTAAATTTAATTATAAAAATATACAAATATTAGTATGAAAACATATTTTATTATTTTTTAAACAGTAAAAATACATTCATTATTTGGACGGTGCAAGTTCAGGTCTAGGCCAAAGCATGGCATGGAATTTTTTTTAGAATCCTTAAATATATTTATAATTTTTATATTATTTTATTATTTGCATTTTTTTAATAAATTTTTCATAATTATTAGTATTTTATTTTTGGTGGATTACAATAACAAGGTAAAATCCAAACAATAAACATGACTAATGTGACTGGAACCCAAGCCACACTTAGGGTGGTGAACACCTTAACCATCAGGCCATCAGATTCTTATTAATTCTTTTTTTAATTTTTCAAAATGGTTAGACCATAAATTGGAATTCAATCGGTTAGACCTTCGGCTTGGTTTATTCAATCATATAAAAATTCGACAATATTTTCTTAAAAAATTATGAATTATTTCATATTCATTAATCAAATTTCTTATCATATTTATATTATATATTAAATTAGCTTACTTTTAACATATATATATATTAGTTTTATAAAGCATAAGCAATTTAATCATGTTGGTACATAATTTGGAGCATGAAAATTGTGAAATTAAACCAAATTAAATATCACCATGAAAAATAAATTCATCCATCCATTTAATAATAATAAGGGTAAAGTACTTGGAAAGTCACTTTAAAATTTTTGCATTCTTATTTTGGTCATTCTAATTTTTTTTTTTGTCAATTTTAGCATTGTTGTTAAGAACTGGTGGTCCTGTATTGGTCACTCCAATGTTAAAAATCAAATCGAATGTTGACTGTGTCGCCACATATATATACACATGTATTGAAATTAAATTTTGAAAAAAATTAAACACGTGGCAACAAAGTAAACATTCTATTTGGTTTTTAATGGAAGGGCGACTAAAACAGAAAAAATTCTTAACGATAGCGCGAAAATTGACAAAAAAATAATTTAGAGTGATCAAAACAAAAATGCGATAGTTTTAGAGTGATTATCTAAATAGTTTACCCTAATAACAAATTAATATCAACAAATTTAATTTGGTATCCCAATAAGCAATTTTAACATTGTGTTTGATAAGTGTAAAAGAGGAATAAATGAAGAAAATGGATGGAAAAAACTATTTTCATCGTTTTTCTTAGGTTAAGAGGAAAATAAGAAGACATAAAAGGAATATATATATATATATATATCTACATTTCTCTTTACAATCACATCCAATTGTTCTAAACATAGAAAATATTCATTTTAATTCAATTTAACAATATTAGTTATAATTTTACCCACAATAAAATTTTTTGGGTTAATTCTACGAGATATCCCCAAATTTTGGATCAAATTCTAAATTGCTCCCAAATTTCAAATTGTTCTAATTTAATCTCCAAAATATTAGTATCATATTAATCAGGTCCTTCTGTTAACCTAACTGTTAGATTGAACGTTAAATACTAACTCAAATATAAAGTGGAGGTTGACTCATTCGAGAGAAGTTTTTAAAGTATCGTTCGCCCGGCAGCTGGCGGAGCCCCCAACAGTAGTAAGGTATTGTCCCCATGTAGGGATTTTTGCTCAAGTGGTACCATAATTCAAGTATGTGGCTTAAGTGCCTTGGTGGTTCAAGTCTCCTCGCACATAGGTGACTTACATAATTATTGCTACGCACAATAATGACACCAATTCTTTGAGCCTTGTAGGTCATATTTTCGTATCTTCAACAACTGAAGCGCTCCCCCTTCATGAACCCTTTAGGGATTTTAGCGGAGGAGAGAGACAAAACCCTTATACGGGGACAATACGTTACCATTGTTGGTAGCTTGGTTGGCTGCTTGGCGAATGACACTTAAAATATTTCTCTCGATGGAGCCAGTCTCCCCCAACACTTCTCTTTTTCACATTCTAAATGCTCCATATGTTTAAATGGGTCTCCACTTCAGATATGTCATCTGAACTAGCATTTAACGCCTAAAGTGACTATTAAACTGGCGGAAGGGCATAATTGATATGATACTGATACTTGAGGACTCAACTAGAACGTTTTGAAATTTGGATAGCAACATAAAATCCCGTCCATAATTTGAAGACATTTTGTGAAATTAACCCTATTTTTTTAGCCAACAATTTATAATGAAAATAACGTATTGATAAAGATAACCCCGATGCATCAATGTACTCTCATCTCATTTCTCATCTTTTCATCTCTCAAATTCTCAAAGCTCCAATCCCTCCTCATCCCAGAGCTCCTCACCAACCTAGGCTTACCATCAGCCTCGAACGTCATTGCTCTATACGTTGTATCAATTGTATTTGCCCGACAATGGTGACCCTTCTTTGGACCGATTGTCGGCATTACCAAATCATCATCCCTTGCGAGTTTTTCGTAAGCCGCTGGGCTTATTTCCGACCTAGCTCTATCATTAAAACCAATTTTCCTTCTATGTTTTGCCTTGCTACAATGATCCCTACTATTGTTTGAATCAATTGTTCTTTTAAGCATACGGCAATTCAAGCAATTGAGACTCATGGCTTTTGTTTCTTGAAGTACAAGGTAATCAAAAAAGGGGTTGGGAATTGAAAAATTGATTATGTTTTAGGGTTTTAATATTGAAAAGAAAAACAAAACCAAAAAGCAAAAGGACATAACTAATTGAAATTAGCAGACACGTTCTTTAGTTGTCTATTGAAACAACTTTCGGTGTTTTAATTTGGACCTTCAAAGACAGGCTAGCCAAATTCTAAATTTGGTTTTCAAGGGTTTTAGGTACAACTAATTGATACTGATGACTAACATCTCTATCGAATTTTGCAAGTAACACCAATTGAGGCATCTTCCGTAAATCATACACGGCTCTCTGTTGAGGTTGGGGATAAAATCTTGATACGGGGACAATATTTCCAATTGTTGGGGATTTGATTAATTGCCCAACAAATGACACTTTGAAGACTTCTTTCAAAAGAATTGGTCGATCCTCAATAACACTCATATATGATATTGATGAGTTAATTGAGGATTAATGAAACCTAGAGTAGTATTATTGGAATTGAACTGGCTCGATTTGTCAAATCAATTGGATCGAGAATTGGTTGGTATACTAGTATAGACAAAATGATTGAATCGATTTCTAAGCTAATTGCTCAAAATCAATAAAAACCGAAAATCAGAACAAAAAATGACAATTGAACTGGTTTATAAAAATTTAAATAAATTTTTACGAATTTTTAATTATTTATATATTTGTTATTAAACCAAAACTTGATGATCTAATCAGGCCACTTATCCAATTTTTAAACAATTGGTCTTGCGAATATATGGGTTATATCATTGTCACCTTAAAGTTTTAGCTATATTTAAACAAATTTGATGTTTCCTCGTTTCTAAGTATCATAGTTGTGGGGTCAGGGGTGAGGCTGAAAATTATTCAGGGGCTGAATTTGAATTATGAATTTTAAGAGAGTTAAAAATGTAACTTTTCAGTGTATTAACAAAAAAATACAATTTTCAAGGGATTAAATTACAATTT
Organism: Gossypium raimondii; assembly: GCF_025698545.1. Lineage (NCBI taxonomy): Eukaryota > Viridiplantae > Streptophyta > Magnoliopsida > Malvales > Malvaceae > Gossypium > Gossypium raimondii. The sequence continues at coordinate 47,870,956 of NC_068566.1, read as the reverse complement.
TTCATTTTTTTGAGAGGTCATAATTGAATTTTAAATTCTAAGAGGGCTGAAATACAATTTTACTATTAGATTAAATAAAACTTTATCAATTTTAAAGAGTTTTGAGAGTAATAGACTCATGTTTGCCGCTCATGATTGTTCGAATAAGACCACCAAATTAATCGGAGTATAAACCAAAAGAACTATCAAATTAATTGATCTATGAATCGATACAAAATAATAGAACCAAATTAAAATATCATTTGAATCAATTTTTTTATGAATTTTTATTGGGATTTTTGCTCATTTTAATTCAATTCATTTTCAATTTTCACCTCATTTAATCCACATCGGCATTTAGAAATCCAAATCATCAATCTAATGGCAAAGAAAACCATGTTTGGGGTAAAAATAAACAAAACAAAAAAAGAAAAGCATTTTGCTCATTTTTGCAATGTAGAGGTTTCTTTGCTACCTTTTAAAAGTATAGTGCACTTCACAATATAGTACAAGGACCTAAATAACAAATTTACCATTTACAGATGCACCTTCACAATGATCAATCATATAGGATGAGATAGCAATGATCAAAATGTTAAATGTCACATATTACAAATATTTCAACACCATTATAAAACTCGAGTCGCCATTGTAGTCTGCAACAATCTTTCCTAAAGCATTCTAACCCAAATTAAACTTTGCACAGAGTAGTTCTGCATCATCGATATACATATATATACTATGCAATGCACCTAAAACCCGAAAACAAAAAAAGAACTTGCAAAAGTTCACAAACGTTCCTAAATGCAGCAACAAAACCGGCTTACCACACATTTGCTATCCACCGATAATATATTTATTTTACAGACCAGCTCAGTGCAACCAACTCAACTCTTCTTATTTCTTGCATCTGCTTTCCAATCTCTTCGGCCGAGCTTAGGTTTCCTAGTTTCGTAGTTCTGAAGGTTAGGTGAATCCTCCGAAGAACACTCTCTTCCTACGGGATCCACAGAGGGCAAGCATGATGCTTGGGTTTCAACAGTAGAGATTGAACCTTCTTGAGCCTTGTATACATGAGCCCTCCTGGCATCTTTTTTCCAGTCCCGTTTACAATGAACACGTTTCGTCACATTGTTAAGGATCCCGTTTAATTGCAACTCTGCATTTGGTATAGTTGGTTGGTTTAGGACATGCGATTTCTGCATGTCCGCTTCAAGTCGTTTTCTAGCCCTATATCTACGCTGCCGCTCTCGGTTCTTTAGACGACGAGTCATAATGTCATTATAACTTTTGGTGCTTGAGTTTGTTACTAAAGTACCTTGTGCTCCACTAGGATTCATATTTAGCTCGTCTTCCATTTTGAACAAATCTTACATCAAGTAAAATCAGTCGAACAAGGAAACGATCTGGTTATAACTTCGGTTATGATGGAAAACAAGCCTCACTACTTACCATCGAGGATTTTAAGCTCCATGCAACATCAAGTCAGGTACCGATTACCCTTATGTTAATCTAGCCATCGTATACAAAATCTGTATGCAAAAACAAAACACATCATTTGAGGGTTTTCGATACGAAATATGCCGTAACTTCATACACGAAATATGCTGTGAATCAAAGGGATTATATAACCATACTCCTAGTATCATAACTTATTTTGCAAGCTTTACGTAATTAACGAAATGCAGAATGTAATCCATAATTTGTTCAAGGTCTGATAACTATGAATAATAAACAAACTCATTTGACTTATAACATGAGTAAGCAACAATACATGAACTCTATGATACATAGTTAGATTCTTCATGTAACCATTAACATGAGCTCACCTAAGGGAACAAACATTGAACTATCTTTTTCTTAATAAGAAAAATGGGAACTTCACTGAGGAATAACAAAACCGATCATATGGCTAACTAAGTTGTTAAATCAAAGGGATTACAACCATACCCCTAGTATCATAACTTATTTTGTAACTTATATACAATCATTGCCTTACAACTTGCTACCAAAGAAATACAGAACCTAATCTATGAACAATAAACAACTCAATTCAACTCATAACACGAATGAGCAACGAGGAAGGTCATCAAAAAATCTAGACCCTCAACATTTAATTAGATTCTTTCAACCCCATCTGCCTCCGACAACTACCAAGCTCGAATCTTTTTCCTTTTTCACTCATAAGATCAAAGCTTGTATCTTGTTTCAACTACAAATTCGCACTTGATATGGATAATATAATCCAATATTCGTTCTTAGTTCTGAAAGCTATGAACAATAAACAGCTCGACTCAACTTATAACACGAGCTAGCAACAAGGAAGCTCATCAAAGAATCTAGACCCTCAACATCATACGTGAACTCTATAATACATTTAATTAGATTCTTTTCAACCCCATCTGCAATGTAGCTTACCAGTGCACCTAACAATTATCCATATCATGTAACAAATTAATTAGGAAGTAAAATGAACACATTGTAAGAAAAAAAAACCATTAATTGAAGAATCAATATTGATTGAACAAGAAAGAGAAAACTGAAGTAAAAAAAATCACAATCAAACCTATCTATATTCTATAGGCATAAAATTAAAACAATAACCCCACTAATCAAAACAAGCATAGCCCAAATTTCACATTAACAAAAACATCTTTGGTGTTCAAGGATGACCCAGAATCTAAAAAAACTAAATAAAACAAAAACCCTTAAATCCAAACATCAGAAGAACAAGAAAAAAAATATATAAAAAATGACATTATTGTAACAACATGCAGAATTAAAAGATTGACAGAAATAAATAGGATTAAAAAAAAGGAAAAAGCTTTAGATAGGTACCAATTGAAATGCAGATATTAATTGGGAATTGATTTGAAACAAAGAGAAGAACTAAGAAAACGAGGGTTGTCGGATTAGGGAAAAAAAGGATGAAGAAAATCAAGGGAAGAAAAGGGGGGCTATTTTAGGATGTTTACGAGAATCAAAGTCAATACCTTTTGATAATAAGACAAATTAAAGGGAATGGGTTTATTTTTTTGAAAACTTAACTTGGGGTTAAAAAAGTTAAGAGGTAATTGAGCATCAAACGGGGTGGTGGCGCAGTTGGCTAGCGCGTAGGTCTCATAGCTTGGTGTTTGAGTTATCCTGAGGTCGAGAGTTCGAGCCTCTCTCACCCCAATATCTTCTTTTTTTTATTTAGGTTTATTCTCTCACCCCAATCTTCTTTTATTTATGTTTATTTATTTTTTGAACCGGACTAGACCATATGAATTGACTCAACTATTAGTCTCAAGTAATTTTCTTTTTTCATTTTAATAATTTATTCAATTTAATCGAATAAAGTGGTGGTTTGACTGATTCACTCACCCATTCAGTTATGAGAGGTTTTTATGCAATCTTTATTTGTTTTCACCAATATTATCAGAACCAGATTGGATCGCCCAGTTGGACTAGGAATCAACTAGGGTATCAATACAGAATAAGGGGTTGGACTGGTGAATTTAGTTTTATTTCTTCTTTCTTTTTTATAATTTATTCAATTTGAACTGCCATATCGATGGTCTGATCGGTTCGCTCATCAATCCAATTTTGAAAACCTTGGTTTATAGTTATTGTTTATTTGTTTTCACCACAGTTTTCAGAAATCATACCAAATCAACCGATCGGATCGAAAATTAGGCAGGGTATTAATTTGGAATAAGGGGTTAGACCGATTAACCCATGATTCGATCAGATAGATCAGATCTGTAACACCCCTAACCCATTTTCGTCACCGAAATAAGGTTATAGAACATTATTGGAGTTTACAGAACAAATACAGGTAATTCATGTCATTTACTATTCATATGTGAAAATAAACATATTCAATCATATTGTCCCTTAAATGGACCATCGAGGCCTAATTCATGAGTTAGAAACAAGTCGGGACTAAATCGGGAACTCAAAATTTTTCGCGAAATTTTTAAAATTTTTCCTAGATGCAGACGACACACGCCTGTGTGGCTATTCGATATGAGACACATGGCCGTGTCCCAGCCTGTGTCCTTACCCGTGTAACTCTCTAACTTGTGTCACACGGCCAGCCACACGCCGGTGTGCTAGACCGTGTGGTAAATTTAATTTACAAAAATTAGGTGCAGGAGACACACGGCCAAACCACACGCCCGTGCGTATGTCCGTGTGTCACACACGGCCGAGACACACGCCCTTGTCTTTTCCCGTGTGGACAAAAAGTAGGCCATATTTCTCACCCATTTTGCCTTCCACCTATAACATCACTTAAGCATATTCACCAACCAATTTCAAACATTTAAACCAAGCCAAATACAAGTATTATGCATAACATATCATTACATATATTCATGTATTAGAACTTACCTAATTGTATAATTATATAAATTTACCAAAATTCAATCCAACCATACTAAATACACATATTAAACATGATATAACCTCATACATATACATCAAACATGCCATTACTAGCCATTCCAATGGCTAGATACAACCAAATTTTAACATACCATCATTGGCCAACTTAGTCTATACATGTCATTATATCAAAATAAGTTTGCTATTTATACCAAAATGAGCTGTAGTATAGTGCGATGATACTTTGACCAATTTTCCAACCTTCATGAGCTTTTAAGTACTATAAAACAGAAGAAAGAAAACAAAGTAAGCATTTTAATGCTTAGTAAGTTCACATAATAGGAAATTAACTTACCATTCATGTTTATTTAAAATAAACATACAAATAACATGCACCCAAAGCAAATTGTTAAATTGCTTAAACACGTATACTCATCAAGCAAGTTAGTATGAATTCCAAGAACTTTTCGTTTAACAAATATGAGCTCATCATGTAACAAGTTCAAAGACATATGTTTTCCATATCATATATCCATATATCTTATACATTTAAGATAATTCATCTCAAATTAAGATGATCTCATATCAAAACTTTACCCGTTGAATTTATTTGAAATTTCAATGGATACACTGGTAGTACACTCAAAGTGTACGAAACTGTAATCCGTCAATTCATATTTGAGAGTGCTCAATAGAGCACATAATCGGGAAGCACACTCTTGAGCCAAATAACGAAAAGCTCATGTGTGCCATGTAACGGGAAGATTATCCAGGCTAAATAACAGGAAGCTCATGAGAGCCATAGTCGGGAAGCTCGTGCGAGCAAATAATAGGTAGCTCCGAAGAGCCATTAATCTGGAAGCTCCGGATAGCCATATCGGGAAGTTCAAGCGAGCCATATCGGGAAGCTCTGGAGAGCCATTAATCAGGAAGCTGACGAAGAGCCATATAATGGGACGCTCATAAGAGCTGTGGTGTGTCTACAACACATGCAGAATCACAACCAATTAGGATGCTCCGAAGAGCTATTAACGGTAAGCTCGCAAGAACCATATAACGAGAAGCTCGAGAGGGCTTATATGGGATGCTCTTTTGAAGTATGGTGTGACTGCAACATATGCAAGACCACAACCAATACAGGAAACTTGTATCCATCGATTTTCATTTACTCAAACTGGATTTAACACTTATCGGGCATTATCGGATATTCGATCAATTTCATATACATGACAATTACATAATTCTCATATACAACATTTAATTCAAACATATAAATGTACACAATTTAGTTATACGAACTTACCTCGATACTTGTTCGTATAGAAGAATCTACTAATCCGATATTTTTTTCTTCAATCCAATTCCGTATTTGGTCTTTCTAGATCTATATAAATGAATTTAATCATAAATTTATTACATTTCATATTCAAATCAACCCTGTTGACACCATTTTTTTGACAAAACGGGGTCGACTTGGGTTTTGAAAAATGAAAATGAAAATGGGAGTCGCCACCAATCCTTTTTGATTAGGTGTGATCGGGTCACCTCGAAAAGTGGTTGTTTTTAATAAATTATTTGATTTTTATTAAAACAACGATTTTGGTCCACGAAATTCAGAAAAAGGGGCTCGGGAGTCGGTTACGTACGAGGAAGGATTAGCACCCTCGTAACGCCCAAAATTGGTACCTAGTTGATTAGTTAATGTCTTGATGTCGAGAATTGAAAAACTTTGAAGAATTAAATATACGATCCTTGCATTAAAATGTTGAAAATTTTCAGGAAAAGAAGCATATTTCACGTTAATCGAGAAAAAGCATCATATCCAGTAAGTTAGGACACAATGTTTTGAATCTCGATGTGCAAATGAATGCCGAAAATTTACTTATTTAAGATATTTAGCTATCTCGGATTTTAAAGAAAGGGGATCAGGCCCAGTAAGTTAGGACTTGATCTTTCCTTAATTTCTAAAATCGTTTAAAGCTTAAGTTTGAAAAAGACTCGTGTATTTAGATTCATCGTGAAAATCGAAACCCAGTAAGTTAGGCTACGACATTCTCGAATCTAGACACGAGATGCCATTTATTTAGAATAAATTTGACATATTGAGTAAAAACACGATGTTGCGATAAAAGAAATGCAAAAACGGATGACATTATTAATATACATAGCAAACCTAATGAATACGGTGGTGTAAAGATAATACGAGCAACAATAATAATAAGATAAAATAAAAAAGACAAACCCATAATATACAAAACAAATATACAAACAAATAATATTAAAACATTATAAAAGAATAAAATAAAAATAATAAAACGTAAATAAATGAATGAATTAAGAAAAGAATAAAATGAAAAAAATATATATATATATATGTACATCAATATAAAATTAAAAGATATATATATATATATATATATATTAAAGTATGCATATATATTTATGAAAGTTAAAAATATGTACATAAATATATAGACATGTATATAAGTTAAAATATAAGCACACATATATATACATATATATGTACATGAATTAAAATATATGAATATATATACGTATGTACATGTATGTAAAAGTGTGAGTCGGGAAACATATATATCTATATAACAAATAAAAATATGTATATATATATATATATATATATATATATATAACAAAACTTGGAATCAAAAGAGTTCATGGCAATAATAATATAATATTAATGATGTTATGCAACTGTAATAACAATATGAACTAATTTAGAAATAAAATAACTAGAATAACAAATGAAGGGTTAAGTTGAAACTTAAACGAAATTTGGGGCCAAAAACAAATAAAAGAAAACAGGAAAGGGTTAAATCAAGTCGCGCAAAAGAAGAGGAGGGCCAAATGGGAAATATTCCCATGTTGATTAAACGGTGCCGCTTCAGAGAGGTACGTGCACATGGCCTATGGGCCAAATTGAAATAGAAACAAAATTTTATGGCCAAAATTAAGTAAAATAGAAAATTGCATTGAATATGCCACAAAATCAGAGGGGTTAATTGCGCAAATGAACCCATAAACGAAAACACGCGGATCCTTCCCCCAGGGTCGGGTTACCGTTCGGGTCAAGGCCGAAACGACGCCGTTTTGGCTCCTGACCCCTCTTGCAAAAACAGCGCCGTTTTAATTAGGGTATTTAAGTTAAAAAGTTTTTTTAAAAAAACATTCAGCCCCTCATTTTAAAAAAAACTGAATCCTTCCCCTCCTTTCACAAAACCTTTCCCCCTTTACTCTGGCCCGAGGTTCCGGCGCACCTCTTCCGTAGCCTCGCCGGCGGTGGCGATTGGAGGTGCAAAATCGGGTCTTTTTAGCCCCATTTGAAGCCAATAATTCCTTGGAACCCGAATTCGAGGTTGGGTTCATTAAAAAATGGGCCAAAATCGAAGGGAAAATGAGGAAACCGTTCGCTTTCCCCCTTCTCCGGTGAGGCGCAGGTAAGGCTTTTCCTTTTCTTTTCTTTTTTGTTATTTTCTAGTATGAACAATAAAGAAAAAAACAAAAATAAAAAAATGAACAGAATAGAAGAAAAATGAAGAGAAAAAAAAACCTTTTAAGAAATCTTTTTCTTTTTATTTCTCTCTAATGTTCGTGAAAAATCCAAAAGAAGAACCCCCCTTTTACATTTGTTTGATTAAACTTTTATAGCCGTTTTGGATTACAGTGCATGCTACTGTTCTATATTGTTCTTTACACTGCTATTGCTTCCTATTTTGCAGGTGGGGTAAGGTCAATGGAAGGATTTTCCATCTTGGTGCAAGGCCGCACCAGAGGAGCAGACCTCGGGCGATGGGCGTGCTGACACTGCACATGGGGGCAACGGCGCAAAGGGGGCATTAGGGTTTCTGAAAACTTTAGGTTGTGGGCTTGGGGTTTGAGTTTGGTTTTGGGCCTTGGGTCTGTTATTGTAATTGGGCCCGGGCTAAAATTGGGCTTGTACAAACCCAATTCACTTTTTAGGCATAACTACCATTTTGCCCCTATACTTTTGATTAATTCCAATTTCGTCTCTAGGCTTGGAAAATGAAATTCATGCAATTCAATCATTAATCCAAGCCTAGCTGAATTTTTCATGTAACATTTACAGCTCATGTATTTCATAAAAATTAGAAATTTTCCATGAATTTTACATCTTTACAATTTAGTCCCTAAATCACAATTTCCTCAAAATCCACTTTACAAAAGTTGTTTATCTATCAACAACCTTTCATTTTCTACCATAAATTTCAAAACTTCAGCATATTCATCCATGGAAAAACTTTAATACTTTAATAATTTTACAAATTAATCCCTAAAATAGATAGATTAGGTTATTACGATCTCGAAAATATAAAAATTACTAAAAACGGGACATGATTACTTACCCAATTAAGCTTGCTTGAATTTCTCTCTCTTAGCTAGGGTTTCCATAGAAAAATTGGGAAGATGATATAAAATGATGATATTTTCTATTTAGTTAAAATATCATCTTTTATTATTTTATTTTTCCAATTTAGTCCTTTTTTTCTTAAATTTCCATGGATGAATCATCATAAATATCTACTAATTACATTTAATGGTCTAATTCCATATAAGGACCTCAAATTTTGAATTCTATAGCTATTTACTACCTATAGCTACTAGAATTCAACTTTTGCATTTTATGCAATTTGGTTCTTTCCTCCTAATTAAATATAAAACCGGTAAAATTCTCTTATAAAAATTTTCATACGTCTTTCCTATCATAATGTAGACCATGCAATATTATTAAAATAAATTTTCTTTCTAACTCTGATTTGTGGTCCCGAAACCACTATTCCGATTTTATTGAAAACGGACTGTTGCAAGATCGATCGAATCAGTTGAACTAGATTTTTTTATTTTGTTTTAAAATAATTTATTCAATTGAACTAAACAAATCGATGGTCTAACTGGTTCACCCATTAATCTAGTTCTGAAAAACCTTAGCTTTCAGCCTTTCACATTTATTTTATTGATTTTAAAAACATGTCAAATTATGCTATTAGTCGTTATACTTTGTGTAAATCATGGATTTAGTTATTATACTTTAATTTGGTTAATTTTAGTTTGTGTACTTTCCAAACTGGTCAATTTTAGTTTATGTATGTGGGGTGTGCTTCGTATTCTTCTCTCAGTTAAACTCTGCTATCTTTTCATTGGACTCTAATTATTCCAGAGATATTTTAGTATGATTGGAACTCTAGCCTAAGCCTATTTAAAGGGGCCACTGTATCCCTGTGTTGATATGCCAATCAACAAGTTTTCTTGGAGGCGACAATATGTAGTCGCATATGAGTTTCGATGAGAGTTTTATGGTAATTATGGAGAGTATTTTATACTCATTTGTGAGAGAGCTCTATGAGAGTTTTACTAGTTTGCTCTTTCGGATCTTGAGCTTTGTATTAAGAGTTTTGGGTAATGTACATGTTGTACATTTAAGTTATTTTCTCCATATTGTACTCTCGTTTGTTTACTCTTTAGTAAAAAGCCAAAGCCTCATTTGTCCGCAGTTTTTCTCTCTTTGAGAGTTTTTCACATAAAATATTTGTGTTCATTCTTGTCGATCCCCAACAATGTACTTTTTAAATTTTGAAATTCAAGTCGTGGCTTAAGCAACAACAATTAAATCCATGTTTGGTTAAATTTTATTAGCCTTATACTATACGTAAAGTTATAGATTTAGTTAAAGTTTTCCGATTGGATCATTTTTTGTCCCTTAACTTTTAAAATTTCAAAATTCCAGTTTTGATGAAAACGACAACAGTTCAATCCATTTACTTTTTTTTAATAATACGTGAAAATAATAAACTGACATTGCACAACACACGCGATAATATGTTTATCGCATCAAATTTTAAAACAACAAAACAAAACTTAATTTAATAGCTACCATCCAATCATCACTAAAATTTTAAAATTTAGAAAATATAATGATTAAAAATAACCAAATTAAAATATAAAAACTAATAGTAGAATTTAATCATGATGTATCTATATCATATAAAAATTATACTAAGTTTTGTGTCACTTAACTCATTTACCAACTCATCAATCAAAAGATAAGAAATATTTTCTTTCAAAAAATTAATTTATTTTTCTTTCAAAAATTATTTTCAATTAACATTATTATTTCTCACCCATCGAGTAGGTGTGATTAACTTTAGTACTATAGTGTTATTTGATAAAATGAAAAATTAAATATTAAAAATTTAAGTACGGAATTTTATTATGAATTATCAAACGACTTAAAAATATTCCTTTCTATTGAAAAATTAATTTAATTTAAAATTAAATATTAAGTAATTTAATTTTTAAGCACGTTTGATAATCTATAATAGAAAGCAAATGATAAAATTTTTCAATGAAAATATGAAAATGATAAGCAATAAGGAAATATTTATAGTATTTTTAAAAATTCTTTTTATTGTTTTTTTATCTCTTTTTTAACATTACACTTTAAATACTTTACATTTAAAATTTGAAAAATTACATCGATTGAGCTTAGTTCGATTGTTACGGGTATTGTTGCCCATGCAAAAGAATGTAACTTTAAGTGCGTTGAAACGTATTATCCTCATATTTAAGGGTTGGGAAGGGAATTACCACTATTATATTAGGTACCAAACTTACACTATTTATAGCATTTAATAATACCATTCATAAATATTTATTTTAATGGTCAAAATCAATGACAAACACACAAAGCTCATAGGTTAAATTATGCTATAGGTCTTTGTATTTTTAAGAACTTAGCATTTTTATTTTTTAAATTTTAAAAACCAGGTCCAATTGTTAATACTATTGATTTATTTTGGTTAATTTTGTTGGTGCGACATTTTGAGCTTTAAAAAAAATCAATGTTACTGAAAATTGACGTTATAATGAACCTGAATTTAATAAAATAATTTTAATAATGTTAACAGATGGACTTGAATTTTGAAATCTAAAAAATAGAGGGACTAAATATCAAATTTAAGAAACATATAGAGACTTATGGCATCATTAACTATGGAGGCTGATAAGGGAGAGTCAAAATGCTGAGGTGGCAAGGCATCACGAAACCGTGGCTAAAAAGTAAATGTTGTAGAAAGATCTCGCCGCTAATTCCGTTTACATTTGAATATTTGACCTTCCTGATCCAAGTGGGGCACAACTCTTTTAGTGAAACACTCGAGTTTAAACTTTTTTCGAAATTACTGATATTTGAATTTTAGAAATGATATTGTTAAGAGGTATAATCATAAATTCTAAATATAGACGATAAAATAGATATAAAAATGTTAAAAGAAACTTATTTTGAAATTTATAAATGTAATAAAAAATTAATTAGATATTGCTAATAAAACTTTGGCATGAGGTTATGAACTCTAAAGGTTCGGATTTCATTCTCACCATTTGCAAATTGCAATTATGATATGTATGGGTCTCACTATCATCATATTTGTATTCCTTGTGTGAGTTTTATCTGACTTTTTATTTATTATGCATCGACTAGATTCTAGTTTCAAGTCGAGTGTTATAATATTCAAATTCAACTTCTTTTCGGGTAAATTACATTTAAGGTCACTAAATTATTAATAAGCTTACGTTTTGATAACTAAACTTCAAAAAGTTACAAAATGGTCATTGAATTATTCGAAGTTTCTATTTAAGTATATGGACTATTAAGTTTTTTTTTAAAAAAAGTTTGGCTAACGAGCTCCAAGTATCAATACGGTGGATCAGTACCCATCGACAAGTAGAATAACTTACTCTAAATCTAAGTTAATCTGACGGTTAGTGTTAAATATTGAAAAAGAAAGATGTTCAGATTTTGGTTTCAAAAATTCTTGACATTCAAAGTTATTTTATGAAAAAAATTAAATTACAGAAGAGAAAGTAAATAAAAACTTTCGATTAGTATAGGCGGTGCAAATAAGGAAGGTCACACAACAATGAATTTAACAACTTGCTTACTTAAATAAAATTTTTTAAATAATTTAACGATCATTTTGTAATATTTTTAAATTCAGTGATCAAAACGTAGACTTTACATCATTTTTTTCCCACCTCTAATTATTATTTTCTCATTATTCCATTATCTTCCACGTCAATTTTTCGTCACTAATTATTGGACCCACACAACGCATAATAGAAGAAAAAAAAAATAATGAAAGGAAAAAAAATGGTCAAAATTAAGCTCAATATTCATTTCCTCATCGACCCACAGCGCACGTTAGTCTCTACCAGCAGCTCCTTCGCTAGCCCTAGGGTTTACTTTCCTTTCTGGCTAACTTTTTCCTTTGATTTTTCTTTCAATTCAGTCCTTTTTTCCTCATTCTACCAAAAGGATGAAGATCTACACTGGGAATTCATAATTACAAAACCTGGTATGTTTTTTCTCCCCATTTTCTCTCTCTCATTTATATATATTTTTAATTTTTACTTGCGGTTTTAATCTTATTGTGAAATTGATTGAATTTTAAGATATGGGTTTTGGTTTTTGGGACTAATTGTTTTTTAAATGTTTGATCTTTATTGTAATCTGCATATCTGAGCATATCTGAGATTTGTTTTTTTGAGTTTAGGTATTTTTATGTTTATGATGCAGGAAACTGAATTAGGGTTTTGAGCCATTCTTTGGGGGAAATTTGAAGGATTTATATTTAGGGTTTTTGGGTTTGGTTGATTTTTGGTGGAGATTTGAACTTGGAATCATAAAGTTTGATGCTTTTTTAGTTACTACACTTTTGTAGCATATGTGAAGTTTTAGGTTGTTGCTGTGAAAGATTTCTAGCTGGTGCTTAAGCTTGAATTTTAAGGGTTTTTTTTTTTGGATATTTTGTTGAAGGTTTTGAGTGGTTTGATTTTGTGGGTGTTTGGAAAACTTGGGGTTAGTTTGTTGTGGTTCGGTTTTGTGGTGAAATGGATAATTCGAAGAATCGGCTTAATGATCATCTTGGTGTGAACAAAATCGGGAAGAATATAAAGAAGAGCCCGTTGCATCAACCTAATTTCGCTAATAATGCAACTAGGCAACAGCCTCAGCCTCAAGTTTACAATATTAGCAAGAATGATTTCAGGAACATTGTTCAACAACTCACTGGTTCACCGTCACATAATGATCCTTTGCCAAGGCCTCCACAGAATCCACCAAAACCCCAAAGTATGAGGTTGCAGAGAATTAGGCCTCCACCATTGACACCAATCAATCGGCCTCATATTCCTCCCCCGGCTCCTGTCCCTGCCCCTGTTCCTGCTCATGCACCGGCTCCGGTTCCACCTCCTGGTCCATATAATAACCCTGGCTTAGTTAGGCCTGGACCACCTGGTCAATATGGACAACCACCATCTACAATGATGCAACCTATGGTTCCTGGTGATGCTCCATGGGCAAACACAGCTGACTCTCCTATATCTGCTTATATGCGATATCTTCAAACTTCTCTTATAGATCCAAGTCCAGTTGGAAATCAAGTTCAACCTCAACTACATCCGCTGGTTCCAGGGCAACCTCACCTTCCACCACCGTCTTCCGGTTTACTTCCTAATCCACCAATGCCGGCTCTTCCTTCACCAAGAGGAGTAAATGGTCCTGTACCAATGGCACCTAATCTCCCTCATCCACGTATGAATGGTCCCATTACACCAATGTCCAATCTGCCATCACCACGAATGAATGGACCTGGCCTTTTACCTTCACCAACTTCTCAGTTCCTTTTGTCATCACCTACTGGCTATATGAATTTGTTGTCCCCTCGCTCCCCTTACGGTTTACTTTCTCCCGGGGTTCAATTTCCTCCACTTAGTCCTAATTTTGCTTTCTCCTCCATGGGTCAACCAGGGGTTTTAGGTCCAGGGCCTCAACCTCCACCATCTCCTGGTTTTTTCCCATTGTCACCTTCTGGTTTTTTTCCCTACCCCAGTCCAAGATGGAGGGATCAATAATCCTAGTTCCATACTCGTTGAGGAAATTGGTACCTTTTTCATGCTCGATCGATTTCAAGTACAATGTATACTGCTCATGTAAGTGTTTTCTTTATTTTCTTTCTGTCTTTTGTATTGTCCATATTGATTTCGCAAGTTTGCACTTAGGCTTTTATAACTGCTGCAATGCTCTTTGTATCCTCGGGACAAGTTTTACATAGGAATATAGTGAAGATATTGGATAACTTTTGAGTTTGAACATCCTGACAGCATCTGTAAACATGAAAGGAGGGTCGCACTCTTAGGATCTCAGGTAAAAAAAGGAAAATTCGTAGGTAGGTAATTTAGTTGAAAAGTTCTTATGTTATTGTATTGTTGTGTATCGAATCCTAGTTAGTTTTAGTTGAATTCTTGTTCATTTGAATGAGCTTGTGGCAATAAAATATTCAAGCACTCTTCATTATTTGTTTTGTCCATGTCAATTAAAATAAAAGGGTTCTTGGTGTTAAAATGAGACTCCTTTTGCAAGTGTTATGATGCTTAATGTTTCACTTTGTTTGATGATTCCCATAGGTATAGTTGTACATATGAGGGGTTCCAATGGTGTCATATTTTGTGTTGCTTCATATATATATATATATATAGGTTAAAGTACCTGGGAGGTCCCTATATTTTAGGGACTGGATCAAATTAGTCTCTCTATTATTAAATAGACCAATTTAGTCTCTAAACTATTAAAAAGAATCAAATAAGTTTAAATTGTAACAAAATTAACATTTATTGTATAAAAAATGTCTTGAAAATTATATTTCTCAATTGCAATTCAATTCCAAACAAAAGATTTCATGTATTGCGTCATAAAAATCTTAAAAGATTTAACTCTATTAAACGGTAAATGTTAGCTTTATTCCAGATGGTCTTATTTGATGGATTAAATTTGGTACAGTCCCTGTAATATAGTGATCTCTAAGGGACTTTCACCTAAAAATATGTGTATATATATATGTTATATATATATGCTTTGGAAGTTGGATTGAAGCTTAGGGTTTGTTGAGAGAATGGATAGAAACAAAGCTTTAGGGGAAAGTGTTTCGATATGCTTGACTTTGAATCCATTAGAGACATTAGCCTGCTTTCCTTTGAGGGGAAGGAAATGGACCATCTTTCATTAAAATTTAAGATTTTTTTAAAAAAAATTATGTTAGTTTTTGTATTTTGTGACTTTACTAGATTGATTATTATTTTTTTGTTTTTTGTGAAGGTTTTTTTTGGTAATTTTAGGTTAAATTTTGCTATTATTCCTTGCACTTTAATTTGGTCAATTTTAGCATTATGCTTTTCAAATTTTAAAATTTCAGTCCAAATGATAACTGTTAAATTTATTAAGTTTTGGTATTTCCAATATCTAATGCGACAAACATATTATCATGTGTAATGTCATGTTAGTTTATTATTTTCACATTTGCTCACTAAAGATTCAGTATTGTCATTTGTATTAAGGTTGATATTTCAAAATTTAAAAAGTACAGAGATTTAGAATGATCTAATTGGAAGATATGGGCTAATTCTACAACTGTAAGCATAGTATAAGATTTGTGAAGCATAGACATGGACATGCATTACAAGTACATCACGGTGACACGATGATTTTCAAAAAAATAAGGATATGAGTACGCCAAGACATAGCAATAATTTTTTATATATATATTTTAATGTTAAAATACTTTATTTGTTTACCACCATATATTAAAATAATAGTAGCATTTGTTAATCTAATTTAATCTTAATTAATTAAAATATTATAAGTTAATTTTTTTTATGAATGAAATGTTATTTGTAATAGTTTCTAAAACTCAAACTATAGCGTGAGTTAAATAAAAAAACAACCAAAGCCCATTAACTAAAAACAACTTAATAAAAAAATTAGCTCTAGAGACAATCATTTCTTTCTACTGCCACAAGTCTTCTTCCTCTTTTTTCTTCTTCATCAGCAGACTGCTTCTTCTGCTCGCCGGCCGCCAGTTGTTCGTGTCCGTCCGTATCCATTTCCGAACACAAGTGTCTTGACCATGCGTTCCTTTTTTTCTTTGATATATTTCGACATATCCTGTACGTATTCGAGTATATCGGCTTGTCCGTGTCGAACACTCGTATGACACCGGTACGAGAGGAGAAGAGCTTTGTCTTTGCTTCATAGCATAGGAATAGCAATTGAATTTAACAAAATGGATGTAATTGCTAGTGTTTGAGTCAAGAATAAAATTTCAAAATTTTAAAAAGTATAGGACTATAATTGCACAATTTGAGGAGTATAGGGATTAAAATTAATCAAATATGGGTATAGGAATTAAATCTATAACTTTCACAAAGTAAAATGACTAATATAAGAATTTAACCTAATTTTTCTATTCAAATTGGTGTCTGTTTAACCTGTATTTTAAATTTAAATGATGTCAATCTCAAATGACTTAAACCTTAAGTAACTCGAACCCCAAATTGACTTAGGGACTTTAACTATAGTACGTACGTATGTCACGGGGTTAGAACTTTTTTCTCGCAAACGGCCTTATGTGATTTCTTAACTCAAAAATGGAATCATTATAAATAAAGGGGAAGACTTTATTTATAGTTAAGCTCCCTAGATCCAATAGTATAAATCGGATTACAACAATAGCTGAGATTAGTTCCCATAGGGATTTAAATTTTATACATGTTTATCATTTAGGATTTACAATAATTATTCTGGTAAAATACAATGTTTACAATTTAACTAGGACTCAAGTAGATGGACCTTTAGTCTCTTCCCAGTAATGGGTCAATCCCATTGGGCCGAATGACCCCCAATGAACAAGAGGGAACATCAGAGTGTGCCTTGGCCGTGGACTTCTTTGTGTCGCCCATGACACGTATATATACTTGTCAAGTTGGTAGATTGGATTAGTTTAGGTTGGCTCAATTTAGATTGGATCAAAACGGTTTTAAATTTTTTCGATTCTACTTAAAAATAAATTTATCAATATTAACAATTAAATTTAAATTTTAAAATATGAAAAATAGAGAAATTAAATTCTTAAAAATTAAAATGTGAAAACTTATGGCATATTTCTAAACGAAATCAGTAATCCAATGAGCACCAGCATAAATAACTTTCACAATATAGGTTACGATGTCAAGGTTATTCAGGTCCAAAGATCATTAACATGCTATACAATGCCTTTAGCCCCTTAAATCTATACAAACCAATGTTTTTAGAATATGATCCATAGTTGATTTGAATTGGTTGGATTAAAAATTATTATTATTTAAATAAAAAATATTTAAAAAATCAGTTTAATCGATTTAATGTAATTTTTAAATTGATATTCTAATCGATTTGAATCAATCGATCCAATAACACTAAATTTAGTAAAACATTTAATATATATCGCGAGTTGGTAATTTATCGTTTATCTTTTATCATATTATCCTAATAACATAAAAGATGTAGGCTTTAAGCAAATAACATCTCTTATTTTAAGGATTAGGAGGTTATGAGTAATTTAAGTGCTGTATATAAAAAAAGTTGAAAACTAATTATTCGTAACTTGAAACATATATTTTAAGGCGAGTTTGGTTTTACCTTACACCTTGTAATCTCATATTCCAAATTAAAATTACATTTCGGATACCCTTATTTCACATTTTCAAATAATGTCAAGATGTTGTAATATAGGATGTAATTTTAATACCACAAAGTTATCTAAGATTACGAGCATAATTTGAAACTTTGGATAAATTTATCATATGTTTTATTATTTTAACAAGTTTGGTATTTCTTTTCGTATAAAATTTAAGTCTAATTAAAATAAAAATCTCTTTTTTCTTACCAGTTACATATTGATTCTAATGATTTATTTATTAGCATATTAATTATAAATATATATATATATATATATATATATATATATATGATTCATAAAATTTTTCAACATCATATATATATATATATATATACACTTATTAATATATGCATTGTAATGAAAACAAGAATTGTCATAGTTTATCATAGTTTTATGAAAACAGAGGCTAAAAATAATTGAAGGATTAAATTTGCTTAAAAAATTCTATATTAAAGACAATTTAGTAAAATGTGCTTTTAGGTAATCTTATATTCCTTTAATCAAGCACCAAAATCTTACATTCTAGTCAAATGAACCGAACATGGTAATAATGTATCATACTCGACATGCCACTGTTTGTGAAAATAAAAAAACTTTGCCATCATTATACCAAATAATTTTATATGTAAGGTTAAATTCTACTATTAATCTTTGTACTTTGCAAAAGTTATGAATTTAGTCCTTTTACTTTATTTTGATCAATTTCAATCTGTGTGTACTTTTCGAACCGGTCAATTTTAGTCCTTATACTTTTCAAATTTTGAAATTTAGTCTTGACCAAACAGTAATAGTTAAATATGTTTGTCGCATCAAATTTTGAAAATAGCAGAATTTAACATTTACTACTTGGTAAGGATCAAAATCTTAAAAAGTAAAAAGTAAAAAAAGACTAAATTCACAACTTCCGTAAAATATAGAAATTAATAGTAGAATTTAACCTATATAATAAAACAATATTGTAATTATAGGTAGAAAGTACACAAAATCTTTGATTTTTTTAACAGACAAGTTGGCCACTTGCATTGCAAAAATCAATGAAAATTGGCCTTTCGCCATCTAAAAAGAGCAAAGTCCTTTTCCATAACCCTAAACTTTGTTTTCATATGTGGGATATTATTATAGTGCTTCTTCACGTGGCTTAGATTAATACTTTTTTTAAAAAAAATTGTCTCCACCATTCACTACATTAGTAATCATTATCTAAATCCATATGACCACCTTAATTCATGGTTTGCAGTATTTATTAAATTGGTATAATTTTAGGTTTTATCCTTGTATTATACTAAATTTGAAAATTTCGTCCCTTTAAAATTTTGTTAATCAGATGATGTGGACTAATATAAAGCCTAAGTATTTTTTATTATTATTTTATTATACTCTAAAACGAAATAATTTTATTTTATGTGGAATATTTTTACTTCACTCGATATATAAGATAGTAATCTTAATATTAATATGAACAAAAGATAAAAGTTACGTCAAACTAAAATATAGATATGACTTTTTTATATTTTTCATATCTATTTTATGGTTCATGTTTTAGGTTCATAATTGCTTTTCTCAACAACATCGCCATCAAAATTTAAACTAAATTCACCTATTGGGAGTTCAAGTATATTCACTTTTCTTTTACACTTTGAATACCCAATCTGGCTAATTAGGTTAAAAGACACTGCCTCGAGATTCTATTTCTATATTTAGTTTTTAAGGCTTTTCTATTTTTATTAATTGTTGTTTTTTATGTTGGTTTTACGTTTTATGTTTGAGGTTGTTTTTTGAATAATATCATAAAATTTGTATTCTTTTTAAAAATACAATGTGTTTTTCAACCGTACCCAATATTTGCTAATAATTTTATTTTTATTGTAGCAAGTCACAATATACTTTTATAAGAAAACGTAATTGTGTTGTTTTTTTTGTCGGAATTAAATTATATATTTTTACAATAGTAAAATGTAATTTCACTATTTTAATAGTCTATATCTTTATAATTTTTAAAGGGTTAAATCAATTTTTTTATTATTTTTGGGGGGCAAAAGTACAATTTTAACATTACTAATTTAAAATTTTATAAATTATAAAGGTCCTAAATGAGAAATTTTCTATTTTAGGGGGGGGGGCGAGATCCCTACCAGCCCCCCTTGGCTCCGCCACTGCACAAGTTGTATTAAAAAATTGATGTGTATTAAATATTTGTATAAGATACTTATCAATCCTTTGACCTTGTTTGTGAAGTCTAAATATTCCACTGATAATATACCAAATATTTTTCCTAATAAAAGTTAAACTAGTGGTTGGATTGATTAGATAGAAAAACTATTAGGCACTCAAGAATTTTGAAAGAATTAACTTTCTATCTATGATCATAATTAACCTCGTCTCAAAATTATTCAAAATAATATAAAATAGTGTATCAATAAGATTAAAATTAATATTAATATTCTTTTCAAAATCAATATTTATTTTTATCAAAAGAAATAATTATATTTGATATTTAACAATTTCTAATATAATTTCAACACTACTTATAGTTATCCAATTTAAGAAATAATATCTTAGTTAGTAGGTAACCTTTTAATGGTAAATGGCATTTTATACTCATTTGGTAAGTTTACAATAATTGAATTTTGATTTTTTTTGTTGTCATTTGGTACAACACTAAAATGGAAGTTTTAAAATAGATTAGAGTGCATTATAGATGAGAAATCATAATCTTACATATTCTTACTCATGGGTTGAGTTTGTTACCATGAATAAAGAAAATGATGATTATGAAAGATATAGACAAAATGAGATGGAAATATTCCTTTTAGGAGAAAATGCATAAGATTTGTGATGATGGGATGTTAATTTGGAGGTTAAACACTACTACTTCAAGTCTTGGAGGTGGGTGATATATATGATTAGGGTGAAATTAAATTATAATTTTAATAGTCTATATTTTTATAATTTTTAAATGATTAAATAAAATTTTTATCATTTTTAGGGGCCAAAGTGAAATTTAATTTTACTAAATTAAAATTTTAAAATTGTTAAAAAGTCTAAATGGACAATTTTCCATTTTAGGGCCACTTGCAAATATGCTCTCTTTTGCTTTAAGAAAATAAATTAAATCTTGAACATAATATTTAGATTAATATATGGTAAATGTAAAATTTAAATTTTAAAATTAAAATTTAGAATTTAGAGTTAATTGTAAAATACTAGAAGGACAAAATGATATTTTAATTGTTTGCATTTTCCCCCAATTGGGATATTAAAAAATGGAGTAAAGCTAAAGAAAGCAAGGAATTCCCAATTCCATTTCCTTTCCCTCTCTCTATAAAATTCACTTGTCCAAATGAAAAAAAGGAATCTCTTTTCCCTCACTTCACTTAACATTTCCTCCTTCTTTCCCAACATATTGTAAAATTAAATTATTATGAAAGAGGATAAATTAAATATTTTTTATGTAAACATATGAGGCATACCTAGTGTCATCAAAATTATATGTACGTGTTAAACTTTATATAAAATGAATCATTAACGTGTCAAAATTTATTTAAATTTATAATACTTCGAAGACAAAAAATGATAACGTGAATCGATATGGAAAATTGTGTAAAATATGAGATAAATTAAGAAATAATACCATTATAGCTAACAAGTGTTTGGTGCAAATCCCCTTGCTACGAATATTTTTGAAAAGATAAATTGCTGGCAATAAAATGTGCTTCATTCAAAGATAAATCTCTTTATTTTTCCATGGTTTCCACGGTTAGACAACCTTCTTGCATATGTCCATAACAACCACAACAACCACATTGAAAACAAATCTCCCCTATAAGTGATCATCAATTCTAATTTTGGAGATGAGAGGTCATAGCCCCATTCTAGCAAATCTCCCCCTAATTCCATCTTCTCTATTATAATCAATATCACCCACCTCCCTAATAGCTCGTAGTAAGCTATTCTTATACATTGCACTCCACGACTTCGTTCAAAGAAAGTTTTGAGGTGGAGAATGACAGTGCCCATAACTAAATCATGAGATACTTCCCATACACAACCCAAGGACCCTTAGCCAAAACCGTCGTATAATCCTCCATAAACTAAATTTTACCATATAATGGTCATTCTCAAAATTCATTAATGGGAACATTTGAGATGATTTTCATAGAGCAAACGTTTTGTTCAGTAAAGCATTAAAGTCAATATTTCAACCAGAAAGCTTGATAACCACCGTTTTTGACATATTCATCTACATCAAACACTAAGGGTGAGTTTGGATAGGCGGTGCGTTTACTTGCGGTTAGTGTAAAAACAGCGGTGGCGGTGAGATTAGATACTGTAGTGATACTGTAGCATGAGACAAAAAGTAAACTAAACGCACCGCACTCAATCGTCCATCCAAACCCACCCTAAACCTTATCAGAGAAATGAAAATAAAATACATTAAATGAAGAAAAAACTTCATTCAACGCAAGCTTTAATTATATAATAATTATTTTCAGTTGAATACTTTATAGGGCATATACCTAACCTGACAATTAATTAAAGAATGTTGGAGTTTGGGGATAAGATTTTTAAGCACCATACTACTAGCTGATCTATCTCTATTTTTGCCACAAACATATCCCTAAATCTATATATGGATATAGATAATTTGCATCTAGATCATATCTACCTTGAGAATATGCATCTATATTATTATAAAATGCGCAACTAAATTTTATATCACCAATTAAGTGACTCAATTATTAAATTTATTAATATTTTTATATTCTTTAAATTAAACCTCAGTAAAATAATAATATACATGCCGATTGAGTCTTAGCCCAGTTGGTATCGATATTATTGTCAATGCAAGAGAACATGGGTTCGGCTACGTTGAAATGCATTATTCTCTTATTTAAGAGTTGGGGAGAGGCTATGAGTAGTTTTAGGTATTGTGTCAAAAAACAAAGATTAAGAATCATATATGATCTTACACTCATATAAAAGGAAGTATATAAAAATAATAATATACATAATAAATCTATACTTACTTTATATAAAGAGATTGATTGGGTTTGTGTCGCTCTTTAATTAAGTCCCAACTCAGTTCTTAAATTACTAAAAGACTATTATTTTAACAAATCAATAAATATTATTTTGAGGATATTTTATCTTTTTCATATAAAATCCTAAAAAATATATACGGCATGATGAGATTTAAACCCAAAATTCCATAACATTTTTTGCTAAATAATTTAATCTTAAATTTCAAGAATCATCCATTTAGAGATAAAAATAGAACTACTTTCTAAATATATAAAATAGCATGCCTATAAGTCTTCGTACAACATTAGAGGTAGGGGATAGGGTAATATAGTTTGAATCCGTGTTAAATAAGCGGCTAACTAGAGTTTTAATCACCGCTCCATTCAAGTCAAGATATAAGTCGTGATTGAAGTATTAAAAAATTAAACAAATAATTATAGTACATTTAAGGAAAAAAATATGGCCTATATATAATGTTGGTCGGTTCTCGTACAATATTAGGTGAATTATTGGTGCCACTATTGGGAAAGATATGACTTAGTTAAACTTGAATTACGTATTAGGATCTAATATCGATATTCTTTTACTTATAATTTGTATTTTTATTAATAATATAATTTAGAAAATTAATTTAAAATTTCAAACCTTAAAATCTTAAATTTATTTCTATATCATTATCATATGTATTTTTGAAGAAAAATAAAATTAACTACATTTATTTTTTATTCTTCTCAAAATCACAATTTCATTTAAAAATATGATCTTATTCGATTCTAGATTTAATTGAAATTTAAGTATTATACCAAAACTTACAATTAGAGATGGCAACAGGGAAGGCGATTCTTTTACCAGCTCTGACCTTGACCTGGTACTCCCCCAGCATAATCTAATCTCAACTCAATTCAAAATCAAATATTAATTTATCTACCCCAAACTCCGATTGGAAAAATCAGAGGTATACCTGTGTTAGTATTTGTTAGGCCTAGCCTCTTTATTCAATTCAATTAGATGTTAATTTAATGTAAATGAACCATAACTATGTAAACCTATTCCTAATAGATTGACCCCAAAATAGCATATCCAAATTATAAGAAATCCCATAGAAGCCACAAGTGCGGAATTTACACCTTCCAAATTTTTATTTGTTCGGGTATGGAAATAAATCGCGAATACGGTCCAAGTAATAAACGCCCAATTTTCCTTTGGGTCCCAATTCCAATATGATCCCCATGCCTCATTAGCCCATACGGCTCAATATGTCATAATTTTTAATAATACTATTATTTATTTT
This sequence comes from Gossypium raimondii, assembly GCF_025698545.1. Classification (NCBI taxonomy): domain Eukaryota; kingdom Viridiplantae; phylum Streptophyta; class Magnoliopsida; order Malvales; family Malvaceae; genus Gossypium; species Gossypium raimondii. The sequence goes on along the minus strand of NC_068566.1, from coordinate 47,846,707 downwards.
TTAAGTATAATCTTTTTTGGTACAATGATAATTCGAATCTAAGCTATTCCTAGAGAAGAAAAATACTTAATCAATAAGCCACAACAAGAAATTTTTAAATATAATTATACTAAAGTAAATATTAATATAAATTTTATTATCATATTTTAAATTGAAGTTATATATAACAATTATCTCAGAGTTAGATTGGAAATATTTTTCTTACACTCAATCCTAATTCCGATTTCGACTCAATCAAACTAATTGAAGAATTAAATCTGATACAACTAAGAAAAAAATTAAACTCATTTCAAAACTCGATTAAAAAAAAAAAAACTTTATCCTATCAAATTGAGTAAAATCGAACTCATATCATTCGGATTTTATGGAAATCACCACTTAGGACTCTCCTTTCCATCCTAAAATTTCATTCTTTAAACAAAAATCTTAGCTCCATCAAGAAACCAAACGTGCCCGAACCTCGCAGATCGTTAAAACATTTACATTATTGACGAAAATCCCACCATATTGTACCGAACATGTTCTTTTTTTTTTCATTACACATACTAAATCATGAGCAACAACATGTAATAATAATAATAATAGTAAAACATAATAAATGTATGATCTCTTGAGTTGCAATCCAATAATATAAGAGCCGACTTAAAATTTAAACTATGATAACCCCACCAATAAGACATCAAAAAACCCACCAATAAGACGTCAAAAAATTGGGGCAGTGATAATAGCTGTTGTAATAATTATAAACTGTGCATGATTGTGATCCGTCGATCCATATCATTTGTTGTCAATAATATTGTAGGATCAATGTCTATATAAAGAAGAAACCTTTTTCACCAACACCTGTTAAATCAAGTGATTAAAAATATTAGGAATAGTTAATAATTTTTTGACCCAATATTAAGAGCATTATGTTGTAGGCATGAGAGCTTGGTTCGATCCCAAATAATTTGATTCATTATCCTCCTCTAATTATAAAATAAATGATGAGTAAGGTCTTAAATTTCAACAGAAACTAAAGTAAACCGAAAGAGCTTACCTCTTAAAATGAAATAATTTAACGCTACTCCGCTTCAAATTTAATGAAAATCTTTCTGGTTTTGGAATGTTACGCTTTATTTTTGTATGATTAAGGTACTTTTATTTTATTATTTATGAAGGTTAAATTTTTCGAGGTTTATAGTTGTCCCTCCCAAAAATGTCATCTTCAAGGTTTAAACTTGATTTTTCTTTCTAAAAGTGTAATTTATCTTACCATTACACCCAACACTAATTGATCGAATACTAAGTTTTTTTTGTATAATCAATGTATTTTTTTATGTATGTTGTATAGTCCATGAAGACCGACCATTTCAGTAGGGGTTAAGCCAGAAATGTTGATAAAGGGGGTCAAGATATTTATATAAAATAGATTAGGCCCCGACCAATTGTAATTATTTAAGTTTATTTTTACCTAATTAATATTTAGATGCTAATTTATACTTAGACACTACAATTATTGCACTTTTTTTACTAAATTAATATTTAGATACTACTTTGTATTAGTTTACCATATAAAACTAAAAATGTCAATAAATCTATCATAAAAATTATAAATTCTATAAAAGAAACCAAATTAAAAAAAAACTTTTGGAGGCAAAACACAAATTTATCCTATTTATTAGAATTAATTATAAGTTCGCAATAAAAATTTTAAAAACTCAAAAGGTTGAATTGAAATTTTAAAAAATGTAGGAGAGGTTCAGGGCCCTATATTTCAAACTTCGTGATCATCTTTCTCGATAATATTATCTTTAAAATTTAAATTCTACACTAATTAATCAAATACTGAGTTAGAAAAAGGAACACACTTTTTTTTAACATTTATTGCTTAAAATAGAATATGGGGGCTACATGGATTTACCAAAACTACTCCCTTTTTTTTCTATATTTATATATTTGTTGGGTGTCTCCCAAGAAATTCCACCATAATTCACCTAACCTATCTGTTATTGTACTAATTTATTTTCTCATATAGATTCTTGATGCAGAAAACTGAAGACCCACACACCTGATCCAACTGGTGGTTTTAGTGGTCTCTTCTTCCTTGCTATATATATAGGAGCGGGGGACCACTATTGAACCGATCACTAGCTTTTTAGCTCCACCCCCCAGCTTTGTAGCCATTTCTTTTGGTTCAACTAGACTACCAGATTGCTTTTGTACCTTTTGTTTTTAGAATTGGAGGGACTAGGGGCCTTTTTTTCTCTCACCCATCATTGCTTATTCCCAATTGTTACCCTTGATATCGACCATTTTGATCATAAATTTTGCGTATTTCAGTTGGATTAATAGGTTTATGTTTGTATCAACTCATGTCAAGGATATGCATTACTTCATAGTTGACAGTAAGACCCTGTTAAAATGTATCGATGTGATGTGATTTTTACGAAATCAAAAACAAAAAATATATCATCAAAATTTAATCCCTAACCATTGACTTGTACATATCATATATAGTTAAGAACATATATAGAATATGTTACATGCATATGTATATATATATATATACACAATAGTGTTTTTTTGAAAGATATGATCAACAAAATTAGATTCTTTGAGCCCTTTTAATGGGAAAAAAGAGAGTCAAAAGAACATATTCGATAAAACGATATCGGATTGGAGGGAGCTGAGTCATATATGACATTAAGACACCTTTTGTCTTAATGAAAAACATCTACGTACAAATTCATTGATTCAAACATTCTTATAGCTTAATAAGAATAGTAAGTAATCCACAGTTTCGTACAAGGGTTTTCTCGTAATTTCGTAAAGCAAAAATTAAAAGAAAATATAACAGTCTAATTCTGCCCTCACATCTCTACCCTTTAAACTTTTAAAATTTAATCCTTTAATTATTTTGTTAGTCACAGTTAAAAATTTCAGTTTGTGTTTATACTGCGAAAATGACTAATTTATTTATTTTTTAATACCCTAAATCCGGCTTAAAAATTTGGGTAGTTACGTTAAAGTTGATTTCTTATCATCAGTTGACTGAATTTAACTTATAACCCACATGTCTAAAATAAGGATTTAATAAAAAATAATAAAATTTCAAGAGATAATATTCGAACCCAAAACCTCACACACATAATAAGAACACTTAACTACTGAACCAAATAAATTCATTTGTAAAAGATTTCCAAAATCTAAATTCATAATCGAGAGATGAGAGAGGTTTCAAAGCCGAGCTTTCTTCTGACCCGGTTTTTGGAATGTTACATTTTTAGTAAATGAAATGAAGTAAAATACAATCTGAATATGATTCCTATGATTCGTAGGCTTAACATAAGCCTGTTGGGATCTTCATCAATGATTAAACTCTTGTAACTAAAAGAAAAGAAGAAGCACTTAATTCCAAACGTCTGAAAAGTACAGGGACTGAAGCATAATTAAACCCTAATTCACAAAAACAAATTAAGATCAAAGTTAAAAAAAAAAAAAGAGAGAAGAAAAAGAGACAATATTTATTTCTTCCCCACATATATATATAATTTATTTTCACATCACCTGTGATTTATTACAAACGCCATCACGCGCCAACCCTTCAGCGACGGTAGCCAATTTCTGCAAATTAAGTCTCACAACCGTATCAGCAAACAACCGTGTATCTTCTTCCGTATTCCCTTCAGGTACATCAACCACATATGATTCCAGAACAACGGTCCAGATCTTCCCATCACGTTCAAACCCATGTACAGTCGTCACCGACCGGTAATTCGTCAACCTATGTTCACCGCCGATGATGCTAAACCCGGTTACCTTTTCGTTATCGTTTAAGATATCGAGACGTTCGGTGCTTGTGGCTGCCGGTAAACCGGAGATCACGTTGACGTCACGCGTGCAACCCACGACCATTTGGAAATTGTCTTTGACGGCACAGCTTTTTATGAAGTGCTTATACGTTTGTGGTTTATCGAAACGGCGGACGATCGACCAAACGAGGTCGCTTGGTGAGTTGATACGTTGAGCTAATAAAGAAGAGCATTTGCCTTGACCTAAAGTGTAGGTGTGGTACTGAGTTATACTCGGGGTTAACTCATGGAACTCGTCTTGGGTTAAACCGGGTGGGATTGTGAGGTGGTGGGTGGTGGTGGTGGGTTCGGATTCGGGTTCAGCCATGGGAGGGAAACAGAAGGGAAGGAGGAGGAGGAGGGAAGATAAGAGGAAGAAGAGGGGGTTTATTGGGGGCTTATAAGGGAAAGGGATTATGAAAGAAGATGAGGGTAAAATTGGAAAATTGAAATTAAATTATTAATTTAATTTAATTTTTGAAAAAGGAAAAAAATGAATGAGGTGGCCAACAGGTGAACGGGACAGGTGGGTTTGGGCTCAGAGTATTTGATGTTGGTTGCTTGACAGATCAACCTATTTCTAATCGGTCCATTTTATATATTTCTATATAACAAAAATCATTTTTAATTTTTTCTTTTCTTTCAAATGAGACCCAAACAATCATTTTTGCATTGATTTTGATTCAATCTTTTACGCGATTTAACGTATAATAATTAATTTAATTTTTTTAATTAAAGAGAAAAATATAATCCAACTCTACAAACCTACATGGTAACTTTACCTATTCTTCGGCCAATTATCCCTTAATTCGAAAGATTTAGGTTCTAACACGTTTGAGTGTGTTTTTCTTCTAACTTAAGGATTCAATAGATTACGAGTAAAAGTAAATATCATATACAATTATTTAGTTTTGCTTGAATTGCTTTCATATAATTATCATAAGATAATTTTGTTGGAAGTTAAAAGTAAATTATTATATCGATTATTGATTATAAATTTTATAATTTAATTAAATGATTTAATTTTAACCTACTTTTAATGCATATATTTAAAGCTTCATTACTACAAATATATAAATATATTTTTTATTATACGGATAAAAATTAAAAAAGTAGAACTAATAAGATTCATACATGATATATAATATATAAAATTTCATAATAAAATCAAGTATAAACCAATTTGATTTAACCCACTAAATTGATTAGATTAATTAAAATATGAAATTCAACAAAAATCAAAGGCTCTCCTACATATATAGATCAAGATGAAATGGGTGATTTATTACACATGGGTTATGAAATTTTTGGGATTGATTATTTTCAATATATATTATATATAAATAAAATGTGTGAGATTGAAGGCTTTGAAAAATGGACATTGTTTTTGAAAAAAATTGGAATATGGACTTTAATATGTCATAAAAATTTGAAAAAATTTGGTATAAATTCAATATGGATGGAGGAGTTGACATAAGATCTGCAAGTGCGACGATGGGTGGAATAGTAAGATGTCACCAAGGCGACTAGGTATTTGGGTATGGCTGCTACATAGGCGTTAGCTCGATCCTAGAGGTAGAATTTCGAGCAATTGCTAATGGGCTAGAAACAGCCTGGAAGAAGGGGTTGCGTTGGCTACTAATTGAGAGTGATGGTAAAACAACAATAGACCTAATACTTGGAGTCGAAGTGGTGGGATTGTCGAGATTAACATTGGAGGTTCATAACTGGATGACAAAGGATTGGCAAGGGGAGATTCGACATGTACCACGAACAATGAATATGGCTGCCGATGCTATACACAAGGCGGTAAGGTGTTACCAAACATGTTTTTATTTTTTCTCACAACCGTTAACATTGTTATATTTTCTGTTAAAATTTGACAACTTGACATATTGATTAAATTGTCCTCATATAATATTATATATGATTAACTTTGACAGAAATTACAAACAATGATAATAATTGTTGGGAGGGGTAGGTAGGGGTATGACCCTCCCAACAATTAGAAAATTGCATACTTTAACCCCACAAATAATATTATTTTAACTTAATCCTTTAAAAATTATAAATATATTAGTTAATATAACGGTGAAATTCTATTATAAATTTATATCTTAGTTTTATCTAAATTTTTTTTTACTTTACCCCTGATGGATGTTTACAAATGATCAAAGACTGGAATAAATCATATTCATAACTTAAATTCTTATGCATTTAAACTCTATGAATCGACCATATTCAAATCCTCAATGGAGTGAGTCTAAAAAGAAGATTACACAGATATACAATGGGAAAGGCAAACAGCCAGAGAGACATCAACATGGACAGATATCAACCCTTTGTAATTTCTTTCCATATTTGATTAATTTAATCAAAAGCCAAAAAGCCAAATTTCCAGTTCCAGGCTTATTCTTATTAATTTTCTATTTTAAATTAAATAAATATATAATATTTTCATGGTCTTTAGTTGATTTTTCTTTGTTGGCTTCTACGTATCAATATTATCAAAGAGAGTCACATCTTTAATGACATAAACAATATTTGCTTTTTCGAGACCACAATCTCAATTAGCTGGGGGCAGTTCCTTTCTCAAAAAGTAATAAAAGAATTAAAATTATTTTAAAATAAATTTTATATTATATTCTAAAGTTAAATTAAACTCGACTCTAGCCGACTAAAATTTATTCATTTACAAAATTCATCTGAATTCGAATTCTTAAATTTATTTGATCAGATCGAATAATTACTTAAATATAAATTCAGTAATTGGATATTCACTTATTCTCAAATTAACTTAATTTCGAATCATTATTTTAAAAATATAATTACTGATTAAAATTGAAATTAAAAAGGGTTTTATATTCTCCCACCAGACATATCATTCCACCCTAATCCAGCTACGAAAACCAATTCCCTTCATAGTTTGTATACATCCACAAATAATTTAATATTATATTTTAACTTTAATAATGTTTGGGCATGATCTCATTTCACTCCAATTATATCTGAAAAAGAATCTAATTGATGCTCTCAATTAAAATATTGCTTTGTTTTGTCTCTTTAGTATTTTAATATTTAAAATTTAAATTAATAATATTATTAATTGATATTGTTAAAATAATTAAATGGGTGGGTAAATATTGTTAATTAATAATATGTAAGAGGGGCAGTGAAAGGGCCTAGTGGAGGATGGTTGGTAGGATTCAAGATGGTATTAAGTATGAATGATATCTTCTAGATCGAAGCCAGAACGATTCTTGAAGGACTGAAATTGGCTTGGGCTAGAAGATTCAGGTGTGTTGAGTTGGAAAGTGACAACACAATGTTGATTGAAACTATTCATAACGGGTTAGCTAGTGTTGTTGAAGTTAGACAAATTCGTGTTCCAAAAATTGGGAAGATAAATTTCGACATATTCAGTGGAATGCCAATAAAGTTGTTAATTCCATAACTAAGGCAAATAGAGACATAATTGAGCAGGTGGTTATCCTGGACGATCCTTTGCAATATGTGAGATGCTGGCTTGAAGAAGATGTTAGACTGTTGCTAGTGGCAACTGATAATTTTCGCTTAATATTCTAAGCTTATGTTCAACCAAAAATTATATATAAATTTATTTTTGTTAAATTTAAGTATTAATTTGATTATGCATTTTATTCGATATTATAGTAGTTAATTATAGTTGTAGTTATGGAAATTATATTCACCAAAATTACTACTGCGATTATATTTATAATTAATTGTTGTTATTGTTTGTTAAAGAAAATGTTGCATTAGTCTGATTTATATTTATTACATTATATTTTCAGTTTTTTATTTATTTTTAAAATTTATTTATCTTTTGATTTATTTAATTTGGGTTTTAATTTTATTGTCTTTATTTATTAAATTATTTAAAGGTTTAATGTAGTAGTATTGAATATTAAATAAAAATAGTTATATTTTTAAAAATAAAAATAAAAATATGAATATATTTAAACGAAGTCAAATTAGAAATTTATAATTATTAATAGATTTAGATAAAATTTGAGATTCATATCTCAAATCAAATCAATTCAAAATAATTATATATTATATTAATACCATGAAACTTTAAATCAAGATATTTCAATGATTTTCAATTTATTGATCTGAAACTTGGATTCATTGAATCTTGAATACATGTATATATGTTTGCTTGTGGTTTGTGTGAATATTTTGACTTGGTTCAACTTCCCATGAGAGAAGTTAGGTCTCTTTCTTTGTTTATTAGTGATGGCGAAAGAGAAATACACCTACATATGTCGTTAGCAACCAAGGGACAAAATTAGTTCCAAATTAATTTAAAATTAGGTCATTGGCAACAAAAGTAAATTTAAATTATAAGCTAGAATGTGAATTGAATTTTATTTCGATTATTATGGATATTGTTGTCAATGTAGGGGGATGTAGGTTCGAGTACGTTGAAGTGCATTATCCTCCTATTTATAGGTTAGAAGGAGCGATAAGTAGTTCTAGACATTGTATTAAGAAAACAAATATGATCAAAACCTATAATAATATTAATAAAAAGGAAAGCTAAACTAAAAGCTAACTTAAATTAGCAATCTAATATTTGTTTTCAAACGGAAACAAGATATAGTCTTAAAAAAATAATATGAATAAATATAAATTTCTATTAATATGTAAACATATCACATGTAGAGAAAGGGCCATATGACTTTAGAAGATTGGAACATGATGCTAAAATAATACCATATATATATATATATATATATATATCATAAAAATTAAAATTAATTGTATGATAAATAAAAAATAAAATTTAGTTCAATTTCGAATAATTGCGATTTTTAAACTCATATTTCATAAACTGTTCAAACACCTTAATTTAGACCGATTTTTCTTGCTCGGCCCTAAGCAGGGGCCACAAGAGATGGGAGGGGGAGAGAGTGAAAGAGGAATTAGGTAAATGCAAAAAAAAAAAAACTAAAATTTCAATTTAGTCATTTGAAAATCATAAAGATATATAAGTTAATACACAGATAAAATTATATTTTAATTAATATAAAATAAGCAATTAAGACCCAATCTTAAATAGTTTGTAAGCAATTAAGACCCAAATTGCCTTGAATCTATTGCTTTAATTAAATTTACCTTAACAAGTTGCTTCCAAGAGCCACACATGAGTGAATAAAGTAGATATCAAGTTGCAAAATTTAATCTTATGCCAACAATATATAAAAAGGGGAATCAAAGTATCCAAAATTTCTATTCATCCCCACTACCACTTTGGTCAAAATCCCCAAATAAATATGAGAATAAGCCGCAAGTATACCCAAGGCTTTGTGACGAAATCCATGCTTGAAATGACATCAAATACTTTTATATAGTTGATTTAACATGCATTCCTTTTCCACCCCTTTAAGAGAATCTCAAATGTTTCTAAATTTGACTCCATTCATCGGTTTAATTGGATTGAAAATTAATTGATGTATTATTTTATTGAATTTAATTATACATTCAATCATCTGCATGAAGGAAAATTAGGTGAAAAAGTAAAAATCAAAAGCTTAAAATTCAAATCAATTCAATTATAAACATTTAATTTGAAAAATTAATTAATTAATTAATTAAATTTTGAAAATTCTAAGCATGCGCTGAGTCTCTTGTGAGATATTACTTTAATGTATACAATTAGGAGTATAACTGAGTAGAAAATCAAATTTGAATAGTGGTAGTTTGAGCTTAATTCAAGACATAATTAAGTTATTTTGGTTCGAGCTCAATTAAGTTCATTTATAAATTTTCATACTCTAGTTCAAATCCAATCTCGATTAAACTAATTCATATTTAAGCTCTTTTATATAATAAAGATAAAAATATAATTTTAGAATATAAAAATATATTAAAATGAAAAGTTCAATTAAATTCATGAGCCGTTTGAATCAAGTATTATGGTTCTTGAATTCATCTCAATTGGTAGTTTGAGTTGCTCGATCTCAAACTCTACTTGATAATTACCAAATCGAATTTAAAGTTTTTTTGAGCCGAACTCAAATAACTTACAAAGAACCTATGACCACCTTTCCATTTCAAGCATCATCAAATTCATTAAGGCTTTTGACAAAAGCAAAAACTGTTGGTGACCAAATCAAAGAAACGACAACAACAACTGATTAAATTAGCCCAAACTAGACCTTGTCACTTCATATGCCAAGAAACAAGCTGCATTAGCAGGGATACTTCTTGCCATGGCAGGTCCAAACCCTTTATAAAGCCCTTTCACCCCTTCTGAAGCTAATATAGACCTAAATGCATGCATAGACCCCTTGTACTTTGGATTTTTATAATCATCTACTTGGAGCACACTCTTGACAACATCGGTTGGGTAAACCGATGACCAAAATGAAGCTCCGGCTAAGCCTCCTGCCACGATCAATGACCCTCGTCCTAATTTCGAAGTGTCGGTCCCTCCGGCCATGTATTGTTTCAATGCTTCGTAGACACCGAACATAGCAGCATTGCCAGGAACCTCACGAGCTAAGGTGGGAACCAAGCCTTTGAAGAGACCCCTTGCACCACCTTCGGACCTAAGCACTTGCTTGGCTACATCCATTGGTCCACCATATTTCACTGCTACACCAGCTGAGCCAGCATCAACCGCTAATGCACTCTGGGCTTGTAATCTGGTTACAACATATAAGACCCCAAAGTTAATATGAGGAAATAGTTATCTCATGCATGTTGAAAACCTTCTAATTGAGTCGTCAATATATCAATATTGTATTAGTTAGATCCAGTTTAGGTGTTGAATTCTAGTTTGGATCTGATATGGAGCAGGAGCGAAGCCAAAACTTTTTTTTGGGTCGGGATTGAGTTATGTATTTTTATAATAGTTAAAATGCAATTTTACCACAGTATTGGTTAGCATCTTTATAGATTTTAGGACTAAACCAAAATTTTATTATTTTTTGGTGGCCAAACTATAATTTACCATGTATTAACTTGTAAGTTTGTATATTTTGGGGGGGTCTAAAGCGCAATTATCCCATTTAGGCCTTTTCCCCTAACATGGAGCATGTTTAAAACACTTGTACCAACAGTATGTTTGATGTGTTTAAAAAACTGAACAGTGTTATTACAATTTAGAAAGGTTATTTTTTCTTTATTACCTTAGATATGCAATAGGTATATAAATATTTATAATTTGATCCACATGTTTTAAATATACTCTATGTTCAAGAGCACTAGAAGGGTAAGCAGGGGCCTGGTCCCCTTAAAATAGATAATTTGCACTTTAATTCCACTAATATTCAAAATTTTATAAATTAATATATTGTAAAATTATATTTTGACCCCATAAAATGATAAAATTGTGATTTAGTCTTTTTAAATTTTATTAAATTTTAAGCTTACAATAAAAATTTTACATTTTAGCTCTCACAAAAAAAATTAATTTAATTTCAGCTCCTCCAAAAAATTTCCTGACTTTGCCGCTATGTAGGTTGGATTTGACCTAGCATTTAATCTCCAAAGCTAATTGATACAATTCTAGTACTACGAGGACTCAATCAAAACTTTCAAAGTTTATGAACCAATTTAGAGTTCGATCATAATTTAAAGACGTCTAATGCAATTAACCCGAAAATAGATATGAAAAGCCATAAACCTGACCTGCATTTGATCAACTCAGTGGGACAAGCTAAGAATGAAACAGCAACACCAGCGCCAGCACCAGCAATGACTTGTTGGTTAACAGTGAGTGGTACACCAGGTTCTGATCTCAAAAATGACTCCATTTGTCCTCTCACTGTAAACAAGAGAGCATTGAAAGCAGCCACGGTAGCCAATGGAGCTCCCATACCTTTATACAAACCCCTTGGTCCTTCAGCAGCTAAAGTCTGCTTAACAGCATCCATAGCACCAGCATATTTAGGTGGTTGACCAGGAAGCGGAACAGGTTGACTCTGAAGCTTAACCTTAATAGTATCAAATGGATGCCCAACAATCAATTGTGCTGCTCCTCCAACAGTTCCAGATGTTAAATCCTTAGCTACATCACCCATCTACACAAGTAAAATGGGAATTGAAACTCAATTACAATGCTTCAAAATGAAAACCAGATAACTATGAAACCGTCTTACCTTGAACAATGCAATAAAATGAAGCTGAATCAAATCCAGTAGAGTGTTAAATACCAATCCAAGTGCCGAAATCTGATTAAAAAAGAAAACCCATTAATCAGATCCCAGAAAAGAACTGTAAAATCCACTCAAAGTACCTTTTTTTTTTTTTTTGAGGCTATTAAGGATAGAGAGCCATAAGAGAGTAGTTGGGTTAAAGGGGGAATTTGAAGGATAAAGAGTGGATTTCACACAAAGAAACAGGAGATTTTTGTGGTTGAGATGGGATTGTTTGGTTTTTGGGAGATGTGGACAGAGTTGAGGATTGCAAGCAGAGGCTAAGAACTTCCCCAGTGTTGTTCTATTTGGGTTGTTTTTGGCTGATAGTAACACAGTGAGTGGTTGGTGAATGGTGACTCGGTACCCACTATACAGTAGGACACACGTATATAGGTGATGATAACATAAAAGAGAGGTTGGTTCTCTCCCATATTATAGGGGCAAATGATGGCTGACGTTGCAATGTTATGAGCCTTGTAAGCCCATGGGATTCGCATTTGTCTTTTCGTGCTATTGTTTTCAAAACCCAAACAGGTTGGATACAAAATGGTTAGTATATCTACAACATAGTTAAAAATTGGTTGATTTGAGAATTGGTACGATTCAATTGAATCGAATTGAAAAATCAGCTAAATCGGATTATTGATTCAATTTTGAAAACGTTACTTCTTGATAACTATATTTGATAACTTTAATTGAAATTTAAAAATTAAATTGATTTGATTTGATTATATAAAGTTAACAATTAAAAACGTGTTTAATTTAAATTCAACTGACCCCGGGTTTCGAAAACATTGCTTCTTGCTGCCTCCTTTTTAATAACTATATTTGTTAATTCTAATTAAAATTTAAAACTGATTGAATTAATTTGATTATATAAAGTTAAATTAAAAACTTGTTCAATTTAAATTTAAATTATCCTAACTTGAGTTCCAAAAACATTGCTTCATGTTGCCTACTTTTTGATAAATTTGTTAATTATAATTGGAATTTAAAGTTGGATAAATTGATTTGATTATATAAAGTTAACAATTAAAAATTTGTTCAATTTGAATTTAAACCGATCCCAACTCGGGGTTTCCGAAAACATTGTTTTTTACTGCCTACTTTTTGATAACTATATTTATTGATTCTAATTGGAATGTTAAAATTGGGTTAAACTGATTGGATTCTATAAAGTTAATGATTAAAAACTTGTTCAATTTGAATCCAAACTAATCCCAATTCGGGTTCCGAAACATTACTTCCTACTACCTACTTTCTCAATTTCTGATAACTATATATGTTAATTCTAATTGGAGTTTAAAATCAAGTCAATTGATTTGATTATATAAAGTTAACAATTAAATACACATTTAATCGCATTCAAATTGATCCCAACTCAAACGATTTGAATTTAAATTGATACAAACTTAAAATGATTCAAACCTAAAAATCTTAACATCAAACCCGAATGATACGAGCTTAAAATAATCTAAACCCGAAATGAAAATTATTTAACCTAAAATGATCCAAGGTGTAAAATCTAAATCACAATTTAAGCATGATATAACCTAATCAAAATTTGGCTTTATATACATATAAGTAATGGTGAAAGAGGATATGTGTTTAAGTTTGTAAACAATACAATAATTTATAATTAATACTTATGAGGTTTATTATGCTCTCAGCACTTGTATTCTTGGAACTTCTAAAATTTAGTCCCTTATTTTTAATTTCAAAATTTTATCTCTTATCTCTAAAAACTCCGATTTGAATATATATATTATTAATTGACCTTTAAATTTTTAAATCACAACACCACATATTCAAATTTAACGAAAACCCATTAATAAAAATACCAAAATTACCAAAAGAACATGATGAATTATTTATGAAACAATCCATGGTGCTACCTGCAAAGATTAACTAAATGATATCAAATTAAAACACTCGGACTAAATCTTAATATTGAACATAATAGAAGGACCGAAACCATAATTTACCCATTTTCCTACCTACAATTTGCATCAACAAACAGCACTAAATAAATAAAACCACATTTAACAAACTAACAATAAATTTTGTGCAGTAGGGATTCATACAAACAGTTCAAATGACATTATTATTGATGAGAAAACTATTATGAAAGTTCATATTTAATCTATTGTCATCTTTCAATCCTCTAGCTGAGCGATGATGCCGGTAAATACGTGATAACCTTGGCACATATCGGAAAGAAGGCAGTACTCGTTCTTGGCGTGGTACGTGGCCATTAAACCTGCATATAACCGAGCATGAAACATCGTAAACAATGTTCTCAAGGTAAAACACCATAAACAAGTATGAAGCAAGATTCTAACGGTTTTATTTCGTTGAATCTGGCAAAAAGTCAGAAATGGAACAATGCAAGGGAACGAAACTAGAAAATTGCTTTAGGAGGGTCAGCGATGAATCATGAATTATTGGAGGGCCAAAGTGTATTTGTACCATTATACTAACATATAATTTCATAAAATTTAGGAGGCTAAATGGAAAATCTACCATTTTTTATTGGGGTTGGGGGGGAAAGCACACTTGCCTTCATCCCTGCTAATGTTCAGGGACAAATCATAAATTATTGGGGGCCAAAGTGCAAATGGGCCATTATACTAACAAATAATTTCATAAAAAATTAAGGGGAGGACCAAGGTCAATGCCTGCCTTCGTCCCTGCTACTGTTCAAAATTTTATTCACTTTTATGGTAAAAGGACTAATTTGATATCTAGCATATAGTACAGGATCGGTCAACTAGTTTATAACCCTCAATATACCGTAAATGCTCTCACTATCTACGGTAGATTTTAATAACTTAAACCGAAAATACACAATGTGGTTATGAAATACACAATATGTTCTCATACCGTAGCCAGCAGTTTGAACATCAAAACCTTCATCCTGACAAAATGAGCAACAAGCGATTAGCAAATGATGGTTTAATAGAAGGCCAGGAACTACTAATATGTTCATGGATATATCATACTTGTAGCTCCCGAATGAGTGGCAAACTTCCGGTAATTGAGTAAGGCTTCACATGTCCAACAGCCTCTTCAGTTGCTTTGCACAATACATGGAATCCACGAGAATTGAGATCACAAGCAACACCGGACATTGCCTCGTCGAAAGTCAAAGTAAGGCTGTAAAGAGAATATGCCGTAAAACTTGAAAAAACCTATAGAACTATAGATGAGAAAGATTAGCACAAAAACCAGAAAGAGGGCATACCTTCCTCTAAGGTTTTCGTCATGGAGGATATATTTTGAAACCGGACCCCGTGTGTCTAGCTTGTTTAGATTTTCGTTTATGTAATCTACGTATTCTTGAAGCTTACTCATTACATCTTTTACACTGAGATAGAAAATTGGGACTAGCAAATTTGTTCGGAAACGGAATGATAATCTTCCACCGGTAAATAACTTGAAAGGTGTAAAAGATGTGATCGAATTCGAAGGTTACTTACTTGTAGAAAGGAGTTAACCTACAAACCGAGAAAAAGAGTCTTAGTAAGAATACATGTTAAGAGACTTGATAAACATTCTGGAAATAGGATAAACCTGACATCTCCCGATATTGTACACTCTCCTGGTATTTGATTGATTCCACCACCTGGATCTGCAGGTAAGAAGAATTTCATTGATGAACAACCTCGACTCTTGAGAATAGCTAGGGGTATAAGTATCAAAGAAGCCCTTTTACTAGAAGTCTAATTGCATTTTGACCCTTCTACTCAAAAAATGGGAACATTATCCCCTTTGCATTAGATCAAAGAGCAAATTGGTCTTTTTGTTTAAAGTTCCATCCTTTTTACTATTAAAAACTAATCCATGTATGTCAGAATGAGGTACGTGTAACTACCTGGTTGTTCTATCAGTCAAGTCAGTTTTTAAAAATACAAATGGATGAATTTTTTAACAGAAATGACCAATTTGCTCTTTGATCTAAATGTAGAGGGACTAATTTGCTCATTTTTTGAGTAAAAGGCACAAAATGCAATCTGACTCCTAGTTAAAGGGCCTCTATAATACTTTTACTATAACTAGCTCATCTAAAGTTTAAAACTTACAATTCCATTGCGTTGGTTTCATGGTTGATGGTGTAGCAAATCCATATACTTGCTCATCCGGATGGGGTGGGAAGTCTTTATAAAACCGTAGCTGAATTTCCTTAAGTGCTTCCATGCCGAGCTCCAATGCATTTATAGCCTATAGATAAAGAAAATCTTTGAAGTTAACAAGTACATCGAGAATCAAAAAACATGAATAGTTAGGATTTCTATTTGTTTATATTGTATACCTTGTGCGGTAAACCACTGTGAAAAAGCTTCCCCGTCACCTGAAGTTTCCATGGTATCATACCACCGGTACCAATGCAAGGTTGTTTATCAGCTGTATCAATCCAGAAACTGCAAAATCAAAAGATTCAGTATATGAAAAATGACAAAAAACAATAAGCATTATCCATCTGGAATATGTTTCAATCTACTAATATGAAAACTACGCACAGTGGGCCTCCCTTCAGTTTATCAAGCAGACCATCCTTCACTAAAGCATCAACACCAACTCCAGTTATAGCCGAGTTCTCTTCATTAGCTATAAAAACTGCAACGACAGTCGATTCTAGCTTCGGTTTTGTCTCAGCAAGTCTCTTCATTAGTTCAGTCACAAGTGCAACATGTCCCAAACAATCAGTAGTTCCACGGCCACGAAGCTTATCGCCATCGATGCTCAACGAGAAAGGATCAAAATCCTATAAAAAACCCATTATCGACTTTCCATTCTAAGATTAAAAAATTCAGCAAAAATGATCCAAGACACAATATCATATTTCCTACTGTATGAAAACTATAAATCACTTGAAATTAAACAAAATTAACTTCATCCAAACAATATATATACACACATAAATATATAAGTGGGTAAAAGTACCATTAAAGCACCTATACTAGGAGTCAGATTACATTTTGCTCCATCTAATTAAACAATGGGCAAATTAGTTCTTATACATAAGATTGAAGAACAAATTGGTCTGGTTAGAAATTTCATCCATTTATACGCTGACAATATAACTAACAACTGACATGTAGTGTGCCATGTGTACCTTATTGACGTATAGGACTAGTTTTTAACTACAGAAATGGAAGAAATTTTTAACAGAAAGACCCTTTTTCTCTTTGATCTAAAGTGTATAAGGACTAATTTAACTATTTTTTGAGTAGACGGGGCAAAATGTAATCCGACTCAAAAAAGCCTCCATGGTACTCTTACCTATATAAGTGCTGCAAAACGCTAATTCAAGCCGAAACCCATAGCTCCTATTGTATGAAAACTGTAAATCACTTGAAATTAAACAAAATTAACTTCACCCCAAGCATAAATATATATATATATATATATATATATATATATTATAAAGTGCTGAATTAGCTTCATCCCGAGCACATATATACAGAAATAAGTGCTGCAAAAAGCTAATTCAAGCCACAATCCATAGTATTAATCAAAATCAAAACACACCCAAATCCTTAAACAACACAATTACAATTACATAACATTACAAACCAAACCCAGAAATTAAATATGACCCTAAAACTCAAACATTCAAACATTTAAACAAGAACCCAAGTTTCGAATGATGAAGAAAAATGAAACCCAAAATCAAAATCTATAAAAATACTGAAAGGATAAAAGAGGAGTACCCAATCATTGGGGTTAGCGGTGACAACATCCATATGCATACCAACAAAAGACAAGATCTTGCCGGGTTGAGTCCCAGGATATTCCACAATAAGATTGCCTCTACCAGGGAAATAAGTGACATGGTTAACGATCAAAGGACCACCGGTTGTGGTGCTGTAAGGGAGCAGACAATCTAGTACATGTTTGATTACCCTGTCTTCTTCCGGGATTAGTTCTGGTGGGTTGTTTTGTAAGAACTTGGATTCACCTATGATTTTGGTTAGCAGTGAGATGAAGGATTCCTTGTTTAGATCGCCTAGTGTTTGCTTCAAGTTTGAAGTTGCCATTGGAGAGAGGTTCTTAGGACGAAACAGGGGAGAATTTGCGTTTTGCAAGGTAATCGTCCCACGTTTGGCATAAAAAGGACAAGTATAAAAGGTTAAATTTTGGTTTTGGTCCGTTTACTATATTCGAATTTGAAATTTAGTTCTATAGTTTGGTATAAATTTATGTGGTAAAAGTATATTGAGGCACTTATATTAGGAATCAAGTTGCATTTCGTCTCCTATACTAAAAAAAAATGGGCAAATTAATCACTATACATTAGATCAAATAGTAAATTAATCATTCTATTAAAATTTGCATCTATTTTTATTGTTAAAAGTTAATTCCTATATGTCAACATGAGGTACATGTGACATACCATGTATAGTTGTCAGGTTTTAGCATGAGGTACACGATAGAAATGGATGAAATTTTTAATAGAAATGACCAATTTACTTTTTTATTTAACGTATAGGAACTAAATTACTCATTTTTTTAGTGTAGTGGGCAAAATGTAATCCGAATCTTAGTGCATGGGCCTCCATAATACATTTACCACTGAGTCAGATTGTATTTTGCCCACACTACTCAAAGTTGACAAATTAAACCCTATACATTAGATCAAAGAGCAAACTAGTCCTTCTGTTAAAAATTACTAGCATGAGGTACACGTGGCATGGCAAGTGTAACTACCTGGTTATATGTTAGCCACTTCAATTTTTAACCGTATAAATGGATGAAATTTTTAACAAAAATGACCAATTTGCTTTTTGATCTAATATATAATGACTAATTTACCCTTTTTGAGTAAATGGACAAAATGTAATTTAACTCTTAATACAGGGGCCTCCATGATACTTTTGTCAAATTTATCTTATATTTTTAACTCGGTTGACATTATTGGTATTGAAGCATGTAAGAGAAAATGAGTCCGAGCATGCTTAATGGTGTATTATTCTCCACTTCAAGGGTTTATGGAGTTATGCATACTAATTCAATTGCTCTTTCTTAACTTGAATTCGCACTGACTTATGAGTTAATTGGTTGTTTACATTGCTTTGGACCTATATGCCGATCTGTTCATGATCCAACCTAATTTCAACAACTTTTTATAATGTAATGCCCGTAACTATTCTAATTAACATGTCACGACCTTTTCCTAGAAACACCATATTCTATTCATCATATATATTAACATGCAAGTAGGGTTGAACTCAAGCAAGCAATGGTCCTAAATGAAGCCTTCATGAGCCTATTAATGCTTTTGCCCAGTTGAAAGACATGGGCCTAAATTCTCGAATAACTTAAATATGACTATATTGGTGACCCCGTTTTTATCCAAAAAAAATGGTGTCAACAGAATTATTATAAACTTCAACCATTTCGGATTCTGAATTTAACGTATGAGAAATCTAAGTAAACTGAGATAATGTTCATATATAGAATAGTGACCGTACTATAATAAACATGACAGGGATTGTTAAAGGGGAGGACCAGACCAGACAGAAGTGGCTTCCTATGCAGTTGAAGATAAGAAGAAAAAGGCAATGATTACTGACTTTGTTGGACATAGGAATATGAGCCCCATGAACTCATCATCAAACTGTTTATAAGTTGGATTGAATTATAATTCGATTTAATTTGATATTCATTAACTTGGATAGTAAATTCATTAACTTTACTATGAGTCGGGTTGAATTCAGGTCAAGTTGATGCAACATTTTAAGTTTGATCTTGTTCGAAAATAGATTTAAAATTTTGTGGAAATGCTGCATCTCGAGTCTCAATTTTAATATTTGTCTCTTCTTTAGGTGCGTAGAGATGTTAATGAGGTGATTTATTCTGTCCTAGGAGGACCATTTTGTATGTAATAGATCTCCAACGCCTCAATTAATGTAACCAATCACATTAAAGAATTTAGAGTCGAATTTATGGGATAATTGATTATTTTGCTTGTTCACTCCAACTAAATTTTCTTTAATATTAATAAGGTTTTTATTTTTTATTATAAAAAAATCCAAATAAATGAGTAAATTATTTTGACCACAACAAATATATTAGAGTAAACTATTAAAATAGTCACTTTTGTTTACCTCAGGTTACATTTTAGTGATCACTTATGTTTGAAATACTACGTTTTAGTCACTTATGTTATCGCATTGTAACATTTTAGTTATTGAGCTGTTAATTTCCGTTAACGGTGTAACGGTAAGCTGATGGCACGTTAAATCATCATTTCAAACAACAAATTTAGGTTAATTTATACAATCGGTCCCCATATTTTTTCGTTTTGAGCAATTTAATTTTTTTCTTTCATGTTTTTTTCTTGATTTTCCATTCTTTTCTACTTCTCCCTCTGTTTTCCTCCCTTCTTCATTTCTTTTAACTTGGTTTTTTATGTTTTTCATTTGTTAAAACTAGTCACTATACTTTTATTTTTTTTGAAAAATTTAATTTTTTTCGAGTAAAGTGAGCTTGTGGACTAGTTTTAACAAATGGAAAATATAGAAAAACCACATTAAAAGAAATGAAGTAAGGAGGAAACAAAGGGAGAAGCAGAAGAGAATGGAAAAAAAAGAATGTTAAAAGAGCATAAAAGAAAAAAAATTAAATTGCTCAAAATGAAAAAATATAGGGATCAATTGTATAATTTAACCTAAAATTTTTGTTTAAAATGATGGTTTAACGTGCCACGTCAACTTACCGTTATACCGTTAACAACAATTAACGGCTCAGTAACTAAAATGTTACAACACGTTAACATAAGTGACTAAAACGTAACATTTCAAACATAAGTGGCTAAAATGTAATCAGAGGTAAAGAAAAGTGACTATTTTGATAGTTTAGCCAATATATAATTATTGTTATTTTGACATAATGACTTATTTAGTTTTTCAATTTTATAAAAAAAAAATAGTCATTCATTTAATTTTTTATTTTTTAAGCTCTTGAATTTGCATTTCTCATCAAATCACCTCAACATCGATAGAAAATGTAACATTTGTTAACTTTGTTGATGTGGCATACACGTGAATTGCCACATAGGTGGCACATCAGCATTTAATTAATTTTTTAAAATTAAAAAATATATAATTTTATATATATTTTTATTTATTTTAATGATTTTAAATTTTTAAAATTGTTCTTCACCTTTTGGTAGCCTTACCATCATTTTTTTTTGGTGAATCAAGAAAATTTATTAAAATGAAATAGATAAAATAATATCTGCAATTACAACAACACCACGATGACATTCAATCCTAAACTATGAAGATAGTGTTTCCATTTATGCTTATATTTGTTAAAAATCTATCCAATTATTAACTTTCCACAGGACATAAATAATTTTGACATCAAGAATCATTATAATACAATGATGAATGATTTTGAAAGTGATTTAAAAGATCATAAAACAATAAAACTTAATTCTGACTCAACTATTTTATCTTGATAAAGATCTCCCAATGATATTAACTCAACTAAACCAACATCTTAGAAACCAAAAGACTGAGAAAATAAAGAAAATCATTTACCCAATTCATTTCTAAAAACACCACCACAACCAACTTGATATGAAGATCCTCTCGAAATACCGTCTACATCAAATTTGAGAAATCTCACTCCAAGAAGTGATCACTAAGCATTAATTCAGTTACTAATTGAACAGGAAGAGGGAATGCAAGCATAGGGGTCCTTCCACTGTGTAGCCTCACAAATAGATCCTGTTACCAATGAAGCTTTAATCCAAAATAAGAAAAATAATCTCATCGAATGGTACCGCCTTGTTCTTAAACACGTCCATTTTGTGCCAACAAAATCAACCACAAACTCGCCACACAACAAATCAGCCAATAGAGCGCATGTTCTTTTGCCACTCCATTTATAGTTCAGTCAACCACTTTTTTCACTTAAACATTTTCCAACAATAATGCTAAACTAGTTCTAAGCAATACTCCTTTTGAAATTCTCTTTTAATATCTCGACTAGGGGCAAGTGTAGTGAAGGGTGGAAACAAAGATTTTAACTCAAATAAGGTAAAAAGAGGATCGAGTAAAGGGTATATGACTATGGCATCAGGGATGAAAGCAAAGCCTCTTAATTTTTTTTTATGAAATTACATGTTAATATAATGGTAAGTTGCACTTTAGCCCTTCAATAATTCATGATTCATTTCTGGTTCCGTTGAAACAATTTTCTTACTCCATCCATCTTGTAAGTGCATGAAAGTACTATTCCTCGAACCTCAATGCATTGCAATTTGCAGCCAATTTAGGAGTGAAGTGAAAGGTGGTCCAATCTCTTATCTCTCTGCAAAGCTTGTTTTTTAAGTAACGTACATACATACATGCTATATTTATTATGTCTGGCAAACTCTCTCTATACATAAACCTTATTTATCTTCATTATAACCATCATTCTCATTGACCTAATGATGCCTTCATCTGCTTACAAAAAACTTATGGTACTTTGTTAGTAAACTAATTCTATATCTTCCCCCTTAATTATATCTATCTTTTAAACAGTTAAAGTGTGTAAAATTCGTCTACTTTTCCTGCAAACTAATTCATCCAGCTTATTTCAAATCCAGAGGGGAGTGTTCCATGTTGGGGTTTCTTTATAAACTCTAAGTTGTAGAAACGAGGGCCATGTTGATAAATTGAAGGCTTCATATATAGTTTGGTGGTCATCAATTACTGTTTGTTAAGAAATAAATTAACAAGTTGGTTGGGTGGGATTTGGATTTTAAAATAAATTTTATTGATTCGGGTTATTTTGGTTTTAGGTCATTTGGGTCAGCTATATTGGTTTTTCTAATCAAGTTATTTCAGAGTTAGTTCATTTCAAATTATTTGTTTGGGTCATTTTGAGCTGAGTTATTTTAATTTTAGGTAAATTAAGTTAGTCATGTTAATTTTTCTATTCAGGTCGGTTAGTTCATTTCGGATTACTTGATTAGATCATTCTGAATTGAATTATTTTGCTTTTAGGTCATTTTCAAATTTAAATCATTTAATTCTAATAATTGAATTAATTAAATCTAACTTTTAAGTGAACTCAAAGAAATAAAAATGGCCTGTGTGCTTGTTTAACAGTGCCACATGATACACATGAAGCCATGAAGCCTTCACATGGCTAGCTCAGCCAAATTCAATTTCAGGCCATGAGTTTTTGTGGATCACTGATCACCTCTCTGTAGAATTGAATGGACCACAAATATTTATATTTATGTGTGTGAATATTAATTACTCCCCATTAGATAGTTTGACAGACAAAATACACACGCAGTGGTAGTGTTTTGAGTTTAAAGACGGTAAGGATTCATAAGTAAATTTGATTTTGGTCAAATTGTTGTTTTGATCCCTCTATAGTGCTTTAATTTGGGAGTTGGTCTTTATAATTAATTTGGCATAATTTGATCCTTTTAAAAAAATACTGGCATAGATTATTTCTTAAAAGATACATTTTCTAATTCATCATGTGGACATTGATTCTTTAGTGTTCAAAAGAGAGTTTTAAGAAAAATCATGTCAATATCCTAACAAGAATAATAAACTGTGTTAGTTATTTGCACTCGATTAATAACATTATAAACGTAAAGAGATTTAATTATGTCAAATTAAAGTATATGGATTAAATCTTAAATGGGTAAACTACATTAGTAGTCACTATAACTATGTTGTTGTTTTTTCCTTTTTTGTTCACCCAACTATGAAAAGTTACAAAATGATTACCCAACTATTCAATTTTGTCTTTTTGGTCACCAATTGACTAACACAAAAATGGACACTCAAAAATCCAATATAGTTGGGTGACCAAAAAAGACAAAATTGAATAGTTGAGTGACCAATTTGTAACTTTTAATAGTTGGATGACCATTTTCTAACTTTTCATAGTTGGGTGACCAAAAAAGAAAAAAGAAACATAGTTGAGTGATTACTAATGTAATTTACCCATCTTAAATTTGAGTATGTATAATAAAGGGACCAAAATCACAATTTGACCTTTCATCTTTAGGTGACAGAGGGCACAGTTGGGATCAGAAAACAAGAAAATGACATGGGAATTAATGGTTTAAAAAAAAATCTAGCATTTTGATCTAAATTTAAGGGAATGTTTGTTACTTTGGCTTCCATTTTGGCAATTAAATGGAAGGCTGGCTAGCTAGCTGCACATGTAGTTTTGCAGGTCTTAAAAGTTGAACACCAACACTAGGGTGCACTGGTAATAGAAATAACTTAAATTTAAATTTAGAAGATTATATTGTGATAAAGAACAATGAAAATTTTAAAAAAAATTAATTTTCATGAATAATTGACTAAACTCCATTCATTGTGAATCCTTTGGT
Organism: Gossypium raimondii; assembly: GCF_025698545.1. Classification (NCBI taxonomy): domain Eukaryota; kingdom Viridiplantae; phylum Streptophyta; class Magnoliopsida; order Malvales; family Malvaceae; genus Gossypium; species Gossypium raimondii. Next base: position 47,822,342 of record NC_068566.1, on the reverse strand, counting down.
CATCTTTGGCTAAGTACATTTCCCCTCACATATTTCTTCTCCATGGCACCCATTGAATCGAAGGTAGAACTCAAAACTCTGTCTCATTGAATATTAAATGTACTAACAATGTATAATTATATATTATTATTAAATCAGATATAATACATTCAAAGTTTTAAAAATTAAATATAATTTAACTTATCTCATTATATATTCTGATCATATCTGTTCTTTTTTGACACAATGCTTAGAACTACTTATAGTCTCTTCCCAACCCATAAATAGGAGGATAATGTACTTTAGCACGCTCGAACCCACGTCCTACTACATTGACAATAATGCCCATACCAATCGAATTGAGACTCAATTAACTAATTTTCAAAATATTTAAAAAGTAAGAAAATCAATCTAATATTACGTTTAAATGTCGTACATTAGATAGATTTAGTTGGTAATATAGCTAGAGGGGGTTTTATTTTTCTCTCTATTAAATTATTAATTAAATTAGTGTTACGAATTAATCGAGCATCGATTTAGTTGAAAAATTATTAAAATACCATTTTATTATTATGAGAATATTTTTACATTTTTTATATTTTATATAAAATCCATAAAACTCAATTATAATAAAATTTGAACATGTGATACAATAAATTTTAAAAAGAAATAATTTTACCATTTCAAAAAACCTTAATTATTTTTAATCAATTATATAATAATAAGCTAGCCTTTCTTCGTCTCTTAAATTTTGTTTATTGAGATTGAATTTTAGTTCGACTACAATATTAATAATATTATTGTCAATGTAAGAGGATGTTGGTTCGTGTGTGCTGAAGCGAATTATCTTTCTATTTAAGCGTTAGGGAAGGACTATGAGTAATTCTATACATTGTGTCAAAACCTACAATAAGATTTATAAATTATAAACTATCATTTAAAATAAAATCCTATATATTGTGATTTAATTATTTTATTTTGTGGTGAAGCATTTATATTCATAAAAGATTCACAAATCCCTATGAGATAATACCAAAGAATGTCTTAAGTGCAAAAAAGGAAAGAGGGGTAGTCTTTGGTTTTCGTGGGTTAAATTGAAAGCACATTTGATATATTTTCTCTCCACCCAACATTTTTTATTTTTGCTTTTATTAATTCTTTTTCTTTTATTTCTCTTCTCAAAACTTTTCGATCATGAAGAAGACAATCAATTCAAATGTAAATAAATACCCAAAAGCAAGTAAAATGGTATAATAATGAAATTAATGTCCTGCACACCTGCATAAGTGAGGTATATATCACCTTATTAGAAAAAGGAATGTAGCATTCTATATCATAAATATATATAATGCAATTTGATTAGAGCAGACCATTGGTGAAATCTAAGTTGTTTTTGGATTGAGTTAATTTAAGTTTTAAAATTTTTAAGTTATATTGATTCAGGTCAAATTTAGGTTTAGATTATTTCAGGTTCAAGTTGTTTAAGTTTGAGTTAATTTAGGTTCGAGTCATTCAGGTTTGAGACAAGGTTTTTTTCGGTTTATATCATGTTGGGTTTTATCATTTTTTAGACCATTTTGGGTTACTTGTTCAGATTATTTTGGGTTCAAGTTATTTTGCATTTAGTTCATTTTGGATTTGACTCAATTTGAGTTCTGATCAATTTAAGTTTGGATTGTTGTCTTTTTAGGCCTAATAGGGTTGTATTGGGTTTGAATTCAAGTTCATCAGGTCGAATTTTAAAATTTGAGTCAAAATTGACGGTCAATATGATGGAAATGATGAACCCTTCCTAGAATTACATTACAGTTGGTTACGCTAAGATGGTTTTGAATTGGATCGATTTGGATTGAGTCAATTCTTCAATATTTTTGATTCGGACCAATTTCAAGTTCAAGTTATTTCAGGTTCGGGTTGTTCAGGGTTAGGTCATTTTGGATTCCAAGTTATTCTAAGTTTTGTATCATTTAAACTTGAACAAAGAATTTTTTGTGTTCAAATCATTTTGTGTTATTCATTCGAATTATTTTAGATTCAAATTATTTTAAATTCAAGTAACAAATGCGATCTAGAATTAATTTGCTTAAATTAATTTTATCTATCTTTTCGATCAATTCCATCCATAAATTTCATTTTATTTTTGGTAAAAATACTTAGTTTCCCAAGTACCTTAATGCAGAAACTAATGGCAATCTAATTTCCTTTAAAATTTATAATAAATAATGCCCACGGAAATATATGCCCAAAGAGAGAGAAACACTGAATCTATGCAGAAAAAAAATCTGTAACCCAGATAATGACACTGCACTGCAAAAATTTCACCACATTTTCACTCAAACCCTAATCTTGTTTTCCTTTAATTCTTCCAAATAATTATAATAATAAATTTCGTAAACAGATATGAACAATACCAATATAATAATGAATCGTTCTTTGTTTTTTTCACTTCCACACATACAAGTAAATAAAAAATTTTGAAGAAAAAAATAACAAAAAAATCTTACACCAAGTTAATCAAAACTATATCTCAAACATGGAAAATATATATAAATGTAAAAAAATTGCAAACTCAAGCTCTTTGATTTTGTTCTTTTATTGTTGTTTTTGGTCTATGCCCTAATCGAAGTTCTAGATCAAGATCTTCCATTGATGTTTCCTTGAGATCTTGAGATGAGGAACAAAGAGAAGAAGAACTATTCAACCCCGGAGGGGTTGCCGGAAAATTTTTCGGCGGCACCGAAGGATGGTAAGGTGAATCAATGGAACATGCATTGTTGGTAGGTGAAGAAGTGAAGAAAAGACCATTAGGGCTAGGGAATTGGTAGAGGAGAGTATGGTTGATTAATGGACCAGTAGTAGCATCACCACCGTGGGGTGGTGGTTGTGTTTGGTGAAGACGAGCTCTGTCACGGCGGTGAACGTTCATGTGACCACCGAGTGCTTGAGCTGACCGGAATTCTCGTCGGCAAAAAGTGCAAGTATATGACCTTGGTGGCCAAGTTGTGCCCATAGCATTGCTTGTTTCTTCAGCAAAGGCCTTAACTTCCCATGACTCATAATCATCTGGTTCATGGGGTACTTCTTGAGCCTTGATGGGGTTCCACATCCACGAGCCAGCCGTTGAATTAGGGTTAACTTGATGATGATGATGATGATGATGATGGGTCTGCTGTTGTTGAGATTGAGCTAACTTTTGAAGGTGGTTCAATGAGAGAAGGCCAAGCTCAGTAGCCATGGCACTTGAAACATTTAAGATAGGTGATGGAGATGGGGGGAGAATGGGTTATATATAGAGAGTAATGGGGGTTAAAAAGAGGGGAAAAGAAAGATATAGAGATAAAGGTGAAACCCTAACACCGGGCGTATCCCCCAAATCTTGTAATAAGCATTTGGATTTTGTGCTATTATAATTAAATTTTAATTTGCCTACTCAAACTCATCTAGCTACCTATACTATTCCTCTATGTGTTTGCAGGTACAATGTCATACTTTGGCTGCAACGCCAACTCTATTTCATTGGTTCAATTTTCTCATGCATTTTCAATTTAATTATGTTGTATTAATAAGTATATAGTGTAGAGATAAGAAACATTCCTGTTTCAAAAATTATTGAAAATTTATTTCATAAGATCGTAATTACATGATTCATGATTCTTGTATTTACCATATATTGTTTTATTTTCATGTTTAATATTTATTAATGGGATTGTTGTTTTATATATTAGTTGTGGCAATTTTATATATTAATTGGTATTTAAAAAAAGCTAAAAATAATCATTGAGAATCATGATAATTTTTTAAGTTTACTTATAAAATTAAAAAAAATCATCAGTGTATCAAATAAATATTTATATTTAAAAAATATATATGAAATCGATTGAGTCTTAGCTCGATTGACGTGAACATTATTGTCAATGTAGGAGGATGTGGGTTCGAGTGCACTGAAGCACATTATCCTACTATTTATAGGTTGGGAGGGACTATGGGTAGTTCTAGTTATTGTGTCAAAAAGAGCAGATGTCAAGATCAAGTTATCTTGGATTCTGGTCATTTCAGGCTCAATTATGTTAGATCTACTCTTAAATAGGGTCTATTCCTCCTCTGAATTAAGCACATCAAACATGAATTAATAATTCAGAAATATTAAATCATGAATTAAGCACACATAACTGAGAACAAGATTCAAGTATTTATTGCGCAAAACAGAAATCAAAAGACAGAATTCATCATAGGGTTCATCTCCCCTAGGTATTTAGAAAATTAGTTCATAATCGCGAATAAAAACATCTTAAAGTCAGTATAACCACAAAAAATCAAGAAACTCATAATAAACTTCAAAGAGATTAAAAGGAAATCTTCAATCTTGATGGAAATCTACTTCAGAATCGACTTCAATGGCATTTTTCGAGTTGTTTTCTTCAATCTTCTCTGACGGCCCCCTCTCCTCTTCTTATATTTGGTATTTATAGGTCTTAAAATGCCCGGAAAACCTAAAAATTATATTTTTTTCCACGTGTCCGGAGTGCGAATTGCGAAATCCACACGATCTGGCATAGGGTCATATGGCTTACACGGCTGTGTGGGAAGGCCCAGCCCGTGTGGCTCTTGAAATCTGCTCCAATCATTCGATTTACAGTATGTTTTCGCTCGTTTTACTCCCAAATGTTCTCCTAAGTATAGAACCATGAATTTAAAGAATTATAGGAGCATAAAATTCACTATTTTGTATTGATCAATCACCCAAAAATGCATTAAGAATGGAATTAAAATATGTTACTTTTGACATTCATCAGTTATTGTGGGGAGTGCGAGTGCAAACAATTAGACAACACTGAGGCTGCAATTATCCATGTGAGAGTTGAGTTGATTGGGCTTTAATCAACTGTTTACCAAAAATAACAGTTAGTGAATTTATTCTCTGAGCTAAATTCTATAGTAGTGAAATTGTTAATTCGAATTGCATTAACAATCATAGTTTTTTGCTATTCTTTTACTCCCGTGTTTAACTTCCAAAATAATGGGTCGAAAAATTTGTTACAACATCTGTTTCCAGGACTTGAAGAAAATCAAACCAATGTGCTTTTTCAAATAATATTTCTATCTCAACCTTGTTGCTTTCTAAATTCTCTATCCAAACTTTCAATACATTTGTAAATTAGAATCTAAATTTTCTATCTTGTTGGTTTATTCTCTTTGAATTAACTTTTCTTTTACTTTGGTGAACAACATTTCAAGTTTTACTAAAACCTAAATTAACCATTATAATTTATAGCCTATTTATTATCTTTTCAAAGCTACTAGTAAAACTCGTAGATTAAATCACAAGAAGAAGAATAAACAACTTCACCCATACTTTTTTAAAAAGAAAATGACTAGTAAGACCCACTAGTAAGAGATTATCCTTATTATATTTTAAACTTAATTATCATGGATATGTCAAAGAAAGGTGATTTTAGAAGCAAATGAATACAGAGAAATGATCTACTTCCTTGAATTAATCTTAATTTTTTTTTCTCTATACCCATTGTTTGCATCGTCGTCCTCTAATTGCTTCCCATCAAATATTAATATAAAATATAGACTCCTTTCATTGAAACATACTAATTAAGCAATCAATCAAGTTGACTTTTAAAGAGTTGTTTGGTTGTAATTAAGTTGGATCATTTTTCTAGTGTGTAACGAGGTTTAGTTAAGGGTGAAATGTGCCACATCTATGATTTTATTAATATGGCTCTTATCGGTTCATTTTTAGTGGTTTATTCTAGTTTTAGTCTATAATAAAATTGAGGTTTCATTTTTAAACTTTAGTTTAGTTTCACTTGTTTCCTAATAGGTTCGAACTCATAATATTTTTAGTTGTTGCGATTAAAATAGAGGTGTTGATAAGTCAAATCCCGCTTAAGCATGATATTAACATACTTTATACTAGCTCAAGCCTGACCTAACTCGAAATATAGGTCTAAAATTTAACTTAAACCCGTTCATATTTGTGAGAGGCTAACCCAAGCTCATTTTAGGCTTGCCCTTTTTTTTTAAATTTAATTTTTAACCAATTTTATATATTTTTCATTTTTAAAATTTTATATATAGACATCTTAATATTTTTTTAATGTTTACATTATAGTATTATATATTACTATAGATTTAATTTTAGTGTGTGTTATAAATTATACATCATATAAAAATAACACAATATAATATATTAGAAATAGGTCGGGTTGGACCAAGCTAAGGCATTGAATGTTCAAGCTTGAATCTGACCCATATTTTAAACGGGACAATTTTTTACCCAAATCAATTTTTTAAGTCTAATATTTTTGCCCAAACCCTACCAAATTTTGGTGGGCCATCGAACTTAGATGAGTAGCCCGACCCATGGAAAAGTCTAAGTTAAAGTGATTATATGAATTAAAAAAAAAAAAAACAAGCCTAAAGATTGATCTGACATGTAAATTTATTAGTGGTTAAGTACAAATAATATATATAAATCACCACAATTAACATTGTTATCAATTTGATCAAAATTAAATCAGACAAATTAAATCCTAAATTTCTGAGGTGTTCATTAGTTGGATTCAGATCAGGTTTAAGCATGATGTTAACATAATTTATGCTTGCCCAAGCTTGACCCGGCCCAAAATATAGGCCTAAAATTTCGCTCAAGCCCACCTATATTTGTAAAAGACTAATCCAATCTCATTTTAGGCTCACCCATATTATTTTAAAAAAAATTACATTATTTTAATTTAATATTTAATAATTTTAAATATTTTTATTGAATATTTTTATATAACAATCTTAACATTATTTTAATCTTTACATTAGAGTAGTATTATATTTTTAGTATAGATTTATTTTTTATGTGTTATAAATTACATAATATATAAAAATAACATAATATTAAGTTTTAAAGACTTAAAAATGGTCGGGTCGGGTTGAGCTCGAGCCTTGAATGTTCAAGCCCAAGCCTGGCCCATAATTTAAACAGGCCTAATATTTTTGCTCAAACCCATTTTTAAGCCTAATATTTTTACCTAAATCCTTCCAAATTTTGAACGGGCCTTCGAACTTGGACGAATAATCCAACCCATAAACAAATTTAATCTCAACATAATTGAGAAACTAATTAAGACAATAATTAAATCCATTTCTACTTGGGCATGGTTTCAATTAAGACAAAGATAAGTAGGCATGAGAAAAAGGATAAAAGGATGAAAATGTACAAGTCCATATCCTAGCTAGCTACTATATAGTATGTGTTTTATATCCTTTAATAATATAATTTGTCCCTTGTATCTATCAAAACAAGTGATCTCCACATAAAATCTTAGCCTAAAGAGTACATCAAAGAATTTGGTCTAGAAATATCACTAGTTTTATTGTATATCTATTGCTTTGCATACTTATGTATCTATTGTTTATCTCCATATGGTAGAGCTACCATTGAGTCTTTTTGTTAAGAATCAAATCGCGTTTCATCCCCTTTCACTTTAAAATTTGATAAATTAGTCCTTAAGTTAAAAAGCAAAGTAGCTCTTTTGTTAAAAATATACAGAATTTTTAACAAATAGCGAGATGGATGGAAATTTTTAACAAAATAATTTGTCTCTTGTACCTTACGCTGACGTGAAGAAACTAATTCAAGCAACTAGACAGTAATCCATCCTCACTTAATAATAGAAATAGATGGAAATTTTAACTGAAAGACCAGTTTACTCTTTGATCTAATGTATAAATTTCCATGATAGTTTTACCTATATATAAATCTCATCCTACATCTAGTCTACATTTTCTAAAAAAAACTAACCTACTAAATTAAAATCAGATTGTTCCTAAAACCCATCTAGAGGCCCAATATGTTACATGACATGCCTAAATATATAAATAAGGCCCATTATATGCCAGACCAATTAAATATATTTCTATTATTATAGAACTTTTGAATCGAGTTAATTAAATGAGAAGAAATAAATTAAAACAATACATTCATAATAAAAATAAAATAAATAAGAGTAAATGTAATTTAAATTTTTATAAATCCTTTATTTCTTTAAAAAAATAATGTAGTACCTGTCTCACTAAAACAACTTTCAAAAAAATATTTGAAATTTTTTAGAAAAATTAATATTTTACGGTGTTTGGATGATTTTGTATAAAATATTTTCCGTTGTTTGACAAATTTTTCTGAGACCATTTTCTAAAAATTGTTCTAAGTAAACAAACACAACATATTTATATATATATATATATATATATATATATTTGTTACAAAATATTATAATATCATTTTCTTTTGACAACCGAATTTATTTTATAATAAGATAATATTTTATAATAATTAATATCATATATAAACTTAATAATATGCAACGCCTAATTAAAACTTAATTTTAAATTACATACATTAAATATATGAGAGTGAATAGTGGTACATTAGAGTTGGAAGGATAAATGAAGCTAAGTATGATTTAAACAAATATGAATATAAATATTAAATAACTTATTAAAATAATAAATCATATTAATTATATTAATAAATATAAATAATTAAATATGTATGTTTAATAACATTGAATATTATAATATTTGATATTAAAACTCTATATATTTTAAAATATTTTAAAATTAAAATTTATCATTAATATAATAATTTTAAGTTTAATTCAAATTAATTTTATATAAAAATAAAATTACTTATAAACGAGCTATTTTTCAGAAAATGGCTTATGCTTTTAAAAAGATAAGTCAATTTATAAAAAAGAAGCTTATTTTCCACCGACTTGTAAATAATTTTACGTTGACAAGTTGCTTTTCATGAAACAAATATAAAAAAAAACAAAATAATTTTATTTACAATTTTAGTATATACATATATAAGGCGTAACTAGGAGGTAGGTAGGACTTTAGCCCTTAATTAAATAGTGTAATATTCTTTTTCAGTCCCTTTTAGAAATAATAATTCACTTTAACCCTGTAATTAAATAAAAATTACATTTTGAGCCCTTATAAAATTAATAATTTAATTTAATCTATTTTCATATCAATTCTTGGATTAATTAATTTCTTTTCTGCCTTGAGTCGATGTATCGATCGATTGATCCAATCCAGTTTTAGTAACTTTGGACAAGGTCAAATTCGAACTTAGGCTTGAAAATTTTTTGAATCGGGCTTTGGCACATGGATAAAGTTAATTTACATACATATAGAACTATTTAGCCCTTTCAATTTTTTTAAAAAATAATTATTTACTTAAAAAATGTATTTCCTTTTCAAAATCAATATTAGTTTTTATAAAATAATAATTCTAAAAAAAAATTTTCACCGACAAAGTGGTTGGGAGAATTCTAGTATTATTTGTGTTTTTCGGCTTTACAAGGTTAAATTGTCCCTATTCGGTTAACATTGGACCAAGCAACTCAGCCAAGTTTTGATCTTGAGGCCCATAATCAACATAATGGGCTCCAATATTGAGAGATGAATGGACAACCAATTAGACCTTGCCATAATTAAAACACGTTCAACGAGATAGTGCTTTTATAATTCTCTTGAAACTAAATTTATTCCAAACATATATGTCATGGTTCCTTATTTCGACAGGGTCTAAATATCTAAATTTGATATTTTTAGATACTTTTTCAGATTTATTGCCGATACTAAGTAGCAGTCAAAAATTTGTGTCCATTTTTCATGATATTATGCATGGATCAGATATATCATGGCGAATTCTTCAGAAAAAATTGTGTCTTCCACAATGGAATCTGATAAGTGAGATTTCGAGTGAGTGTTTACATAATTTTCTTTTGTCCGAAGAAATGATTCATCGAAATAATGAGTCACCATTGATATCGACACATTTGAGATCGCCAAATGTTCAGGAGTTCCTCTATTCAATCATTTTCCTTCTTCTTGTTGCTGGATATCTCGTTCGTACACATCTTCTCTTTGTTTCCCGAGCCTATAGTGAGTTACAGACAGAGTTCAAAAAGGTCAAATCTTTGATGATTCCATCATACATGATTGAGTTGTTGTCAAAAGCAGAACCCCGTATTTCTTCTAGAGAATCTCTTAATTGTTCTAGAGTAACTAGAAAGAGATTCTTTAACCAGAAAGAATTCAGTTCAGATGTAGGATACCTAATACAATAAGAAAAAAAACGCAAATATGCAGCCGCGAAGTCAAAAAAATTTTAGGAGTCGAAATCAAATTGTAATTTCTGTATTTCAATCTTTATAATTTTTAAAAGATTAAATCAAACTTTTATCATTTTAGAAGAGGTCAAAGTACAATGTTATCTTTACTAATTTAAAATTATAAAATTTAAAAGATTTAAAAGAAAAGTTTTCTAGCAGAGCCATACAAATATATAATTAAATAAATATATATTAAATACGATAATAACATATAGAAATCATATGGACACAATATGAATACTAGCTTATCTTGACTTGTTACCAGGGACAAATTCAAGAAATGTTGACACAAGCATTAGCTCCATTGTTCCTTCAAATACTACTTCAATAGGTTAAATTCTGTTATTAGTTCATGTAATTTGCAAAAGTTATAGATTTAATCTTTATAGTTTGGCCAATTTTAGTTTTGTATTTCGAACTGGTTAATTTTAATCTCTGTACTTATCTAATTTTGAAATTTTAATCTTAACCGAGCAGTAGTAGTTAAATCCATTTGATTAAATTCAATTACCGATCATGTACTATGCTAATAGTTATAGATTTAGTCTATATTCTCCAATTGGATCATTTTAAGTCCCTATACTTTTGAATTTTAAAATTCTAGTCTTGATGCAAATGATAGTCGTTAATTCATTAACTAGATTTTTAATTAGTATATGTGAAAATAACAAGTGGCATGACATTATACATATGATTATATGTTCAACATATCGATTTTCAAATAATAGAACTTAATGAATTTAACTTTTGTTGTTTGGTAAGGACTGTGATTTTAAGTTTAAAAAGTATAGGGACTAAAATGACCAAATTAAAGTCCAAAGATTAAATCATAATTTTACAAATTACAAATATTAATATCAAGTTTTAACCACTTAAATATTTGTTAAAACATTGATAAAATTACAATTTGTTGTTCCGAAAATTTTATGATTTAATTTTGACCTCCCAACACAAAATTATGGTAAAAGTACCATGAAAGCCCTATACCAAGAGTCAAATTGCATTCTCTCATTTACTCAAAAATGGGCAAATTAGCCCCCATAAGTTAGATTAAAAAGTAATTGGTCCCTCCTATTCAAAATTTCATCTATTTTTACTATTAAAAATTGGTGTAGCTGACAAAATAACTAGATAATTACACATGACATGCCACATGTACCTCATGCTGACATATAGAAACTAATTTTTAACATTGAAAATGAATAACATTTTTAACAGAATGACCAATTTATTCTTTAATATAAGAACCTCACAATACTTTTCCCCAACTTTTTGGTCCCTACCTATTCTTAGGCACCATGTAGCCCAGCTTTCATTTGCGTATATGCTTTCCGCTCCTCAAAAGGAGGCCTCTTATTTGGACTGTTTTGGCTCCATTAACTATGATTTGCTTTATAATCTATTTACCCCATTATTATATTCTCTTAATTAAAATATAATATTATAATCTTTCTTGTTTAGACTTTTGGTTGTCATTGTTTGATTAAAATATTGATGAATGGGTTCCTGTTCCATTCATTAAAAGTCTTAATTTATCTCTTGGAAGAAACCCCAATTAATAACATAAAAGCTTTGAAAGGGTTCTTCCACATTGAAACAATTAAAAAAAATAAAAGCTAGACAAAATTGGGGTGTCTTCATTATAAGTGGCACAATATTCGTCCTTTGATTATTCCTTTTTTTGAAGCTAAGGACATGTTTTATTGAGATTAGTGATGGCTTTAATTATTAATTTCCTTTTTATGTTTGCAATGCTTTTCTTTATCTTTACTTTTCATGCCAATATTGAACCATTACTTTCCAATATTTAGTGAAGAAATGTTGTTCAAAACTCAATCAATCAACTCAATTTTTATAAAGGTTTTAATCTCATGGATTGAGAAAACTTGTTTTATTTAGAGACTCAATTTAATTTGACTTTAAATTTAATTGGGACATGAATACCAAAGAGTCTTAGACAACCAAAGAAAAATAAATAAATTTAGATTAAGATGGAAGAAGATAACATGGCAAATTTTGGTTCATTGTGTGAATTTAGTGATCGAAATTGTACTCAAATTGAATTTTAAATTTAACCCAATCATTCTGATTCCATTAGCTTAGACAGGTTCATAATTTTTTAAAAACAATATTTTTAAATTATTTTCATTACTTTAAATATTTCATGATTATTTTTCACGCTATAAAAATTAAAATTAATTATAAATAAAATAAAATTGAAATTTGGGTTTATACAAATAATAACTTGTAAATCAAAATTTAAATCAAATCGAATATATTTATGTAATAATCGAATCGAAATTGAATTGAATTTAGTAGAATTGAACCCAAACTAAACCAAGGGTTTTAATTTAAAATGTTGTTCTCAATTTCTTTATTCAACTATTGATTCAATAATATTATAAATAATATTATACAACTTCTTGTATAATTGTAACTAAAAAACTAAATGAATAGTAAATTTGAAAATTAGAATGTTAATATTGTTCCAAATGTTAAAGAATTGAACCAATCATTCATAAATCAAAATCAATTACAATTATAAATCAAAATCAATTACAATTATAAGTAGGAAAAATAAGGTTAATTTTTTTTAAGTTTTACTAGTACAAATATAGTTACTAGGATAATACAAATATAATTATATATTTGTTCAATTACAATATAGAATTTAATTATTACAGCGCACAACAAACAAAAAAACTAAATAAAACTAGACTAATCCAAAAAGAATTGAACAAAATCCACGCATGACATGCGGCATAGGCAATGGCGAAGGGAGGCCCTGCTCAAATGGAAAATTATACTTTTAGTTCTGAAAATTTATAAATAGATAAATAGTAAAATTGTAGTTTGACCCTCATTAATTTATCCTTTTAAAAACTATAAAAATATATATCAATACAATTATAAAATTATATTTTAACTCTTACATTAATATATAATTTACCCTTGATCTCTCCAAAATTTATGACTTCACTCGAGTATGAAGCTCGAGCCCAAATACTCACGAATTCAAAACTTCTATCTTAACCAATAAACCAAAAATTAGGGTTAATTAAGAGAAGAGAAACTAAAAAGAAAAAATCATAACCCCCCCCCCCTCCCCAAAACTAAGACAGGCAAAAATGGAGTCACGTGGGAGCGTGAAAGTAAGAATAGGCCACCGAAACGAAAACCCAAAATGCACATGCAAACGCATTGATGTTTGGGCTTCTTCTTCACTAACACGTGACAAGAGGGTCACGTGGCAAACTTTTAGTGATGACTTCTTTTTAATGCTCCAATGGTTCCTTCTCCTAATTGCTAATGGGATTCTTCTTAATTGGGTTTCCCAATTTTCCTAGGTGAAGATGTGAAGATTTAAACATTTGACAGGTTTTTATGTGGGGTTATGGTGATGTTGGATGGTTTACTTGGAAGGTGAGAGTTATAGGTAAGTTAAGATGGTCAAAATGTAGGTGTTAAGAGAAGATTAGAGATCGAATGAGAGTATGAGAGAATTTAAAGCTTAGTAATGAAAGGTGTTTTGGTCGGTCCAAAAACGTTTAAGGACTTGTTTATGATGATTTTCAATGTTTTATGTGTTAATCTCATATTCATCGAAGCTTTTATTTAACTAGGAGGGTTAAATTGATTTTGGATAGTTATTTTTTAGTTTAGATCATTTGAGTTTGAGGCTTAAATTTTAGAGTATAATCAATAAGAATTGAATTAATTTAGATTAAGGTAATTTTAAGTTCGGGTCAATTTTAATTTTGGATCAATTTTTGGATAAAATTAAATTATAAATTTTATGATAAAATTGGATCAAGTTTGAATTCAAATTGATTGGATCAAAATTTCAAGTTTGGATTAGAATTCTAATATTGATGTGAGAATTTTTGGAATAATTGAACATTATTGCTTATTTGTTCGACATATTGTATTCTTTAAAAATCAAAGGTAATAGCTGGGGTTGTTTAATTTTGAACCAAACAATAGGTATAGGAATAAGGATTTAAGCAATGCAAGTTATTTATCATTACACTTATGATTAATTGACATTTGTTGGATTCTTATTATAGGACGAGGAAATTAAGAAAGTGAATTCATGTCAAATTGAAGATCTCTTCTTTTTCAAGTAATTCGATTAAGTTCAAAAAATTTGGAATCAGAGCAGAAGGAGCCTCAAAAGAAAAAAAAATGTTTATATAGTCCTTTTAATAGTATATTGATAAAATTACACTTTGATTCCTGCAAAAATTTTTATTCCCTTAAAATAATTGCCTGACTTCACCCTTATTTGAAATCATCATCATTAAAAAGAATTTATTTGAACACAACCTTTTACCTAAACAAAATTAAACTTAAACAGTAAAAGTACTACATTAGGGATCAGCATATCCTGCATTTTGGGGCATACATGCATTGAACCTAACAATTACTTTGATTAATAATAATAATAACAATAAAGCAGTTGCCTTGTGAATAGATAAACAATAACATCATCATGTGAAGGCCAATGCCTGCTTTAATATATACTCATTTCCCTATTCTATCTCCCTTAACTGCAAACATCATTTGCTATGTCTCTTAGTTAGGGCCTTTATAAAGTTATGTCCTCTTCACAAGCTGACATGCAATATATATATATATATAAGATTAGGGTTTTTTTTAACCTTTATTTTGGCTTTTTTCTTATTTTTAATTACATGTTATTAAGCATGTGTTTAAATTGTCAAATTCAATTAAATCCATAGCTAATAAAAAATTATTGCCTTGATTTCTTGATCATATATTTAAAAAAAGAAAAAAGAAAGCTTAATCATATACCAGCTTCATTTCATTAATGTACAAACTGAAAACCCATGTTCTAAAGTAAATGCAAGTTGTGAGAAAAATTTATAAAAAAAATGATAATAAAACGACAAAGTCTTAATCATCCACATGGTTCCCTTCATGATCATAGTGTTGCATCCATGATTTTTCTTTTAATTTGTTAAACACCATGGAATCTATGCGTTAATGGTTTTGTTTATGCAAATAGCTAGGTTCCTTTTTATTTTTCAAGTATAGGGGTTACGATTAAAGGAATATTTTAAAGTAACTACTATTATTGATTAATTCAACAATAGATATGATGTTTAACAAGTTGGCTTTTGTGTGGATTTTTCAAAGAAAAGAGAATGGTTTGGATGTGCTATTTGTGTTTCAAAATAATTCATACGAAATACAGTTTATTTTCGATGATTTATAAATGTTGGGTGTAGTGTTAAAGTTTATCATATTAGAAAATAAATATTAAAATTTTAAAGACGATATTGTTGAGTAGAATAGTCACAAACCCTAAACATGAATCATAAAACAAACATGAAATATATAAAAAAAGTTTAGACTTTGCTGTTAGTTTCTATGCTTTGAAAAAGTTGTGGATTTAGTCTTTATATTTTAATTTGATCAATTTTAATCTCTGTACTTTTCAATTTTAAAATTTTAGTCATTACCAAAACAATAAACGTTAAATTTGTTTGGTTAAATTCAATTACTAGTCTTGTACTATGCATAATTATAAATTTAGTTCATATTTTCTAATTGGGCCATTTTAAGTTCTTATGCTTTTAAAATTTTGAAATTTTGGTATTGACACAAAATAACATCTATTAATTGGTTATTTAGTGAATAATATGTGGAAATAATAAGTTGGCATGACATTACACATGATAATATATTTTCCGCATCATATTTTGAAAATAGAAAACTTAATGAATTTAACAATTATTGTTTGATGAAAACTGAAATTTTAAAATTTGTAAAGTATAAAACTAAAATAACTAAATTAAAATGCAGGACTAAATCCACAACTTTTATAAAATATAAAAATTAATATCAGAATTTAACCCCAAAAAGTGCAATACAACTTATCTGATGATTTAGAATTAATAGAAGGTTAAAGCTAGCTATCATATGGTTTCCAAATCCCAAAACATAATAAATTTTGGTAATCCAAATTTCTGGATATTAATGTGCTTTGACTGAATATAGAACAGTAATTAAGCAAAAAAATTCCAAATTTCACTGTACGTATAATGATAGAAAAAACAGTATCATATTACCTGCATCATGATTCATGCTTCCAACTAACTGACTCAAGAGGAGGGTCAAGAGCTTAGACAAATCACAATTCTAATTTAAAGGAAATTAGAAAAATCAATAAAATCTAATCTTTAGATATCTTTCATAGTGGTTTTATGATTCATCAAGGGCGATAGTAAGAGATTGGTAGGAACCAAAGTCTCTAAAATAAAAAAAATATATCACATTAGTCCTTTTATATTTTATAAAACTATAAAATGATAAATGGCATTTTAGCATTAAAAAATGATAACATTTTAACCATTTAAAAGTTATAAAGATATAAGCTAATACATTGACGAAATTGTATTTTAGCTATAAAAAGAATACATAACTTAATTCCGCCCCTAAAAATTAATTTCTGACTTCATCCTTATGGTTCATGATGACTAATCTTTTTACGGATTATGATTGTTCCTCTTAACAATGTCATTTCTAAAATTTGAACCGAAATTTTCTCTTCGAAAATGCAACCACCAAAATTTAAAGAATAAACTAAAGTTGAGTGCAAATTAAAGTAAAGATATGACAAGATTTAAAAGTCATGGTTGTCAAGAATATATAATATAGAGTCATCCAATCCATCCTAAATGTCCTTCCTTGTTGGTTAAGCATTTGGAAAACAAGAAAAAAAAATTAAAAAGAAAGAGTGGAATCACAGTTTGATGAAATAGCAAGCTTGATTGATGATTGGGTTGGTGAATTTTAGTTGTAAAATGTAAAGAAATGGAACCCATGAATTTGACATCAAAGGTTCTTCTAAAGGAGGTGGACGGATTGGATTGTAAAGTTTAAGTTCTTACAAGACCAACGTGAGCTCCAAAAATGTTCAATTTCTGGCTTAGCACTTGGTTTATAGATTGCATATAAATTGTTCATTGGTTGGTCATCTGATCATCTACTGTATTGAGAGTAAGCAATGGCCTTGGTATCCCAAGAATGATAAATTAGTTATATAAACCTGTTAGAGTTGTGTGACTCGAATTCTAAGAAATTGCTTGCAAGTTAAGTTAAACAAAAATATATCTTCTTTCTACAAGATTTAGTATTTATGAATATAATATATTTTTCAACCTATAAATAGATGTAGTCGAAACTCTATGTGTTTTTTATTTTTATTTCTTTTTTTTTGCTATATATTGACATTAGTGACGTTCTATTTTTACAAAACCCTTTAAAATTTATGAAATCACAAATTAATATAATAATAATTCCCATGCTCTTTTTAATAGAATACTTAAAAAGTACCTATAATTTATCTCCAATTCTTAAGTAGAAGGGTAATGTAATGCATTTTAACAAATTTGAACCCACATCCTCCTACTTTGGTAATAATGTCGATGTCAATTGAGCTAAGACTTAATAATATTTAATGCACCATGAGGAGAGTTTTAAACTCCACAATAAAAAACATATCTATTTTTAAAACTACTTATAAAATAAATAAAAATACACAATCATTATGTCGAATACTACCTCTTCTTATTAATAGATATCTTTCCACACCCTTTTAAATCACTTCTCATTTATTTTAGTTCCTAAAAAAATAAAAATTAATATCAATATAAACAACTTAGTATTTTACAATATGTAGTGAAAAGATTTAGTGAGATCCAAACCCAACATTGGATCAATCTAATAATTGGCATTTTAAAATTGATTTATTAATAATATAAACATCACATCCTTCATTTTCAATATCATAATATTTCATGAAACATCCTTTTGGAATCCCACGACATTTGTTTAATATTTGACTTCAAAATCGTTACATGACTAATAATATGGTTACAAAATTAATAGCATTATATATAATTACTATACAACCCAATGAAGCAATTGTTACTTTGTAAAGTGGACTCCTTAATTAAGGGTAAATTAGATAAACTTTTTACAAAATCATTAGCGATTTAAGCCCTTCTTTTTTATATTTAGAGAGATAGACCGATTTTGGAGAGAGAAATAGAAAACGCTTCCTGCAATAAGTGTTTTCAGTTGATGTTGGAAAATGATTGCAGGAAGCGTTTTCCTTGATTAGATGTCAGTAGTTCTGTCCTTAAGTCTCGAGTTTGATCCTTCTCCTACTCACATTTGTATTTTTTATAGTTTTAAATTTTTTTTAATTTTAGTTAATAACTCTTTTACTTATATAAATAAAACAATAAATATGTGATTATATAATAACAAATATTATATATATCATCATCTTAAAAATATTTTAATTAATAAATCCTTTAATTATATATAATAAAAATAATTTTGATTTTATAATATTAGAATTTATCATACCCACAATTTAGATAAAAAACAATGATATTTGAAATATTTTATAAATAAAATAATAAATATGTAATTATATAATAAAATATATAGTATATATATCATGATGTTAAAAATATTTCAATTAATAACTCCTCTATTTATATAAATAAATTAATAAATATGTAATTATATAATGAAATTATATATTTTTATATTTATCATTATGTTAAATATATTTTATTTTTAACTAATTTTTTGATATATTTTTCTTTATATAATTTTTATATATTAAATATTTATTTTCTTCACTTACATTTTGGGTATAGCGATTTCTAATATTATAAAATCAAATAGTTATTTCAAATATCATTATTTTTCATCTACATTGTGAGTATGATAAATTCTAATATTATAAAATCAAAATTAATTTTTATATATATAAATAAATGAGTTATTAATTAAAATATTTTTAACATAATGATATATAAATTATATATTTATTATACAATTTACCTCTCAATTTATTTATTTTATATTTATAATAATATTTTTTTGAAAAAGAGAGAAATAATTAAACCAACATCTATAATTCTATATATAGTAATTATATTAAATTAATTATCTTAAAATGAGAAGGAAAAAGAAGAAGAGAATGTTACTTTGTAGCGGCAAGATCCAATAGTCTGCACTATTAAGGTTTAATTATCTTTTATTATTTTATTTTGTGCTCATCGTATAATGATTGGACAAACAAAAAGAAATCCAAGGATTAGGCTTTTAAATTATCCCAATCTTAATCAAAAATATAAAAAGAAAGACACTTATAATGTGAAAAAAAAAATCAAAGAAAAAGCTTCACCACTGATAAATAATTACTTCTAGGGAAAAGTGAACATTTAGTTCTTGAACATGTTATCTTTTTCTAATTTAGTCCTTGAAATTTTTTTGACCCACATTAATCTAGGAATTTGGCAACTTTTCTCAGCTCCTGTCCGTATGATGACGTGGCAGCTTAATATTATGCCACATAATCACCAAATTTGTTTATAAAAAATATAAAGTTTTGCCATATCATCACAGAATCAAAATTAAGAAAAGTTGACGTGTTTCAATACTAATGTGGATGAAAAATAGTTTAGGAGCTAAGTTAGAAAAAATTAAGAAGTTTAGAGACTAAATGTTATTTTATACTTCTTTTTTAAGTTCTCGAATCATTGTAAAACATCACCTAATTGAAACCACAAGGGTTATATGAGATGGCAAGAGTCTCCAACGTCTTCTCCCTTAATAGACCTACAAAATATGAAGGATTAATATTAGGCTTGCTCCAATGAATACCTTAAAAGAAAAAAAAAAACAAAAACATGATCAGATTGACAATCAAAATATATCCAGATCTCAATCAAACCATATTTCAAAATTTTTGAAACCCTATTAACTCTTGATTATTAAATTAAGAATCATTGAAAAATATTTTGTGTGTGGTTGAAGAAGAACCACAAATTAAATTACATACGAAATTACATCATTAAATCAAGATTTAGTGGTCATAAGATTATTAAAATAATCAAAGTTGATTTGACCAACCAAATAACCAGTGGGGTCTAAAGCACATTTGAGCGTAGATTAAGGGGAAATTAATTACTTGTTTTACGTCGTAGGCGTTGCTTCATTGGTTGATTTCGATGTTTTCATTGAAATTAACGAGAAGTCATTGTTATTATTTAATTGGGAAGACGACAAATTAACTCATCAACTTAACACTCAATGCAATTAAGCATTTACTTAGGAAAATTCATATGAATTGTGTAGCGGTCCCAACATCACTATAATTCATCTTTCCCGGTCAAACTTTACATCTCAATGTATTCATTAGGCTACCTTAATGTCTGATTAACCAGAAATAAATATGTTATATTAATAAATTTAAACTGAAATTCCTAATAACAATAATAATCGGATTAAGATTTTTAAATTAAAAATATAGAATGATTGAATTTATAAAATTGTTAAAAGTATAAAGACTAATAACAACATATTTTAACAACAACAACAACAAAAAGACTACTAAAAGAACCATATGAAACGATCTTTTCGGTTTTGGCCTATATTTTGTCGTCAAATCCTAGAATTTATTTATGCACTATTATTTTATGTTTAATTGAATTGGTGTCATCTATAAATTGAGTTTTAACTCAGTTCTAAATTACCAAAACTTATTTATTTTACAAAGAAATAAATCTTATTTTGAGGATATTTATATCTTTTATTATTTTGATAAATTTAATATATATACATATATACAAATGATGAGAATCATGGGTACGAACCAAAATATCATAACATTCAATATCTCAACTTTGCTATGTATAAAAAGAAAAAAAAAGCTCAATTTTTCATTTTAACCAAAATTATATTTAATTTTTTTATAAATTTGTTACATCATTTCTTTTCACTCACATTGCGGTATAACCTAATTATTTTTCTATATTTTATGATTTTTATTTTTATTTAGCCATTGTTGAATCGAAAGTTTAATGCATTGAATTAAGAACCGGTAATTTAAAGGGTTCAACGTCGATATGATTTCTTTAAAAATTATTCTTATAATAATATTGCGAGATTATCTTTATTAAATCTAGTTAAAAGGTGTTTTTCATATTACTAAAATTTAAATCAAAATATACTATCAGATCCTCTACGTTCATAAAGTTGAGATTTAATCCTTATGATAAAAAATAAAAATTAAATTCTTTAATTTACTTTTCCTATTAAAAGACCAAGTCTAATCATTAATATCTTTAGCATTTTCTATAAAAATTTTCAACCTACTATGTTTATTTTCCATAAATCATATATTAATGATAATTTAATCAATAAACTAAACTAGTAAATTTTGGTGAAAAGTACTTTCAATTTTAATGATTGAATTAGGATTTTTAAATTAAAAACTAAAATTTTAATTTTAATTTTTAATGATATGGACAACATGTTTTTAACTTAAAATTTATGAAAATTGCAATTCAGTCCCAATTTAGTTAGTGAAAAGATCTTTAAAAAAAGTCAAGATTGCTAATATAAATGTCAAATTGTTGTTCTTTGACCCTATTAGTCATAAAAATAATATAAATATTGGACTTAGAATAATTACTTTTCTTGATTAAACCCTATACTTTGGGTTACAATGTGGATGCCACAATATCCTTTGTAATGAAACCGAAGTAGAGTTTCGTCTTCATAGGGCATTAGAATTAGTTACCAAGGGTCATACGCTTTTGCGAGCTTAAGGAATTAATTAAGGGTGCGTTTATTATCAAGGTTGAAAAGAAGAAACTATAATTTTAAATAAATTTTTTTGGTAAAGAGGTAACTTTTCAAATCAAACATTGATTTTAAATTAGTATTTTTTTTGTGTGTGTACAAGATACCAATAAAAAAATCACATTAAACTACTAATATTCAGCGGATTCTCAGCAAACCCTCATTCCGGTAAAAAACCAAATTTGCAATGCTATCAACTTTCATGTTTTCTTCTCTAAGGATATGAACAAAATCCCACTGAACCATTTCTAACAAAATCTGCTGAATTCGCCTGATAAGTGTTCAATGAAAAAGCCTTGTAAATATTTCTTTAATGGACTGTATAACCTTGACACTATCTGTCCAAATTGACACATTGTCCCATTTCTTGTTTTGAAAAATAACCAATCCATCTATAATATCCCATAATTCAGCATTGAATACAAAATACTGCCCCAACCTTCTATTAAATTCAAGAATCCACTGGCTATGATGACCCTTCAACACTCCACCTGTAGCAACTTCCTCCGAGTTCAAAAAGCCAAAATTTTTAGCTTTTGACTTTTGGAAAAATGCTTTTCCATGAGGTTATCTTTTTTATCCCCTCATTAAGTCTTCTATTTTACATGTCTAAAATTGTTATCTTATCTTTGCAAAATCACTTTTTGACAATAATGATCAATGATATAAAAAATTTAAAAAACACTATTTAACGCACTTTTTAAAAGCATTTTTCAACCTTAATAATAAACTAGCCCTAAATTGTATTTAATATTGATGTCAATAAGTACATAATATATGGCACATCATTTCATTGTGTCTTGCAATTGCAAATAACATTATTTGGATAATGAATAGTAAGGTTTTGGAATCGAGTATTGTGAATGGAGAAAATAGTATTAAAACGTTACATTTTTATTTAAGAATATCATAACTCAACGTAATGATAACATCTTATGTGAGAGCATATTACAATAGGATCCCATGAGATTCATTTTAAATCAACAAATGTGGTTAAAAATAGAAATGAAGAGATTGTAATTAAGCTACATCGAAACTAGAAAATTGTCTTGGTAACCTAGAATCTATTAAATCGGTTATCAAATACATTTGTTTTCTCTGGAAATAAGCATATCTCTTTTTTTTTTAGTACTGAAACTGGTTAAATTAGTTAAAAGGTAAATTTAAAATTTTTAATGCAAATCCTACATGACATAAACATAAATAAGTATTTTTTTCATTTTTTATTTCTATCATTGATTTAAAACAATCACACTGTATTTCACTATAATAAGCTCATTAAATAGATGTAATCCAATATCGAAATTATGAATTGGGCGATGAAACAAGCACACCAAGAGACAAGCAAGAATGATAGGAAAGCCGCATGCAATGGAAGAGTAGCTGGCGGCATCTCTCACGGGCGTAATAATGGGGGAGATGTCCATTTTGTATATTTGAGAGAGCATATAGGCTATAGCCAATAGTAATTTACCCACATTTTTGCTTTTGTATTGAGAAAGAGGAAGAAGAAAAAGCCAAAAAAGTCTCGACCTTGTTTGTGGGGGGGGGGTATTGATGAGATTAGATTAGTGGATCTGTCCTTGAAAAATCCACCAATTCTGCTTTCCAAATCCTTCAATGTCTCCATCACATGTCAATAGAATCCGCTCTCCCCATCTTTGTTTGCTTTAGAGGGTTTTGGCCTTCGTTTGTGTACAAAAAGTACAATGGTAATTAGTTCAAATCAAGGCTAGTCTTCCAAATTTACTTATAGGCTCACGGTAAAAATATATTTAAATTTTAAAGATAATATTATTAAGATGAATATTTATGAATTTTATATATGGAGGCTCGGCATAAAATTGATAAACAAATGTCATATTTGTAGAATAATCCCTCAAAAGAGAAAGATAAACAGATAGTAACCACAACATTAGAAAAATTCAAAAACAACCAGAGAAGCATCATATTGGCAAAACTGTTGAAAATTACATCCTAATTCGACTATCATCAGTCTTACCTGATAAAGAACTCTAGATAACCAAGAAACTATTGCCAAGATAACCACTGCATCAATGATGCATAAAAGGTCAAATCTTAGATGGCTTATCATCCTCGTATTGGATTCCAATTTTACAAGCAATATCATTTGTGCTCTATTATAATAAGGCACTTCGAGAAGATTTCTCAATAAATTTGACAACATTCGTACCTTGATAAATCAAATATATGCACAAAAAATATGACTAGAAATAAAAAATAAAAAACACTATTATTTTTAGAAAAATAGAATGAACAAAACAAAAATTATGATACTATAGACTAAAATAAAAATAAAAATATTGTAAAAACCCGCAACCAACAACATGCCAAAAAAAAAATCCATTAGATTGTGGCTTACATGAAAGTTGGTATTAAATTCACTAATCTAAAATTAAAAAATCCAAAATTTAATTTATGGACATGTCAAATAGACAAATAAAATTAGTTTTCGATTTAGACTCCTTTGGATGTAAAATAACTCATGATGAGATGAAATGTTGGAGTGAATATTCTTTTCGGTATTTTCATATTTTAGGATTTTAATCATTTGATTCTTAGGTTGTGTTGTTACAAGTCAAATTACTTGGAGTTCAAATCGTGCTATTTGTTGAAATCATTTTTGTTTTAAGTTTGAAATGGAGTTAACATAGGTTAAGATAAGGTTTAGAGAGGTGAAAGTTAGAATGGGTAGGGGTGATGTAATGGTGGGGGCAGGTAAATTGCAGTGCAGTGAAGTGCAGGGATATTGGGTTTGGTTTTCACTTTTTCTCTCAGTCTTCCCCGGAATTCAAGGAGAAGAAAAGAAAGAAAGAGCAATTCCCGATGAAAGAGACACCTATACGGTGACCTTCACAACCCTCAGTGACCGCACGTGATCTCTCTTCTTCCATCACACCTCCCTTTTAACCAGGCTTTCACCTTTCCTTAGCTTCTTGGTTCTTGTTCACTCTTTTTCACAAATTCATATGCCCCTGGCCCTGGGCACTGCCATTTGCAATCTCTATGTATCCACCCCCCCCTTCTCTCTCTCTCAGTATTCCCTCAATCTGTCCATCAAATCAAATCTTCTCTCACTGCATCACTGAAATTACCATGTCCATCTAAGTTTAATTTAATTTAAATTTATGAGTTGCAAGAATGTGACACAATTTTGAAGGTTTTACTAGTGTTTGAAGAGATTAATTTATTGAAGTGTTATATTTTTAAGTATAGTGTGGGAGGTATTTTATTAGTAAATATTTTGTTAATTTTATTTAAAAATAAGTAAATTGGTATTTACACGTTAGATTAAAAAGTAAATTGATTTTTTTTCTTAAAATTTTTTACTCATTTTTATTATTAATAATTGACGAGACTGATAGAATAACTAGATAATTACATGTGGCGTGTCACGTGTATCTCATGCTGACATAAAGGACCAATTTTGAATAGTAGAAGTCGATGAAACTTTTAACAGAATGATCAATTTACTCTTCGATGTAACATATATAGACTAATTTGCTCATTATTTGAGTAGAAGGGCTAAAATGTAATCTAACTTCTAGTACACCAGCTTCTATGGTATTTTTACAAGAACATTTGTATTTTAGCTCCTCTAAGATCCACAAAATTATAAATTAATACATGATCTTATTGCACTTTAACCTCCTAAAATGATAAAATTGTAATTTAATTTTTTAAATTATAAAATTTTAAACTTACGATAAAATTTTTACATTTTAACCCTCATAAAAATTATAAAATTTAAAATAAATTCTAAAAATTTTAATATTTATAGATCATAAAACAATATAAAAATACATTAATTTCACATTGAAAAAACAATAAATTTTGTAATTATTAATGTCATGTCTTAATCAAGAAAATTGTTGAAAAGTTTCATTAGTCAATGAATATGGATTTTTAAAAAAATTCTCAAATAATGAAAAATTTAAAAGTATTAGTGATAGGAGACAAGACATAACATCAATAATAAGATTATTTGAAATTAGGATTTGACAAATATATTAATAATTTATCAATGTGAACAGTATTCAACATAGCTTTCATTTTCTCTGGACTATATATTCTGAGTTGCAGTACAGTACTTTAAAATCTCCAGTTCACAACCTCGTATCACTGTTTTCAATTCCTTGTACGATTTTTTTAAAACTTAATTAATCAAATTATGTGCATATATACACACGGTTCAAACCAATTTGAAGAAAGATAATGATGAAATTCAATACTAGGTGCTTATAGTTTTGAAGGTGTTCTTGGGTTCATGTTCAAATTAATTTTGATGGAATTAAAAATAGCAGTGACGATAAAATCATTTATTATAATTGTTAGTTTTTGTTGATAATAGGAATCAACAGAGGAAGGGACTGACGAAGGTGAAATTTGAAAGACAGTTCATCTTTAAAGGGTAGAGAGCCGTTGTGAAGCGAGGCTGAGATTATGAGAAGAGAGAAAGGTCAACTAGATAGTAGAGAGAGTAAATGCTGTGCACAAGGGCGGGGTGGGAGGGGTGAAGCCAGAATTGTTCATAAGGGATCGAATATTTATATAAAATTATACATATTGAAAGTAGGTCTGACCAATATATAGAAAAAATAAAATAAGTTATATGCTCAAATTCTAATTATCTAAGTTTATATTTTACCTAATTAATATTTAGATACTATTTATACTTAGATATTGCAATTATTAAACTTTATTTTTACCAAAATGTAAATATTATTTTGTAATAATTTACCAAATTAAACTAAAAATGATACTAGATTTGTCATTAAAAATTATAAATCCTATAAAAGAAATAAAATTTAAAAAAAATTGAAAACTTTGGGGGCCAACATAAATTTGTCTTTTTTTAAACACTAATATAACATTAAAATAAAAAAAATTCAAAACTGAAAGGGCCTAAAAGAAATTTTACAAAATTTAGAGGGTCAGGCCATTGCCTACCTCTCTGAATTCGTCTATGTTTTTAGCCCTTGAAGTTTTATAGAACTTTAAGAAAATAAATGGTAAAATTATAATTTAGCCCCTAAAATTGATAAAATATTGATTTAGTCTTCCTAAAAACTACAAAGATATATGTCAATACAATGGTGAAAATGCATTTTGACTCTCACAAAAATGTATAACTCAATCTTTGTCCCCTTAGAAATTTTTTTGGCTTCACCTTTGGTTATGCATATGCTTCCATTATTTAGGTGAGAGAGCTTACGTATGAGATATGAGATGCCACATGTAAGCATCTTGTTGGCGGTAGGGTTACCTCGCATTTATTTATAAAAGCGACGATGCGACATAATAAACCAACAATGCGGGCAATTTAAGGCAGGGCAATCAATAGCCGCCCCATCACAATTGAATGGTCATAAAAAACGCCTTTTATTATTGAGGAGGTTCAACTCTTTTAAGAGAAAATTTTAAAATATCATCTATCAAACAGTTAACTGATCTCCCAACAATTGAAGGTATTATCTGGAGATAAACAATCTTCAACAAAATGACACCATTTCCACTTGAAAGATAGGGAGAAGAAAGGGAGAAGAAAAGAAAATAACAATGAAATTTCCACACTAAAACATTGTTTAGCCATTGGGTTAAGTTGATTAGCCTTAGATACAAACAAATGTTCATAACAAGTCAAATTAACTTGTCACATCGGCAAAACCCCCACCACAAATTCACCTACTTTAGAACCATACCTTTTGAATATTTTGATTTATGGTCAATTTTGGTGTTCTTAGGCACCCCTTTAATTAAATATTAATCAAATAGAATTCGATAACGCAAATCCCATTAAGCTAACACGCCCTTACGTTGGATTAGGTATACTAAAGTAACATATATATAAATTATTATACACAATTAGAAAGCTTCCCCACCGTTAATTTGGGTATATATACATGCAAGTGTGCATAAAATATGTGTATAATTGTCATTTCAAGAACATTTGAAAGAGTATGTTATATTCTTTTAATGCTTAAACGATAAATTGATATTTAAATTATAATTTTTTAAATTTTGGTATTTAAATTTTTGGATCGAATTGGATATATAAACTATATTTCATTAACATAAATTATTTTAAATCATTACATCTCACGTGATATTTTTTTATACAACTTACACACTACTGATAAGAACAAATTACTGTCACATGCTTACACACCACTGAGTACAGAGTGAGTATATTATCTTTAATTTCTTGAATGCTTAAATGAAAATAGTGCTTAAACTATATTTGTTTTCTCATCTTAGTATTTAAGTTTTGGTCATTCAACTTCAAAATATTATAAAATGGTTATTAAATTATTTGAAAGTTTTTTATTCAAATAATTAAACTGATAAGTTTATTTTTTAAAATCGACTAATAAGCTTCGAGCAACGATTTAACCACGGGAATACTTAATTAACAATATAAAAATAGTAGACAATACTCTGCGTTGAGGTTACGTGGATCCAAGAATTGGATTTGACATTAGAGATTCGTGTGCCAAAATCTTTAAGTCATTTTGAAGTCCAAAAGGGACAATTGTGATAAGCAAGAAACTTTGATTAACCTTTTACTCACCATTAATCATAATGTGCTCTTAACGCGCCTTAATTATTAGGGCTCTTCACATTATATATATATTTTTTAAAGTTAGATAAGTCATATAAAATTTTTATAATACTAAGTTAACTAATTAATTAATGGGTTAAATTTTTTTCAATAAACAATCAATTCATTAGAACAAAGTATGTTTCGAAAGGATAAATATATATGCTTTATTGTATATATATATTAATTTAAGAAGTGATTTTATTATACAACTTTTGAAGACCTATGAAATCCAACAATGATTGTTTTCATGTATAAAATTGCTGCAAACTTAATAAAATATTCAAAAAATTAAATTGTATGAACGACAATAAATTTATATTTGTTTATATAATTTTTAACTTTTGATGATGAGCATAATGTACGGATATATACCTTAAATTGCACAATCTATCTACTATTTTCATGCTCCCCACCTTATAACTAGAATTTATGGTTGAATATTTAATAATCACATATGATTTTTTTTTTGTGGATGAAATGAATATTTTCTTTTGTAGTCTCTTTTATTTCTTTTTATGCAACTACCTCTTAAATATTTTAATTGAATTTAAGATGAATTTAGTTTTTATTTCATAATTTTGTTGATATATGGTATCGATAAAGGTCAAGATCGGAGAGGATGATGTTCTCCTTCAAAAAACAGAGTGGAAGCCCCTCAAATGGAGTGTCTAGAATTACTTGAATCATGGGTATTTTGAGTCGGATCTCGGGTTGGGTTATTATATTTTTTATTTTATTATAATAGTATAACAAATTTATTTCTTTTCTTTTAAATTAATTTTCATTAAACATTCTAAATCATGGTAATTAATTTATTTTAAATAAAAATAATTTTATGAAGGCATCTCAAATTTAACATAAAATTGAAATAAATATAAGTTTAAAATCCTTTATTTTACATCAAATATAATATACTTTGAATTTAATCTTATAGTATTTTAATATATTTTTAAATTGATTATATTTCCATTATTTTGTAAATAAATATAGTGAAAATGAATCAAGTAAATAAAATTTACATCTTAAAAAAATCTAAAAGGGATTTATTATAGGATAATTATTTGGTGCTGAAAGGATAAAAATCCATTGGCACTCTTAAAATGATAACAAGTGTATTTTAAATAAATTTTAAAATTTAAAACTAAAAGAATGAAACACTTGTCACCATTATAAATTTACTTGTGGAAATTTTGTCCTCTCCTAGCCCTCTGCATCTAATAATAATCCCTTTTTATAAGGGTGATTACTTAATACATTGATAATTAAATTTTAACTCCGTAAGGGGAATTAAAGAAATTGTCGCTTGTCTAATGTTTTTCTTGTCCTACTTTTATCATTGATAAGTTGTTTCAATAGGGTGAAAATGAGGGGACTTAGGAAAGGATATATATTGAGTAAACTTGCCGGCTTGGGTTTAGTTCGCGCTCTTTGTTTTTTACATGCTTTATCGATTTAATGAATAAAAAAAAGAGAAACATTGAAGTATTTCAATATTAAAATTTTTATAATTTGGTATGTAAATTTTTTGTTAAATAAAGAACAAAAAGATCATATCACTAATAATGTTAATCCAAACCCAAGTAGTCATGAGTGGTTGAATTGTGCAAACTTTTGTTTGATTTTAGATTATAATTTCTTTCATTTACTTTCTATCCTTGACTGACTTACATATTGGAGTTAGGTAAGTGTTGTCTAGCCAAATTTAATTAATAACTCATGCAAGAAAATAAAATCCTCTTTTAAATTATTTATTTATAGATTATTATTTTAATTAAACGAGTTTTTCATCTTCACAAACGAATTAAAAATTATCATAATCTTGTTTATTGATTCTTAAATATCAACTACAAATGTGTAATAATATTTTAATTTTGCTTATAAAATTAAAAATTTTACAATCAAATAATTATTTATGTATTTTTGCATTTTTTTATGCTTTGAAGTTTAGCCTTTACACGCTTGCAAATGCCAACTTCTTTGCTTTATAGATTTGCCCTCTTCAAGGCCAACAGCAAATTTGAAATCTATAAATAAATAAAATCGATGACTTCTTTGCTTTACTTTGGACACATATGATGACAATTGAAGTCGAAATCATTTTATTTTCTAAGGCTACTTTTGGACGGGTGTTACAATTATTTGTGGTTAATGTAAAAATACCAGTGACGATCAGGTTGATTACTGTAATATGAGACAAAAAGAAAGCTAACAGTAAATGCCCACTCAAAAGGACCCTAAATATGTTTGAATCTAAGCAATGAATAATGCATAAATTTCACCTTTCTGCTCTATAAAAATTAAAAAAATTAGTCCAATTAGTAGTTAATACCTTGGTTTAAGTTAATTATTTAATTTAGTTTTATAATGTTATTGATATCTTAAGAAAAAGAAAATAATTACAAACAATTGGTTAGGCTTTCATTTTCAAGAAGAAGAATATTTTTTAAAACATCAATTACTATATATTTAATCTCAATCAACTAGTTATATATTAAAGGGGGTCAATCTATTTTATTTTATTTTATAGTTTCATGTATAAATTCCATTTAAAATAGCTTCAAATGGAAGATTAAATATTCTTAACAAATTATTATCCTTAAAAATATTGAAACCCAACTCCTCAACTCTTGTCCTCATATTGAATAGAGATCAAATTTTCAACACCTTCTAAATATATATAAAGTATACCAAAAGTTTCTAGAAAAAAAACTATTTTAATTATTAAAAAAAACCATATATTATGAATATCTAAAAAAGGAACATAACCCATATTTCCTTTTATAGCACTTCATTAAATATGCTATATAACCCATATATGTAAGTAATTTTAAAAGGAAATGCATGGTTATAAGACTATGATATATATATATATAAAATCCAAAGTCAAGCAAAATAAAACAAGGGGCGGTGACGGCTAAAAGGAGGGGCGGAGGGCCATGAAGGGTGGTGGCGGATACGACAAGAGTGGGACCCACGCGCCGCTGCTCTTTTGCCCACTTGCCTCCCCATTGTTTTTTCTTTTTCAATGTATTTGTTGATAAACCAAAAACTTGGTCAACTATGTGTGAAGGGTGGTAACCGTAGTTAAGAACAAGCTCCAATGAGCAAAGACCGAAGGTTAAAACATCCCGTCATCTAAACCCCATCCACACAATTCAACTCCAAATGCATCTTCTTCTCCTCTACTTCTAGGGTTCATTTGCTCAATTGTTTTCTTTTCTAATAAAAAGATCACACACCCTTTCTGCCGCGTGCATTCCACCTTCCATCCATTCTTGAAACTTTTTTTTCTTTCCAAAATTGAAGCTTCGAAAACTTTGTTTGGATTAATTTTAGTATTGTTGGAGGATTTGTTGTCAAATGGGAAAGGTTGATTGAATGCAAATCTTATCTTTCTTTTAAAAGACTTTGATTTGGCCTTATTTGGAGTGAATTGAATTTGTTTAAATGTGAAGGATATATTTCGAAATTTAAGGAGGATATTTTTGTGCGAATAATTCTTTTATTTTTAATGCTAATTTATCTCCTCAATTACTTGGAGAAGGTATTGATCTCAACCTATATAGAGGTTGCATTGCTGCAGATGTTGGGTGTGCTTGTTGAGTGCTTTTCACTGATTATTTGCTTAACTTTGCGTTGTATTTGGAGAGTAAATCTTATTATAAGTAAGATTATTTGGGGAGGTTCGTTGTTAGCCCTGCAATTATCTATCGTACAAAAGTAGATTAGGCTTTAGCCAATAGGATTTTAGATTCATCATTGAATAAAATCATTCACTAAGCAAGGCTCCACAGGGTAAGATAGATGAATTCAAGCTGCATTAACAAATATCGTGTTACATTATTTTGTTTTTGAATTTGTTAAATATACTAATATGTTCCAACTTATGTTTGTAACATTAATAAGAAAAACTGGTTGGAACAACTAACAAACCAAAAGCTTTCTTAATTCATATCTTTTCACAAATATTCCCCATGCTCTTGAATTCTTTATCTAGAGCCAATTGTATTAATTTTTATTATGGTGATTCTATATATTTAAAATAAATCATTGTGTTGACTTAATTTAAAAATTTTAATATATTTATATATTGTATAATTTATTCATTTTTTATATTTTTGTTTTTTTGACACTTTAATCTAAAAAGCTAAAAAATAAATTTATCACCAAATTTGACTGAAAGTATAAGAAACACCAAAAATCCAAGACAATAAATTAAAATTTTTTCTTATTCTTTTAAAATCCACCCTCAATGTTACAAAGAAAAACGAAATAAAAACAAGAGTTCAAATTACGAAATAAAAAAGTTCAAATTACACAATGTGTAAATGTTGAGGTAATTTTTTAGAATCAACACTAAATTAACATAAATGTATAAATATTGAGGGTAAAGTTACTATTATACCAATTTTAAAAGTTACCGAGTTATCTTCTTGCCAGTGACCAAAAAAGAAAAAAGTCAAACAATTAAATGACCATTTTGTAACTTTTCATATAATTGGGTAAGTAAAATAGAAATTCACTAATAATTAAGGGACTAGCGAATGTAATTTACCCATCAATAAAATAATATAATCTTACTATATTAAACCCCACGCTCATAAAAATGAGAGTAGTGTTGGCATCCACCAACTTTGCATCTCAAAAAAAAAAAAAAAAAAATAATCTCAACCAATTCATGGTATATTAGAAAAGACTGCGTTTTTTATTATATATATAAACTTTGTTTTGTCTCCTCCTTCACCTCCCTTCTTCCATTTCACCCCCCTTTCCTTTGCCTTCACTCAATTCTTCGTTGTTTTCAATTTTCTTTTCTTTTTCTCTTTTAAAATCAAAAACCCTTTCTCTTCGTAGCCTTTCCCTTTCTTTTTTTAGTCCAGTTTTTTTTTTTTTTTATATATAAATTTAAACAAATCTCCTTTGTTGAACAGTTTTTAATCTAAATTAACTTACATATATTATATATATATATACACTACTAAGTTATTAACATGGCTGGTCTTGATTTAGGCTATGTTCATCATCAACTTCATAGACCTGACCTTCATCTTCAACACCAATCTGAACATGAAGACCACCTTACCGGTGGCGGAAGCGGCGGTGGATCAGCCGATGACTTGATGAACACAGGTCATAATGACCTTGTTGCTCGTAGACCAAGGGGTCGTCCACCTGGTTCCAAAAACAAGCCTAAACCACCAGTTATTATCACCAGAGAAAGTGCAAACACCCTTAGAGCTCACATTCTTGAAATTGGCAACGGCTGTGATGTATTCGATTGTATAGCCAACTATGCTCGGAGACGACAAAGGGGTATCTGTATATTATCCGGCAGTGGTACGGTCACCAACGTCACCATTAGACAACCATCAGCAACTGGTTCTGTGGTTACCCTTCATGGTAGATTCGAGATTTTATCACTTTCCGGTTCGTTTCTACCACCGCCAGCTCCACCCGGTGCCACCAGTTTAACCATCTTTTTAGCCGGTGGTCAAGGACAAGTTGTAGGTGGAAACGTAGTTGGTGAACTTATGGCAGCTGGACCTGTTATTGTCATAGCTTCATCCTTCACAAATGTAGCTTATGAGAGATTACCTTTAGAAGAAGATGACGGTGGTGGAAACGGCGGTGCAAACGGCGGTGGAAATGGAAATAACATGTTTGCTGATCCAGGTGCTACTACACAACAAGGTGGGTTACCTTTCTTTAATTTGCCACTTAATATGCCTCCTAATGTTCAATTACCAGTTGAAGGATGGCCTGGAAATTCCAGTGGTAATAGACCTCCATTTTGAGAGCTTGTCATTTATGGTGGATCACAAAAAGGTCAGCAAAATTTCATGGGAACTAGTTTATGTTCATCTTATGTTGAATGTTAATTTTAGGGTATTTTTAGGTTTTTTTTTTTGGGGGGATTTTTGGAATCTATGATTTAAGGGAAATAGTTTCTTTCTTGTTGACGATATGGAACAATTAACTTTCTTTCTATAAGAACAAAAAAGTGGTTTGATATTATGATGTATGGATAACAATGTGTCACTAACATATATCAAATTAGGGTTTCCCCTTTTCTTTAATTTCATTTATATATATACACAAATATAGGCTTAAGAGACATAACAAAGGACATGAAACTTAGTACTTGAAACATAGAAAAAGGGGTTCCAAAGTAAAAAATCTTGTAGGATATGGTAACATGGGATAGTGTAATTTCTTTTGTGCATTGTTTTCAGGAAAGAATATATATATATATATATATATATATATATATATATATATATATATAAGAAAACAGTAATAAAATATAGGTAAGAAACATTGAAACAAGGGTTTCATCACTGACGATTCTTCTTGTTTCTTGCTTGACCCAACATGATTTTTTTGCATTCATATATTGTTTCAAAGCTTTACCCTTTTCTTGATTTTTAGCTCCCTTCTGTAATTTCCTCCATCAATAATCAATCTTTATCTATATCTGTTTTATATATAACACTAAGGGTTCATGCACACCAGAGAAAAACACTTACAACAACCACCAGAAACAACACAAAATTGTGTTATATTAATGTTGTCTTTGGTCTTACTAACATGAAGACAATTCCCTTACAGATATCCTTTAAATTTATAATTTTCTCTTAATAATTTTATCTTTAAAATCGAATTCGCATTCTCCTTTTAAAATTTAATGAATCTTATCACTAATTCTTAAGAAAACCAAAGACGTAATAGGATGGGTGATAGATTTTATTTCCTCCAACAATGTTATATATATTAAATAATATTTTTAAACATTTTCTTACTTTGAGGACTAAGTCTCTCTAAAGAAAAATTATAAGTTATTTACTTAAATTATAATTAAAATTTGTCAGAATGTTTTAGCAGACATGTTGTACACTCTTTAGTTCTAAAAATAGTGTTATATATATATATATATATTAAAAAGCTATTGCATGTCTCGATATTCAAATATTATAATTTTTGCTTTTGGTTAAGGGATCACAACAGTTGGTCAATGGCTTAAAAATCATTAAAACTGCTCTAATTTGGGGAAAAGATATAAACTTATTTAGGATTTTCTTCTACAAAGAGATTTACCATTAAATTTCCAGGTTAGTCTAAGTTTCTGCACCAAGGTCTTTTTTCTTTTCTTTTCTTTTTTTTGTTGAAAAGAAATCATAAAACTATTTTTATTTATTATCAAAATTTTTGAGTTTAGTAAGATAATTGAATTTCCTTTTCATCAATGGTGGAACATGACATTGAGTTTTGGAGGGTTTATTTAAATTTTTCAAAAATTGTGAGGGGTTTAATTAAAAGTTTTAAAAGTTTTGAGAGAATAAAATGAAATTTTTCAAAAATTTTGAAAGGTTTAATTAAAATTTTAGAACTATTGAAAAAGGGTCTAATTAAAATTTTAAAATCTTTAAAAGAGGTATTCAAAATTTTCTAAAATTTTGGGAGCCTAGGCCCTTCTTGTTCTATTTGTAGTTATTGTTGTGCAAATAGGGTAAAAGCGAGTAAATTTTTGTACTAGAAAGCTACACTCGATTTAATTCCTAGAAAAGATTGGAGGGGTCATAGACAATCCACTTAAAACCAACCTTTTAGATAGAATTTCCTTCCAATGTAATTTAATAGCACAATATATCACTACAAATGTACCCTACAAAATATTGAAAGAAAAACAATAAAGAACATCAGAATTTTAACAAGGTTTGGCAAATTACACCTACATCCTTAGACACTACAAAATATATTTCACTGCAAAAGGTACAAGTGGAAAAAGACAAATAGAAAGAGAAAAATTGTCTTAGGAAGGAAATGACAATTTTTGGGATGATTTAAAGTTGGAGAGATTACCTCTATTTCTAGTAGTACAAACACTCCACAACCTCGTATATTTTTTTTTTATTTTTTAGATGTGAAATCGTGCTATTTCAATAGTTCAACCACTGCTTTTTATAATAATAGCAATGCGAGATATGTTAACAAGCTATCAATTTAATAACAAGAGATTTCATGTGGTTTTAATTAAGCTGGTAATAGATTCAGAGTTCGATTTTATTTATGAAAATCCTTCTCTCTCACAATAATTTTAAAATTTGTATTGCTTGTTTCAATATATATATGATAGATCTCTAAAGCTTTTAAAATATATATATTTAATTATGAACAATGATCATCATTACTTCATTTTCATTAGGTTAGGTATTGTAACAAGTTGAACTTAAATATTATATAATATATATTTTAAAATTAAAATTTGTCAATGAATCTATTCTCTCCTTTTTGAATCCACAAAACCTAGCTATATATACATAGGAAAATGGATAAAGAAAATGCTTGCCTTGCCCCAATTATCAACTTTGCTGAAACTAAGTATTTTCTCATTGTGGTTTGTTTTAAGGGAGAAGTATTCATGGGATTTGTTTGTTGTTTGATGTTAACAATATACATTGGGAAAGCAATGAAGTACCGCAATTAAGGAATTATATTTAATACGCTATCGATGCATATCGGTAATGAGTTATGTGTTGTTAATAGTTAAAAATTTTAGTTAAGAGTTAAAATTTTAATTTTTCGTATTCTTTAAAGAGCTTTTAATGAGATGTCAACATATTGTTTATTGTCCGTGTATGTATTTATGTGCTAATAATGTAATAAATGCAAACTTTTATCGTGTTAAAAACTTGTCATATTTTTCTCATTTTTAGGGTTTATTTCATCAAACATTTCCAAATTATGATGCGAATTTAAATTGATTATTAAATTTTAAAATGTTTTGATTGAGTTCTCGAGTGTAATATCGTATCAATCTAATTCTTCCATTTGTCTAATGTCCAAATTCATAGTTAAGTGGTAGGACTTTATTAATATGACACTAATATCTTGAGGATTCAATTAAAACATTTTAAAAATTTGAGACCGTTTAAAACATTTAACAATAATATAAACAACATTAAGAATGAACCAGATATGGTAATGGAACGGGTGAAAGAAGATGGTGCCGAATCTACTACTACCACAACTCTACATTTGGCATGCAGTACCCAACCACCAGCCCTTTCACCATCTACGTTTGAATCTTAAAAATTATTATCACATCTATGAATGTTGAGTAAATCGTCTTAATTTAAACATACTTCTTTAAAAGAAAAAAAAAACATAAAGCATAAAATGTTTTTACCCTTTCAATATCTATATAATGCACTTTTAAAAATTTATCATTATAATAAGGTTACATGTATAAGGGTAAAATTCGATTTGGGTATTGCCATTCTAAAATAACCCTAAGTTTCCTGCATCTACTTGGGCTGGTAGATACATAATTGGGTTTAGATATATTCCAAAGTCTGATTTGAATGAATTATGTGAGTCCAATTGCTCAAATTCATACACCAAAAAAGGTGGAAATTAATACAACTATATATCATGAGTAAATTTCAATTTCGATCCCTCCATCTTTTAAATTATAAGAATGGTTAAATTTCTCATCTTTATATTTCATTCAAATTTGAGATTTAATCTATATACTTTAATTTTGACATAATTTGGTACCTCAACTTTTATAACTTCATTAGTTAGTCTAAATATTTTATTTTAATTAAAATGATTGTTTGAATTTTAAGAATTATCTATATTAAATTCAAGTCCGTTAAAATTTTTTTGTTACATGAACACGAAGTGAGTTTTTTTTAAATTTTAAAATGCCGGACCAATAAATTTAATAATAATAAAATTTAACAGTGTTAACAAATGAACCTAAATTTTAAATTCAAAAGTAGAGATTAAATTCTGAAAATAAAAGTATGAAGATTGAATTTTAAATTTTAACCCTTAATTTTTTATTCTACAATTTAGTCAAAAATAAATAATTTACCTAATGCGAAGCGTGAATAGAAACCATACTAATTTTAAATTAGGAAAGGGGTTAGAGTTTCGAATTTGTATAATTCTATGATAAGACTCATGAAAGTAATTTTACTATGGTTTCTTTAATTTATGAATTTATTGGATATTAGAAATATGTATTTGCAAATTCAAAACTCATTTTCCTAAATTAAATTTTAATTAATTTGAATCTATTGTTTTTATTTCATTCACACAATTTATATAACAAATCAATACCAAATTCAATGCTCTTTAATTTCTTTCCTCGAGTGTATAGGAACTTTGATGATTTTCCCCTACTTTTTTTATATAACAAATCATGAAAGCTAAGATGAAAGTGAATTTTTCCTAAACCAGAGATTTCTACATGTCATCAAAATAAAAATCAACAACCGGCACTACAAGACGTTTGACATAATATCTGGAACTACTTATAACCCCTTCTCAACCCATAAATAGAAGGATAATGCGCTTTAACACACTCAAACCCACGTCCTCTTGCAATGGCGACAATATTTATGCTAATCAAACAAAGACTCAATCAACAACAATTGATGATATTTATTTTGTCATGTAATTTCATTATTGGTGACATTTCTTATAATTAATGATGATTATGCGTGTGATTTGATGATGAAATCTTATGATATCGTTTTCGTCGCCTATACATTGAACGTTATTTAATTATTAAAGATGATACGAATAATCAATGAAGAAATATAATTTTATCATACAAATAGCTATTATCAAATGCTAAAAATAAGATAACATTATACATTATCCCGACAATACATATTAGTGTTTATCCGATTTAATCTGTAAAATCAACTCTTAAGAAACAATCAAAATGGGAAAAAAAGGAAAGAAAGTAAGTAGTTGTATTATTAGGTATAAAGCTCACCAACTCAGAGGTAAATTATAAACAATGAACCATTGGGAAAAAAAACAAAGGGGCATGTGTTTGGAAAATTTGACTGATTCAATGTGAAATGCAAAATAAATACCAAACTTTGGCCAAATCCGAAAATACAGAGAAACTTTACAAGCCGGCAAACAATAAAACAAAGTTTACATATCAATCAAGCCGAACTGTGATTTTATTAGCTTGAAAGATTCAAACTAAGTTTTTTTAATGATATTTTTTGATTTCGGATAATCACATTAATTAAGTTCTAATTAAATCCAAATTTTAATTAGGTCAAGAGCCAAATTTTAGAGAGGAGAATAAGGATGCTGATTGCGTTACCAATTAAAATGACTTTTGATAGAAAGGAAGGACTGATTTTACTCGAAGAAGTGCCACAAAAGATCCCTTTTGCTTTAAGTTAATGTAAAGTTTATTTTTCGTTACACCAAAAAAAGAGTTTTTAAATGTTGTTTTCTTTATTCACAAGGGTGAATCCAGAAATTTTGGTTAGGAAAGATGAGATAAAATTATAAAATTTTGAAGGGGTCAAAGTTAAAAAAGATTGTGTTAAATTGTTAACTTTTCATAAGGGCCAAAAATATAATTATTTCATTTAATGGAAGACTAAAACATGTAACCAAGGGGTCAAAGTTCCTTCATACCCTTATTACTACTTAAAATATTTTAACCAACCAATTAAAGGTCTTCTTTGTGATTTGGTGAACACTAATTAACTATGTAATCACAATACCATATATGTTCAAAACAAATATTTATGCCGGAATATGTATTGAACAACAAAGAAATTAGTATGATTTGTACCCTAAATTGTAAACAA
The DNA here is from genome assembly GCF_025698545.1 of Gossypium raimondii. Lineage (NCBI taxonomy): Eukaryota > Viridiplantae > Streptophyta > Magnoliopsida > Malvales > Malvaceae > Gossypium > Gossypium raimondii. The sequence continues at coordinate 47,782,215 of NC_068566.1, read as the reverse complement.
GAATTCATTTTCAGTTGCATCATATCGTAATCAAGTAATCAATTACGATCAATATTATCGAGAAAAACACTAAAATAGTAAAACCAACATACTTTTTTTTAATTCTAATTATCTTGAGAGTAGAAATCAATAATCTCCTCAAGATTAAGTTGAAACAAGGAAGAACAATCATTTTGCATCAACCAAAGCATGTGTTCAAACAATATAGCATCCACATCCACCAAAATTACCCTCCCATTCTTCTCTCTTTTTTCACCATAATCTTTTTTAATTGTGTCGATCAAAACCCTAAATGGGCTCTCTTCTAACACAAAAGAGTCTACTAAAAACTCCCTCTTTTCTTTACCTGCCACCACCATCACTTGTCGATTCGATTCATCGTATCTGTCCTTCGTTAGAGGCCGGTAGCCTTGTCGAGACGCTGCGCTGCGTTTTCGTAACAACGAGACGGGCAATACCAAGCAATCCATCATCAATTATTAATAACTCAAAATTTTCTCAAAAGTAGTTGGTACATATATGATGTTATGGACTTGATATTGTGTTATGGCTAGATAAATGAACCATTTATATAATTGTGAAAATGGGGGTTTGGGGGTTTAAATAAAAATATGATAATTGGGAGTGAAAGTGAAAGATTTAGTGTTTGACAAGTTCCGGTTGAATAGGCCAAGCAACGGCTAGAGAGAGGGAACAAACGAGGGAATTTTTACAAGCAAAGCAAAGGGGAAAAGGTAGATTAAATAAGATCAAAATGAGCCATTAAGTCTTATACTTTGGGATAATTTTCGATTTAGTCCCCATACTTAAAAAGTCTCGACTTTTCGATTTAAAAAACCTAATCACCGATAGTACGAAGCAGTGTTTAGGCCCCCTATTGCTATCTCAAAAACAGGGTTCAAACACTGTGGTTGTCATTCTCTTTCCCCATTTGTAATTTTTACCAAAAAAACCTAGTTTAATCATTAAGACCGTTAGTATTTTCAATCAAAATTTATCAATTTGGTATGTTGATCATGTTACCCTCATATAACGTGACATATAATTGACAAAAATAAACATGTAAAATAATAAATTTTGACAAAAAATACTAATAATATTAATGATGAGGCCAAGATTTTAAATAAAAATAATAGTATTTACTTTTTAGCTTTTTGAGGATTAAATCTCAAAATTTGTTAAAATACAAGGACTAATGACAAATTTTAACCATTAAAGAATTGTACTCATGTACCTTGTATTTTATTGGTTTTTAGGTATTAGATTTGAATGACATTGAATTCGGATAAAGGAATTGGAATGTGACCCGTCGTTTAGACCAAATGTCACACTCAATTACCGATTAGTGTGGAATGGCCTTGAAGTTAGAATTTAGTACGTGGAAATAATTATGCTTAGACATGTGCATTGATTAGACCCGACGGCCCGCCCGAAATATGGGAGGGTTCGGGTAAAAATATAGGCCCGAAATATGGGCTTGAGCAAAAAAACGAGGCCCGTTTAAAAAATGGGCCGGGCTCGGGCTCAACTTTTTTGGCCCGGGCCCGGCCCGGCCTGAATATAATTAATATATAAATTTATTTTTATTTTTTAATTTTAAAAAAAAATTTATTTTTATTTTTTTATTTTTAAAATATTTTTTTGTGTTTATTAAAAACCGGGCCGGGCCGGGCTGGGCTCGGGCTTATTATTTTTTCTCGGGCCGGGCCTGGGCAAAATTTCAGGCCCATATTTCGGGCCAGGTCCGGGCCTAAGAGTCGGGCCGAAATTTTTTTTCGGGAAAGGCCCGAACCCGGCCCGGCCCGGCCCATGGACAGGTCTAGCATTGATGGTTCTGTTTGATTTTGAGTTGAATTAATATGTGCTGACCCAATTTAGATTTTTAAATCATTTTAAGTTTATTTTATTTTGAATTTAGGTAATTTTGAATTTGAGTGATTTATATTTGTAAATCCGTTTTTTTATTTAATTATTTCGATTTTAGATTATTTTAGGTTACTTATTTTAAGTAATTTTAGTTTTGGATTATTTTTGTGTTTGAGTTATTAATTTTTTTCTATAATCAAATTGAATCGAAATTTACATTAAGATTAATTATATCAATTTTCGAATTCGAATAAAAATTAACAAATCTACTTGTGGAGAATGAGCGGTAGGGTTAGAACTTAAAACACCCAAAATATCGAAAGAAATTTATTTTTCAATTAAAAACCATATGAAGCGGATGATGAAACATAGGTCAAAGACCTCCAATGTTGTTGATGGAGAACAGTTTGTGTTGTATAGCCTACCTTCAAGTTGAGGTTTTAACCTAAACATCATCATTCACTTAAGCATGAGGATTATAACCCAAAAGTCTTTAAACTTTCATATATGTATTGTATCAATTCTATGAACTTTGTTAGGTTTAAATTTGTTGGCTTTGCCTAAAGGATGGAAATTGAAAATGTCGTATACAGATTGCATTGTGCATTTGGACTTGGTGGCACGAGACCAAATTTGATTTCAGCATTGAAGTGTGGGATTAATCCATTTTGTTATAGTGAATCTTAATGTCATTGGAGAGGGGTCATCAATTTCAAAATTGATAGTGTGTTGCAATTGGTTTTGAGACATAAATGTTTACTGGAAGGTGGAACAAGTTCAAATCTTGTTGTTCAGATTAGCTAAAATGTCAACATGACATTGACAAAGGTATGAAATGTGTGAAGGATTCATTGGACAATGCCTTTTGTAACTAAGAGGAGAAGGAAAGTAGAGACGAAAACAAAAACGTGATTTAATATGTAACATGTAAAATGAATTCCTGCATTTCTAGGATTCTTTTTGTGCTGAATTTTTATTTCTTAAGTTCAAATATCGAGTCATATATTTAAATATGAAATTTGAGTAACTTAAAGTCTAAGTGGATAATACCTTACAAGTGAATCACAACATTTGATATTAGAGCTAATTCTAACGTACTAGTAACGTGCCATTAAAGATAGTAACCCTCAATCATTGATTGGAGAGAATATCGTGATCCTAGAAAAAAATTATGAATCTCATTTTATTCGCATATTGAAATTGATTTTTGGTGTACCCTTATCCTTTGGAAACACTCCTTGGTACAGCACTCATGAAAGTCCCCATTTGTCCATTTGGGACATCCTCTTGAAAACACTCTTCGACTTAACATTCATGTGGGCCCCACTCATTAATTTGTATCTCTGACTCCAAGTATCGTGTCCCATTTGAAGTGATTAGCACATCCATTCATCACTCTACTTAAACTTATAGTGCCAAACCACTTGATCACTTACTTCTGACTCATTGATAAGAACTCAACACGTGACACCTCAATACTGCAACTAAGGGTATTAATTCACAGTCCTTAGAGACTAGTCTCTCTCTTCTCTCTCCTTAGACGTCATCCTTCTTCAACCTCCTCCAATAACCACCTTCGCCTTGTCCTAAATTAAGTGAATCACCCATCCTCACCTCCTTTTCTGCCTCGTTAGATTCACACATCAACAATGTTATCATAATTCTATCCAATGAACTAAAATGATGAGATTTAATAAATTAAAACAGAGAATACTTAAAGAATCAACGGACTGTTCAACAACCTACATCTGTCATGGAACAGTAATTAGTAAGCAATATGTATGTTATCGAATGGTGGTGCTGTTGACACCTTTCTCCCGAGCACTAATCACATTCAAATACCTTATTGGAGTCACACAGATATGAATGAAAATTAAAGAGTTACTCGGCCTGCAATACAAGACTTGTTTTAACTCAAAATAGCTAAAATTGTGTGGACCATTTTGTTTTAATAAATATTATCAGAGTCTTTAAAACCAAGTAGAAGGAAACAAGCCAAAACACAGCAATGAGAACATCCCAGCAGGCCACCGCCCACACTCGACCAAGACCCCCTTCACCACATACTTTTGCACAGCACGAACCCAGGCGAACAGCCGTACCCAATTAGCAGTGCCTAACCAAGCCACAGCTATTTACACGCACACTAACAACAGATCGGTGGCCCTGTAATTAGATTTAAAGTATTTTTGTTGAATAATGTGATGTAATTAGAGTGATATTTAATTATTGTCACTAGAACGACTTCTTTTGGATTATAATTCTTTTTATTGAGCTTCTGATCTGGTGATTAAGGGATTTTCACCTCATAAAACTCATCCGGATAGGGGTGTGGTCAAGCCAAGCCGAGCTTAAATACTGTCAAACTCAAGCTCAAGTTGAGCTCAATACTTAGCTCAAGCTCGATTAAATTTATTTACCAATTTTTGTACTTAAAGCTTGAACTTGATCTCAACTTGATAAGCTTAGAGTTAATAATATATATTAACAGAAATAGCAAAATTTAATAGTATAAAAATATGAAAAACTTGATAAGGCTCATAAGTCGTTCGAGTCAAGTATTACTAAGTTCGAATTCGGCTGAATCAATAACTCAAGCTCAACTCAATAATTACTAAATCAAGTTCAAACTTTTTCGAGTCAAATTTGAGTAGCTTGCAAGTACTAATATCTCATTAACACCCCTTCACCAAGTTTGAGTCTCCAAGAAAGTAATTGGAAGCAAAGTTGTTGGCTAATCGAACCGAGAACCAACCGAAGTACCAATCTGAAAAAAAATCAAACCAATTGACTTGCAAACCGATTACTAACGATTAAACTAATTTTTTATTTTTATGAATATTTTAATGATTCATTTAAAAAAAAAATCCCCATTATGCTGGATCGTAATGGTATGTTAAAGATTATTCCTTTTAACTGTGCCTTTTTATCTTATTTACTATAATAATTCTAAAAACTCGAATTTAACTCAACCCAAATTAACCTAATCTAAAACCAATCCGACCTACCAAAAATTCAGTGTGATAGATGTGATGGTTGTGTCATCTTTGACACTTAGAAACAATACTTGAGGGCTACTTGCCTGACTTCCTGAAATACAGATGCAAATATCATAATAATAAACCTTAAAAGTCAAAACCAATTCCAACAAGGTTTCCAATAGCAAATATGCCATTTAAAAACAATGATGTATCATTTAGAACAAAATGTGTGTTCTAATATGCAAACAATAAAGCATTGTATTATAATGGCACATTTTGTTCTAAATAAGGTTAGCCTTTACAAGAAAACAACATAAACCAAATAGTCACTTGAAATAAACATATTAACAAAAACACTACAAGGGGAAAAAAATGCCAAATAATTCAAGAAACCAGAGGAAAAGGATGGCTGCATGCTTTAAGTTGGAAATTGAGGCTTATTCACCTTACCATCACGGCAAAATACATGCAATCGGTAGCAAGCGAACACACTCTTCACTATTCAAGTTTGCTGATACGAGCCAACGGTGAATCCTGTGTTTCTAGCACCTGATCTCATATGAGCCAGCCTTGGTAATATAGCGAACCCACTCGACCGTGTTATACCCACTCTTCTCCCACACCTGCAAAACAAGGATAATTTCAACATCAAAAGACTGCATAAAAAATAATCACATATGCATTCAGAATACATAAGAATGCTTACTTTAAGAAACCGGACCCGTAAACCAGAGGCTGTAAACATCGGAACCTGAGACAAGAATTCAAATACATTACAGATGTATTTTGCTTTTCTATATGCATGCTAACGTGTCAATAAACCATTGCTTAAGTTACCCGAAACTAATATTCTTTGCCATTTTCGTGAAATACAAATAACAAATAGAACCTTAAATTGATTCTTTACGAATAGATCATCCAACTATATTCCAAGTGCGAATCAAAATTCTCAATTTTCTGCACATCTAGAATATGATGAAATTCAAAGCACCAACAAGCGTTATAATTTGATTTCTATTGTAACAAACTAGGACAATAATTTCAAGTAATATTTTTTTGGGTAAACTACATTAGTAGTCACCCAACTATGGTTTTTTTTTTTCTTTTTTGGTCACCCAACTATAAAAAATTATAAAATGGTCACTTAACTATTCAATTTTGTCCTTGGATTTTTGGGTGTTTCGATTTTTACTTTAGCCAGCTGATGACCAGAAAAGACAAAATTGAATAGTTGGATGACTATTTTGTAACTTTTCATGGTTGGGTGACCAAAAAAGAAATTTAGTAATAGTTGGGTGACCCCTACCATAGTTTACCCTATTTTTTCTACATTTTCAAAGAAAAGATATTGTGATGAAACAGAGCAAAAGTGACTTAAAAAATATTAATTAGTAAAATGGTATTTAATTGAGGCACCTGAAATTCCATCTGAATTGGTGGCTTTGTCCAAGACTTCTTTTCTGCCATGGTGGAAATTAACTCAACTTCTGCACTCAAGGTTGGCTCTGTTTGTCCGGGGAATTTTCTTATCCTAAAAAGTCGGATGAAAATGACATTAAACAATTACTGAACTTAATCTAAAGATAGACCAAAAGTAGAGTGAATCTACGACTACAAAGGATAAACTCATTGGGCTTTATCGTCAACCAAATGGGTGCAGGGTCCAAGATCAGAGTTGTGGATAGTGGCATAGTGCTGCAACACAAACAAAGCTTTTGACTCATCCACTTTAGGATGAGAAGAAAAGCCAGCCACCAGATTCTTGATATTAATGTAGCATTTGGAAAACATGCACCAGTTAACAAACTAGAATACTTACTTCCATACCAAGCAATCAATAGCCGCATTGTACTTTGCTCGACCTGATGTTACTTGGAAACTTGTCTTTGCTGTTTGTTTAGGGACAGGAATTTTGACAACAACTCCAAGAGCAAACATTTTTGCTCCAAAGACACTTTTAACCTGAAATATTCTAAGAAATAAGCCAATAGCAGAATCATGAACTTCCAAGTATAGCCAATATCAAAATGTATGATTACAAACCTTAACATTTACTTCCATCCGTGTTCGACCAAGTTCCTTGATTGTTGGTAATACCCGAAAAGGAAGATTAACTCCCTCAGTGATACGGTACCTATGCATTCATCAATTCAAAAGAAAATTGAACAAGCATATACAAACAAATAATATATTGTAGAATCATTGGAAACCTGAGACAGTTCATCACCATAAAGCATTAAGTCATTCATTTTCACAATATATCTCCTGGTTTCTAGGTTCTAACGGCACCTATGGGTAACAGAAGCATTCTAACAACACAATCAGAATGCAGATTGGTAGTCTAAGAAGCAAGATATAAAATAAAAATTTAGCTATAACAGAAGTTGCATACTATAGAACATAAACCACAAAATAAAGTAACAAAACTTGGCTACAACTGAAGTTGCATACCATATAAGTGAACTTAAACCACAAAGTAATTAAGTAAATAAAGGAAAAGACTCCTAAGCTTACTTCATTAATTCATATTCACCATCTGGTGGCACAAAACTAACAGTCTTTTCAGAGTTGAATCTTGTAAGATTTACACATTGATGGAAAGTAACATCATCCAGCTCAATAGTCTTGCCACTGCAATATGTAGCATTGTTAGAAATGGAAATTATTAACAAACTTACATGCAAATGCAATATAAGCTCACATGAAAGATCAAAACTTCATCACAAAAATTGCAAAATGGACCAGAAAGAAGACAATAAGATGGTATATTAACAAAGTAAGGAAGCATAAGATGCAATGTTAATGCAAGTAGAAGTCACCTTTTAGCAGGACGGGATTTCATTTGTGATTCTTTCTCAAGCCCAATTTTATCATTCAAGCCCAATTTCAGATCAGGCATTCCAGAGAGGAAGCACTTCATAAGAATCTTGCCAGTAACATCACAACGGAGAACACTGCCTGGAATCACCAAATGGTTAATTTTCAGCAAAACAGACACCAACAAACAAAAGCAGTTTCAAAACTATAACCAACCTTTTGAAGACATAAGTAGGTTTACACTTTCCACAATGTCTAGAAACACCTGAAACAAACAGATTTTAAACCATAGGAACCACCACATCCTATAGAAAAAGGAATTTGACAGAACTCAGAAGCAAGATTACCTCATTCTTTTTATAAACAAGTCCCTCTCTTCGCCAGCCAACAGCTCCTGTAACTTGTAATGTTGCATTTGGGATAGGCTTATCTGAAGCCTATTAATTTGTTACACATGGAAAATCAAACGGTAAGAAAATGCAACTTTTCATTAAAGTTAAAGCACAAAAAAAACCTACAGCTGGAAAACAAGTATTGCTTACATACACCAAACCTCAACAAAAATAATCTGTAATGCATAAAATACAACAAACCTTGGATGAAAAGGGGGACCGCACTCCTTCTTGAGTAATGTAAAGCTTTAAAATTTCAGGAGAAAGATTTTGAGGGTAGCCAAAGTCCATAATTTCTGCAAAAAAATTACAGAAATCAAACATTTTATCATTCAAATAACATTTGAACCCAAAGTTAACCATTTTCTCCATCCTCCCTTTTTGCAGATGAAATGCCTAAAAATGAATGCCCGGTGTAGAAGTTAAGAAACAAACTATATCACTTATTAATTGCCAGTTAATTAATTAGTTGAGCCTGCAAGGAATCAGGGGCGGACAGTAATGGAGGCCTCAGGAGGCCCTCCAAAAAAAAAAAAAGATTTGGAAAATTTCATTTTTCCCTTGAAAATTTTAATTTGGCCCCCCAATTTTATTCTTTAAATTTTCATTATGCCTTTTTTTTTTTTGAAAATTTTAATTAAGCTCTTATAAATTTTTCTGAAATTCTCATTGATCTCACAAAATTTTAAAAAAATTTAATTAGACCCCCAAATTTTTTTGAAAAAAAATCTCATTGAACTCCTAAAATTTTTGAAAATTTTAGTTACCCCCACCCCTAAACTTAGTCCCAAGATCTGCCATTGCAAGGAATACTCATGTTTCGGTTGCTACCACTAGTATTATGTCAATTCAGCTTCCTATCACAGTCCCTAACACCAGGAATCAAGAATAAAAGGTAAGTAGCGAATGCCAATACAGCACCGCAATAGAACATTAACTGAACACAGAAGTAAACAAACAAGAAGACGAATGTGAAATGAGTAAAATTCAGCTCTTAATGAATACATACCATCCAACAATTCATAAATCAGAACGAAATTATTACGAATAGCATCTTCATCAAAGGCACCACCGAAATATGATTTGAACATAGAAACAGCCTGCAAAAGGAGCAAAAATACCGGCATCAACTAGGAATTGAACATTTTGAAAGCGGAATATAAGGTAAATCTGTTGTATATAAATAAAAAGGAACAATATGAATGACTCTCTGACTACCTCAACAACAAATTTGAAAGCACAAGCCACATTAGCATTGCTGCTAACAACAATTACGATGTATACATTGCTGATTCTCATGTAAAAGAACGAGCAACCTCCAATCTGTCGCACAGGACATGTACCGAGTTCTTTCGTTTGCATAATATGCATCCGAAAAGCATCAACCATATTTCCTCTACATGATGTAAATTGCACGAATCAAACACACAAAAAGAAACCTACAAAGCTCACTCAAACATCGTAAATACGGAAATGTAAAAACACAGCTAAAATAATTCTATCTATAGAAGGCTTATAGTAGCTCGAACTGAAGGAAAAGAGACAGAGGCAGAGAGATAGTGTTACCCGACATCGTCACGATAGAGACGATTAATGAGGACATCACCGCGGAGATTCAAGAAGTAGATGGCGGAAGCGGCCACCGGCATCTTCGATCCAGCGGATCGCCGTCGCACGTTAAATGAGATGAAATGGATCGACGGTGGTGGAAACAGGTGGCGGAGACGGATCTGGAGAAATATAGGACGCTGGCGTTCAAATTTTTTTGGTTTGGTGATTCAAAGCATTGGTGAATCAGAGAATTACGGAGATGGAGTTTTTTCAGATTTTAAAGAAAAAGAAAAGTTGAGTTAGCTGTTTGAGAGATTTAATTATCAAAAGTGATATTTGATTTTGGCACTGTTTTGCTTACCCGATTAGATGGACCGGAAATGGATTAAGATATTTCTAAAGTGAATTGATTGAACCCATTAATTGGATTAATTTTCTCTATATTTTAATGTTTTTAAATTTTTAAATGATTTATTCAATTGAGTTAGATGAACCAATCGAATTCATCAACCTCAGAAAATTAATAGTTTAACCAGTTTAGTCACTAATCCGAAATATTTTGATAAATTTTTCTACATAGTTTTTCTAGGAAACCTCCTCATCTAATGTATTGCTAAATTTCAATATTTATAATTGTCTAGTTCCATTTAAAATATATAAATTGTAAATTGTAACAATTTAGTTTAATTTTCTAATGGTTGTGGATAATTTAATTAAAATTTTTAGCTTTTCATTGAAAATCAGAACAAAACTCCATTTGATTTATATATTCAATCATCGACGCAAATAGTTTTTATAAATTAGTTCTAGTTGCTGACTCAACGTCGGGCAACCAATTTCTCCTTACTTGTTTGGTAATCAAGAGGTAACTCGTTTAAAATTACTTCCCTAATTAATAAATAATCTCGTAACACAACGCCCAAGATTTAACTTACCGACAACATTAAAAACTAGAAAAACCTAATTTTAACCAATAAACTCAGCTCAACAGGGTTCATTTAAGCTAGATCATACACCCACACCATGTAAACGTAAATTACAATATAAACGAGTTATGTAGTTTGGCACTAGTATTAGAATATATTAAACAGTTACAGATTTAATTATTTTAATTGACTCGACAACCATTCTAAGCAATTGAGCACTAGTCACATATTCAACAAATTAGAGCAGTTGTAATAAAAACAGAATATGCATGAATACCAAAGAATAAAGAAGAATTAAAACACAAATAAATTTCATGAATTTATTAAATCAAATTTTGATAAAATCTTTGATCCAAAAATAGAGTTTAGAAGTCCATAAAATAAAGAAAACAAAATAAAACTAAGAACGACTAGGTCTAAGTCTCCCCTAGTTTTAATCTAATAATGTCTATTTATAGGGCAAAAATAACATAATGGAGAAAATACAAAAATGTCCTTAATTACATAATGCGGAATTTTTCAAGACATCTTGGCAATTTTTGCGGCAAACTTCCATGCCATTTTCGGATGCCTTCCTGACACTTTTTGGGTTCAAACCATGAAATAAATTTTGTTAGATCGTTCAATTCCTTTCTAATCAGTATATTACGGGCTAAAAAAATAGGTCTGTGAATCAAGTTAAGGTCAAAATACTGAAGTTAACACACTTATCATCTTCTCTTGTGACTCAAGCTCGCAATAATATGAGAATAAATGTGTTTGATGATATAACAATTCATCAGTTAACGCAAGTTGGTTTCTATCACACTAGCTAAATTATGAAAGCTATTTTCATCTTATCATTCAAATTCGCTCTAATTGAATGACAGAGACTCGAGATTCAAATGTTTTCTCTCCAATGTGGCAAAGCGACGATGGCATTTGAAGATGTAGCATTGTTGATGGGGCTTTCAGTGGGTAGGTGTTTAGTGTCAGAAAGTTTTAAGCACAATCTAATCAAGTTCTTTATCAAGCGTTTGAGACATATACTAACATTATGTTTGATTTCCAAGGGATTCAAACTAAGTTAACCCCTTCGAGCATCTCTCATATAACCCAACATCCAAAGATATTGAGCATCATGCTAGAGCGTATACTATTCAGTTGATTGAAGGTGTGTTGGTGCTAGAAAAGTTTGAAAACTTAGTTCATACCACATACATCTCATTGTTATTTAATTTCCAAACGACTAATACATATAATTGAGAATTTTGTCATTTTAGCCTTCCTGTACACGATGCTATATAAGGCGTGTAGAGTAGGAAATGAAGAAGTAAACTGCTTTGTGATTCCACAATTGTGGAAGATGGTTTAGACTTTCGTGATATAAATTTATTCCTTCAGAGAACTTAAGTTTCCCTTGTGTCAAAAAGGTTTAGAAACATATGTTATAAAATCTAATAACGTTTTATATTTATACTGACATTTTATATTTTAATAGGTGCTCCAAGTATTGTGACCATACAATTTACTAGAAACACAATTTCTTAGCGATACAAAGTACAAACAATGACTGATCTTGAATAAAATAATTTGACATTTTGTGTTTTATATTATGAAATTTATAATGAAATTTGAATTTATAATTTACTTTATTTAATACAAGCAATCATTGATGTTGAAACAAATGGAAGAGATTGCAGCCATAATATTGCTGAAGGCAAGTGCACATAGGCATGTTTTTAACGTATATGCAACTTGCTTATATGTTTTTCCTGCATTAAGTGGCATCAAATTGATCAAATATTGCGACAATTTGGGATGGTCTATTCCTGTAGATCAAAGAATAACTAAATATCATTTCATAAATTTGTGTTTAAAGTCGCAGCATAATTAGGCTATTAGATTTGTAATAGGCCCAATTTGCTCAGCTCGTTAATAAAATAAACCAAACCAAAGTTTAAAAGTCCACAGTCCAAATACATGGGCCCAACGTGGCCCAAATAATTTTAACATAAACTACCCAAACACTAGCCTAGCCTAAAACCTAAACCAAACCCATTAAACCCATCCCCAAATTACGAGCCCGATAGCCCAAAATAGAAAAAATCAGCAGCATGGAACCCTAGAACCTCCAGCGCCGCAGCAGAGCCAGCCCTCCTCCTCGCACGTGTTGCACCTGCGCGCGTGTAGCGCCTCCGCGCCAAATCCACGTGAGCCTCCACGTCCACTGCTTCGTACACCTGTAACAAACAAAAACGAACAAAGCAGCAGGCAAAAGGAGCAAAAATAGCAGAAAGGGCAGAAAAAAGAGATGTATTTTGATTTATTTTTTCTTTTGGATTCTGTATTTGAAAAGGGGGAGGAGAACCCACGCATACTGTATCACACAATATCAATAGAAAGAATCAAAACAAAGTTTTTTTGAGTTTTGGGAGGTGATTCGCATGTATTTTCTTCTTTTCTCCATTTTTTATATTTATTTATTTTCTCTCTTTACTGTTCTTGTTTTTGATTTACCATATGAAAAATAATAGAAAGATGTTGAGAAATCAGAAAAACATACCTTGCGGTCGAATCCTTGTTCTCTCCGTCGCAGTCGGGGCTGGAGCAAGGGTTCGGAGGTCTCGCTTTGTGCGATTTTTCAGGAAGCGGCTCAAAGAGTTTTGTTCATTTTTTGTTTTTCTTTTCGATTAGGGGAAAATATCAGATGGCTTAGGGTTTTGTGTTTTAGATGGGGAAGGGAACGTCGTCGTTTGAGGCTAGGGCCATGGCTTCGAAACGGCATCATTTGCAGGCATAGATCCGCGCGGTGACCCGATCCGAGGGAGGGATCCGCGCGTTTTGCCTTTATGGATTATTTATGCAGCAAGTCCTTCTAGATTTTATAAGACTTTGATTCAATTGTTTTATTTATTTTAACTTATACATTATATTTGATTCGGATTTCGATTAAGTACAGTTTAGAACGGTGTCGTTTTGAAGATTCCAATCCCTAAGCCAAAGAGGATTTTGCGTTAAATTGCCATAATGGTCCCTATGATATTCAGGGGGTTTTCAATACAGATGTTTGCTTATTTATTTCAAATCAACCCTTGGAATTTTTGTTTGATTTTAAAATAAATCTATTTTTCATTAAATTAAACATTTTATTATTAATTTCATTTATTGTTATTATATTTTAATATATATCAATTAGTCAAATTTTACCATAAACTCTTTTATTATATAATATTACTTATGTATTCATTACTTAATTTTATAAATGTTTTTATATATGTTTAGGATATTACCTTAATATAATTTATACATACCTTTTATTTTTGTTCACGTATATATATATAATTAACCTCAAGTTTTAATAATACTTCATATTTTTATATACGTATATGTAGTATTTTTAGTATATATGTGTATATATATATAATAATATGTTATTAATTTCAAATGATATTTTTATGTATAGGAACCTTATTCCTTTTAAATTCGTTATTTTATTTCATTTATTTAACTTTTGTACATTATTACTATGTATGTATGATTGTTTGTACTAGATTTTATTTTTTTATATAAATTAAAATATAAGTACTAATTTTATGTTATTCACTTTTATTTTATTTCCCTTTTTAAAATCTTTCAATAGAATTTATTCAAACCTTTTATTTGTTTTTTGGTTCAATTACCAAAATTGTATCAAATATTCATCTTATTCATTGTTACTATTTTTTTCTCTTTTCTTTTTCTCATTGTTTGAAGGTTTTATTTATTGATTATTAATTTTAGGTTGCTTAATTATTAATGTGGATGTTTGTATAACATGATTAAAGAATGTTTGTAGTAGCCTATTACTTGCTTGATTGTTTCTAGTTTAAATTTAGATAGTTATTTATCTATTACATTACATGTATTGCTATTCAATTATGTTCTATTTGTAAGAATTGCATTTCATTAAAGCATTATAATTGTTTTATTTCAAAGTTCCTAAAAAAGCGTGGTGTTCATAAGCTCCCGAGAAATTGTGTCCTAACTTACTGGGCTTCAATTTTTCTCGATGAATTTAGATCATCAAGTGTTCATTTTGTTAAAACCATACGATTGTTAAAATGAAATTCTTAAGATTACAAAATGTTGGATCCTAACTTACTGGATACAACATTTTGTTGTCCCGATTTTAAAATAAAGGTAATATTTGAGGTTTAGGAATTTCGAGAAATTGAACCCTAACTTACTGGATTCTGGTTTCTCGATTGACTTAAACAATCAAGTAACCTTCATTAAACACATGATTTTCTTAAGAAGGGAACAAATCTAATTTTGAAGATTGAATTGTTACACCCTAACTCACTAAGTGTAGCAATTTATTTCTGCAAAATGAGTACATCTTGCTGCTCAAGTTGGTTTATTCAAATTCAAAATTTAAAAGGATTGTATTTTTAAAATCTTTTCAAAATTTCTACTTTAAGACATTAACCAATCAATTTGGTACCAATTTTGGGCGTCACGAGGGTGCTAACCCTTCCTCGTGCGTAACCGACTCCCGAACCTGTTTTCTCAAAATTCGCAGACCTAAAATTATTTTCAAGGTGATCCGATCGCACCTCAATAAAAGATCGGTGGCGACTCCCATTTTCATTTTTTTTTAAAAGTCGAATTCCGCTTTCAAATCAATATAAAAAATGGTTTCGACAGCTTGGCGACTCCACTGGGGACTGTTAGAGAGTCAAGCCGCAAAATTGATTGTTTTTTTGTCTTATTATCAAAAATTAAAAATTTGATTTGAAAAATTACGATCTTCTCTTTGCATTTGTTTGTATGATTACTGTAAATTGAGCTCTTTATTTTGGCATCATATTGCATAAAGACTATTTAGTCTTACCCTTTTAAGTGGGAGTGAGAAGCTACTCCTTCGTGAGGTTTTCACCTCCGTGCAGGATAGTAAATCACTTTCGGGATACATCCGTACCTATGTCTTCGTGAGATTTTCATCTTCGTGTAGCCATAGGGAAATGTATTCCCCTGAATTGAACTCGGTCTGTATGAGCCTATAATGGGTGAGGATCAAGGAATCTGCTGGTTCGGGTACCTCAACTTTAGAACCAAACTGCATGTAGAAGACCTTAGGAACCCATCCTAGGTAGAGCCCCTCCAAATCCCTAGTGGTTACTCGACTAGGTACTTTTGTTTTCCTTGTTTGCTTCTATTTTGTACTAACCCCTCTTGTTGTGTTTTGATTGCATTGCATTTGCATCTTAGGAAAGAGATATTGATTCAAGTTCGATTACTAAATTAGAAAGCTTGTCATGGAATACGAATTCCTTGATAAAGTGGAAAATAGTACGGCTGCCTGAATATTTTATACTTATTTTATGTATTATTACACCTAGGTAATATAAAAAGTATAAAATATTTACAAAAATAAGTAATAATACATAAAGCGAAAAGCATAAAATAACTATATGATGAAATAAGAGGATTTATAAAATAAAATTAAGTAAAAAAACAATAATAATGACAAATGAAAGTAATAACAATAAATCCATTAATTTAACAAAAGTGGACCTATTTCGAATTCAAATAGAATTTTTAGGGCTGATTTGAAATAAATAGATAAACAAACGAATTGAGAACGGCTTAATATTAAAGGGACCATTATAGCAATTAAACGCATAAATTCAGGCACTCAAACCCAATAATCGAAATGATGCCGTTTAATCATGGATCTAATTGAAATTGGAACTAAATATGAGGTAACAATTAAAAAACAAATAAAAATCGAATTAAAATGAAAGCAAATGCGGAAGGGCTTGTTGCGCAATAATCCCATCAGACCCAAAGCGCGCGGATCCTTCCCTCGGGTCGGGTCACCGCGCAGGTCACAGGCCTTTAAACAGCACCGTTTTGGAACCACTGGTCAGACTCCAAACGGTGCCGTTTTGAGCTACATAAAGGCCACCAAAAACCCTAAATTATCAGCCTCTTTATCATTTAAAGAAGGCTCTAAAAAAAAACCTCCTCCAGCGCCGCTCCGTTACATCAATCGACAGTGGCCTTTCGAACCCCATGCACAACTCCGATTGCAACGGAGAGAGCAAAAGGCCGATCACCAGGTATGTCTTCTAACTCCCTCCTTTTTTCTTTTATTTGCTTTGCGTATGTATGTGTGGTAAATAGTAAAACAGAAGAAGAAAGAAGAGCAATCGGAAAAGAAAAAAGAACCCAATCTAAAAAGGAAAAAAGAAAACCTTTTTCTTCTTTGTATTGATTTCGTGTTTGATACAGTATGCGTGGGTGTGTTTTTTTGTGTGTTCGCCCCTTTACAAATTCTAAAAATATGTATTTTGTGTGTTGCAGGTGTACGGCCGTACGGTGACGTGGCGCGGTGCAACGTGTGAAGGCGTGGACGTGGCGGTGGCGCATGTGCGAGGGCAGAGGCTGGGTCCTGGTTGCTGCAGCGCTGTGAGTCGAATGTTGCTAGGGTTTCTGCAATTAGGTTGGGATTTGAGCTGAGTTGGGCCGCATATGTTTGTTGGGCTTGTTTTATTTTTGGTATTTAGTTTATTTTGTAACTGGGTCGCATATATCTAAAATGGATTGTTTGTTTGGACTTTATATTGGGTTTATGATTGATTTATGGGCTGGGCAGAAATGGGTATTACACCTGCAAACAAACACGAAAAAGGAAATAGAGACAGAAAAGAGAAGAAAGCAATATAGGCAGTAGCTTTTTTATATTTTTATTTTTATTTTTATTTTTATTTTTTATTTTTCTCTTTGGCTATATAAAAGCCAAACACGAATCGGAGAAACAAGACAGACAGTAAAAAAACAATTGGAAAAATACAAAAAAAGAATTGAGAAATCAATAAAACATCGCAAAAATTAAAGAAAAGGTGTTCTTCTTTTCTCTTTGTTTTTCATTCTGTTTCCTGATTTATTCTTTCTTTTTCGTTTTTTTTTCATTTAATCATATATATATAAGAATATTTATAAAATAAAAAGAGGAAAAGGCAAGGAGAAACCTTACCTGGGCGCACCGTCGGAACCCTTCTGTAGGTCTTCATCGGAGACGAAGAGGGAATTCGACCTTGAGAACGGCGTGAGGGAGGCTAGGGTTTACAAATCTGTTGTAAAATGGCTTAATGCTTTTGTGTTTTTTTTTTAGCTTTACACAGACCATAAAACGGCACCATTTGAGACCCATTCCAATGGCTCCAAAACGGTGCTGTATTGAGCCAGACCCATTGACCCGACCCAAATGCGGCTAGATCGGCGTGTTTTGGTATTGGGAGGGTTATTTGTGCAACAGGTCCTCCCTTTTTGCGCTATGGTTCAATAGCCCCTTTTGTTTATTTAGTTTTGACCGCACAATTTCCTGCTGATTTCATTTTGGTTCATATCGCAGCGCTGCGTTTTGTGGATTGGGATATTTCCCACTTTAGTCCCCATGTTATTCGCGCGCTCCTCTTTTAGTCCTAATTCTGTTTTTATTTTCATGCTTTTAATTAAATACGATTTAATCCATGCCTATTTAATTTAGTGTACTTGATTTTTATTCTGTTTAAAATTCATTTTCTGTTGTTTTTAGATTTTTTTAATCTAACTTTCTTTTTATGTTTAATTTTAATATATATTTTTTGTTTGTTATCAACACTATTTCAATATTATAATCTATTATTATTTTAAATCTATCATTAATATTGTATAAATTTACCATGTATTATTATTCAAAATTTATTATGAATCATTATTTAAATCTGTCACATTTTATAATATACATACGCAAATATATTTTATGTTTTATATATTTATACATACATATGTGTTTTATATTCTATAACTTTAATATATATATATATATATATGCATTCTTATAATATATATGTGTTTTATATTCTATAACTCCTATTTATATACATACATATATTCTTTTTTTGTATATACTTTATAATTTTAAAATATACGTATACTTATATACATTTTATAATACATATATGTACATATATTTTATAATTTATATATACATATATATATTTGTTATATTTTGATAATTTTAAAATATATATATGCACACATATTTTATACTTTTTATAGTTTTATTAATTTTATTTATTGCATTTTTGTTTCACTCGATGTTAATTTATTTATTTGCATATATGTTCGTTATTATTTTAAAGGAATGTCTTAATTATTCATTCATTTATTGGTTGTGATATGATCGATTTGTCTCTCCTATTATTTATCTCGTTTACTATGTCATGCATGCGTATTATTTATGCTTACATTATCGTGTTCATCATTGTTTGCTACGCACATTAACGCCATGCTCTACTATTCCGAGTTAGATTAATTTCAATGCATAAATTATGATTTTTTTGAATAAGCAAAATCTCGTGTTTAGATTCGAGAAGGTCGTACCCTAACTTACGGGATTTCGATTTTCACAATAAATCTAAGTACACAAATCTTTTCAAACTCAAGTTTTAAACGATCTCGGGAATTAAGAAAAGATCGTGTCCTAACTTACTGGGCATGATCCCTTTTTTTTGTCCGAGATAGCTAAATATTTTTTAAATAAGTAAATTTTTGGCATCCATTCGCGCATTGAGAATTCAAGACATTGTGTCTTAACTTACTGGATATAATTCTCTTCCTCGATTAACGTGAAATATGCCATTTTCTCGAAAATTTTTAACATTTCAATAAAGGATCGTATTTTTAAAATTCTTCAAATTTTTCAATCTTCGACACTAAGACACTAATTAATCAACTAGGTACCAATTTTTGGGCGTTACGAGGGTGCTAATCCTTCCTCGTACATAATCGACTCCCGAACCCATTTTTCTGAATTTTGTGGACCAAAATCGTTGTTTTAATAAAATCGAATGGTTTATTAAAACAACCACTTTTCGAGGTGACCCGATCACACCTCATCGAAAAAGATTAGTGGCGACTATCATATTCATTTTCATTTTTAATATCCAAATCGACCCCATTTTATCAAAAAAATGGTGTCAACACACTTTAAGATCATTTTGTTGTATTATATATATAATAGTGCTGGATTACAAAAATAAATTGAAATTGATTAAAAAAAATCTGCATTCTCATGATTTTAGAAAAATAACGATTTCGGTATTTGACCCACCAAGTCAAAAAAAGTTTAGTAGTCGGATGTAAAAAAAGTCGATAAATCTAGTTCAAGTAGTTCGAGACGTGACCAAGAACCCTGACAAGTATAGGAGTTTTTTGTGCCCATCGAAGGGAATGAGTGGCTATGTAAAATGAAACATGAGGTGATGGTAAGGATGTTGGAGGTTAGAGGAATCAAGTTGCTGAACTAAGCTTATGAATTTTCAGTTCTCGCTGGGGTGAATTGTACGAGTGACAGATTTTTTCATGTTGATGTTCCTTTTCAAAGCTAAGTTTCATTTGCCTCTCCATTAGTTCTTTTGTAAGCCCTAGAAGGAATATGGGATTGCCCCTGGACAATCGGTGGGCTTCTTATGCTGGATCCCCATTGGCTTTATTGGTTGTTGTGAGTAGAGCTGTCCATGGGCCGGGCCGGGCCCGGAAAAATTTTTTGGCCCGACTCTTAGGCCCGGGCCCGGCCCGAAATATGGGCCTGGAATTTTGCCCAGGCCTGACCCGGGAAAAAAGAGTAAGCCCGAGCCCGGCCTGGCCCGGCCCGGCCATATTTTTAATAAACACAAAAAAAATATTTTAAAAATAAAAAAAATATTTTAAAAGTATTTTAAAATTAAAAATTAAAAAATAAAAATAAAAAATATGTATTTATTATATTCGGGTCGGGCCGGGCCGGCCCGGGCTTGGGCCAAAAAAGTTGAGCCCGAGCCCGGCCCATTTTTAAAATGGGCCTCATTTTTTTGCCCAAGCCCATATTTCGGGCCTATATTTTTACCCGAACCCTCCCATATTTCGGGCGGACCGTCGGGCCGGGCCGCCCGACCCATGGACAGGTCTAGTTGTGAGTAAGGCGAGCCTCCAACACTTTACGTCTTTCGCAACATTTATGAGCTCTCCATATCAAACATAGTAGACTCGTGAGACTTTTGAAGTGTCGTCCATTTAAAATTGAGAAATCTCTCAATAAGTTGGTGTTGCCCTCAGGTTGAGTTGGGGTTTTGCCTCCCGACTCTGTTGAGAGCTCAAGCTAGAAGTAGGCTTCCCTCAACAGAGTCCATTATAATTTACTACTGATGTTAGTATGACTGCATTGGCACATTTACAGTAAATTTTGACAAAAAAATATTAATGATGTCAACGATTATCCTACGATCTTTTTAATCGAAAAAGTAGAAAGATTTAATTTTTAATTTTTTTTAAATATAGAGACTAGATCTCAAACTTAATTGAAGTCCAAGGGCAGATGGAAAATTTTGACATTTTTTTTTATCAAAGTTGAATAAATGGATATTTAAGTTAAATTTGGACCCGAGAAATGGTGGCTTATGTTTGAATACTTCATGTTCTAAAATTTCTAAAGTCAACTTTTCATTAATCTTAATTAATAAAGTTGGATTCCATATTTAATTAGGGCCTGAAAATTAAGTTTAGACTTAATTCCAAAAAGTAGGCACCAATTTAAAATTATTTAATTTACTTGTCATTATAAGGTTATTTTTTACTAAATTCGAAGACAAAAATCATACATGATTTGAGCATATTTTGTTTTTTTCTTTTTTTATGATGAATCTTAATATGGATAAATTAATTCAGCTTTTAAAAATTTCAAAAATTTTAGTTTGAGTCAATTTAAATTCAGATTATTTTAATTTCAAATTCGACATCCGAATTTAAAATTTGGATTTTGAATTGAATTATTAATTAATTTAAATTTTAAACACTTTTCGAGTTATTTCAAATTCAAATCATTTGAATTTCATATCAATTTCAAATTTGATTAATTTAGACCCTACCCTATGATTCTTTCTTCAGTTTGACAATAAAGTTGAAATCGACCTGATTAAATTAAAGCCCACAGTTTTTTTCCTTGAAAAACAACAAAAGCTATTTAATTAGTCAACTTTTGATTTTAATTCAATTAACATCATCTTCATAACATAATGTTGCCAAATAATATTGTTTATACACTATATTATGTATGGCAATTGTTTTGAAGTTCTTTTCATGCTGTTCTGGGATTTTTTAATCACAGTGTAAAAGTATATAAAATGAAGTGTGTGTTTTAGTTATTAATTTAATTGCATTATAGAATCTGTCAATTCTTATCTGAATTTGAAAAGTCCGTTGTATCAATCTAAATTTAAAATATGACATAAGCCGTTTGATCATAAAAAGTTATCAACTCAAACTTGTTTAATAATTATTTGAATAAGAAATTACGTGAATCTAAAATTACTCGAATCTTCAAAGGACTTGAATCTAGAGGTGAATAAAAAAATTAATTATAAATTTTGGAGAGATCAAAATATAATTTTATCATTTATTAGTTTATAATTCATCATTTTAAGGGACTAAAAGGATGTTATCATATATATATTTAATTCAAATTTTCATTTAGGGGGTTTGTCCCTGTTTGTCCACTTAAATTCGCCCCTGTCCGAATAAAAAATGATTTGATTAGCAATTTTGAAAGACATGCACTCGAAATAACTTGGAAAAAAAATAATACTGTCTAACTTTGAGTTGAATTAGAACAAAAATACATTACAAAGTCTACACAAAGCTTTGAAATCATCTCACAAATAATATACAAGTAATATATCTCATGTTGTAAGCAAATCTTAGAAAAGAAATCGAACACCTTGAGCTATGTAGAGCAGATATACATATACATATATATAAATTGATAAAATGTTTTATAGTAGGAATTCACTTGCTACATGTTCTCGGTACTCGCAGTCCGAGATCGTCGAAAAATTGACCGGAACCCGAAATAAAAACTCTTCTTTTTCTTTGGTGATGGAGATTTGGTATCTCTATTAGCAACAAGGTCAACCATGAATTGAACAACAGCCTAAAATATACAAAAGAATTTGAATGAGTGTAAACTAGCAAGATCAATTCAAGGTGATATAGTAATGAAATTAGCATACCTTAGCACCTAATTTGATTACTTCTCTTGATGGAACTTCCAATGGAGTCTCATCGGCATGAAGAACTCTCAATTTGGATAAGAATCGAAAAGAATCGGGTAAAACTCTTATTTGATTGTCACTTATATCTAACTCCTCGAGCATCTCGAGGTTTCCAATCGATCTCGGTAAGGCTCTAAGGTCCGCAAAGTTCTTCCCAACTTTCAATTTTCTTAGACTTATTGCAAAACAAAGGGTCTCAGGGATGGATTCAATCTCATTGAAGCCAACATCAAGCTCTTTTAAATTTGAAAGGTTTCCCATTGTTGTTGGCAACCCTTTGATCCTATTATAGTGTGCCGTAAGTATCTCCAAACATTCGAGCTTTCCAATCGCCTCGGGCAACGCCTTTATCCTATTAAAATCCAACCTCAACACCGATAATGACGAGCAATTTCCAATTGTGTATGGAAGTTCTTCAAGTTCATTTGTTTCAACAATTAGTCTCTTCAAAGAAGTCAAGTTACCAATTGTATCTGGCAAATGAGTGAAGTTGTTTGAACTCAAATCGAGATTCATGAGGTTCTTCAAGTTCCCGAACGAAGCAGGTA
Source organism: Gossypium raimondii (assembly GCF_025698545.1). Classification (NCBI taxonomy): domain Eukaryota; kingdom Viridiplantae; phylum Streptophyta; class Magnoliopsida; order Malvales; family Malvaceae; genus Gossypium; species Gossypium raimondii. Next base: position 47,759,036 of record NC_068566.1, on the reverse strand, counting down.
ATGAGCTTAATCGATTTGCATGGAGATCAAGCTCTAGTAGGTTGACAAGTTCCCCAATTCCATCAGGAAGGTTTATGAGTTGGTTTGAGTGAAGATCGAGCTTTGTCAATGCTTGAAGCCCATTGATAGAAGGCGGCAACGCCATTATTCGATTTTCGGATAAATCTAGTTCGGTCACACTGTTTAATTTCCCAATTGAAACAGGTAACCATTCTATTTGGTCCATCAACTTGGCCTTAAGATCAAGAACTATTGCTCCCATTTTTGCAGTGCTTTCAATAAGGGTTGCTATCTTCATTAGGTCTAGTTTTCCACTACCATCTTCACCTGCAAAAATACACCAAAAGCATTTGATTAGGACTACATTGCACTTTCCTATTTCTTATTGTATTGGAGACCATAAAATCCAATATAGTGACAAATGACTTGAGTTGCTTGAGTTCTTATTGACATGATATCACTATAGATCCATAATAAGTAATAACTCCTTTTATTTCATCATCTAATAACATGAGGCGAAGGTTTTTAGAACGAGGCTAGTGGTTGAATTGGTCAGACCACTAATTCACTGGTCTGATTAGTTTATACAGTTTAATTAAATAAATTATTAAAAATTTATAAAAATAAAAAATATATAAAAAATCGGTTGAACCAATTTTTAGCCCAATTCAATTGATCTTTACCAAGTTGTGGGTCAATCGGTCTAATACCTCTTTCCAAACTAGTACCCTGCCCGATTCTCAATCCGGCCCAATTCAAACAACCATGCATGTAACAATAAAAAGAAGAAAAGAAACTTGTTACGCCTCATTAAATCCCCCCGAGCAGTCACACCTCAAATGGTCAGAGAGGATTCTCATTGAAGATCCCTTGTGATGACCCTCCTCAATTAGCAACTTGACTGGCAAGCAAGTGCATTCATTAACTACCATATCAAATCTCAACCATCATGCTCCATCAGAGACGACTCAAATTACATCATATCGTCACCTTACCTAGACCTATAGAGTTGTGCCACTTGATTTTGATCTATTAATATCAATTTGCCACATGACACCTCGGGATAATGGACAATCAACATATATAAGGCTGAGAGCCTAACAGGGGCGAATTTAAGGGGATAGGCAGTAGGGGCTTGGCCCCCCTCAAATGGAAAAATTACTATCTAAAATCCTGATAAAATAATTAAATTTAAATTTAAATTCTGATAAATTACACTTTGACCTCTAAAAAAAAGTTATATTTAATATTTTTCTAAAATAATCATAAATTAATACATTATAAATTATATTTTAATTTCTCAAAATTTTATTTTTCCATTTTAACCCGAAAAGATTTCTAAATTCGCTCATGGAGCCTAAGGAAAGGATCAAGAAATTATCTACTTCAATCCTTTCTCAACCTTCCTTTATAGCTCCAACCACTTCCTTCATCAAACGGAGTGAACTGACCATCGTCACCACCCTCTCTCCGTGTATCAACAAAATTAATTTCCACATCAAAAAAAAAAAAAAAGACTTTACCTGAGTTGCAAGAACTTGTAACGAAACGATCATCACTAATCACAGTTTCTCCATCAAATCCCCACACTTTCTCTTCCAAGTTATCCCCAGAAACCAATAAAGAAGCCCTTTCAATCAACCCATCAAAGGTCTCAAACATATCATCAACTTCAACCAAGTAAAGGGCTTCTTTCTTTTGTTCATGGCTTTGAAACAACACCATGGTTTTCCTCACTTGTTGTAGAATAGACAAGAGTTCATCAGGGACACCTTCAAGGGGTTGGTGGTGGTATTGGTCTTTAGAGATAGCTTCAAGCTTGGTTTTTTCTTCATTTTCTGCAGTTTGTAGAACAGTCTTGGCTGCTTCAACTTCTTCAATGGAAGGTCTTGGTGGAAGTGATTTGTAAAGTCTCATGATTTCTTGTATTGTTTCTATGAAAGCTGGTGATGGGTTTTGTTTTGACTTCACAGCCATGGCTATGGTGGGTTTTTTTCTTGGGGTTCTTGGGGGTGACAAGGAAATGGTTTGTTTACAAAAGATTTTGAAGTTTCAACAAGGGACAAAGCAATTTGTTTTTTAACCAATGAGATTTGTAATATATTTTTTAATTTCACCCGATTTTAGATTTCGTCACACTTTTTTTTAACAAGTCACTTTGAAATTAATCACCTTTATCACCTGAATTTTTTTTTTAAAATAGTTGACACAATATGGATAAAAATATTATATAATATATATTTATAAAATATTATATTAAAAATAAATTAAAGTCTCACTTGATTTAAATTGATTTTATGTAAAATATAAATAGATTTTATGTAAAAGATAAAAATAGTTTTTAAATAATATTTATTAATTTTTACTAATAATATTTAATTCGTTTTTGAATTTTACCGAGAAATGGTGGCTTATGTTTGAATGCTTCATGTTCTATAATTTCTAAAGTCAACTTTTCATTAATCTTAATTAATAAAGTTGGATTCCATATTTAATTAGGGCCTGAAAATTAAGTTTAGACTTAATTCCAAAAAGTAGGCACCAATTTAAAATTATTTAATTTACTTGTCATTATAAGGTTATTTTTTACTAAATTCGAAGACAAAAATCATACATGATTTGAGCATATTTTTTTTTTTTTTCTTTTTTATGATGAATCTTAATATGGATAAATTATTTCGGCTTTTAAAAATTTCAAAAAATTTAGTTTGAATCAATTTAAATTCAGATTATTTTAATTTCAAGTTCGACATCCGAATTTAAAGTTTGGATTTTTGAATTGAATTATTAATTAATTTAAAATTTAAACAATTTTCAAGTTATTTCAAATTCAAATCATTTCAATTTCATATCAATTTCAAATTTGATTAATTTAGACCCTATGATTCTTTCTTGAGTTTGACAATAATGAGAAAAAGAGAGAGAGAGAGAGAGGAAAAGGGGTTTATCCACAAAACTCTAGCTCAAGTTCCACATTTGAGAAACCAGCTAAATTGTTGAAATTGACTTGATTAAATTAAAGCCCACAGTTTTTTTTCCCTTGAAAAAACAACAAAAGCTATTTAATTAGTCAACTTTTGATTTTAATTCAATTAACATCATCTTCATAACATATTGTTGCCAAATAATATTGTTTTATACACTATATTATGTATGGCAATTGTTTTGAAGTTCTTTTCATGCTGTTCTGGGATTTTTTTAATCACAGTGTAAAAAGCATATAAAAATGAAGTGTGTGTTTTAATTATTAATTTAATTGCATTATAGAATCTGTCAATTCTTATCGAATTTGAAAAGTCCATCGTATCAATCTAAATTTAAAATATGACATAACCTATTTGGTCATAAAAAGTTATCAACTCAAACTTGTTTAATAATTATTTGAATAAGAAATTACGTGAATCCAAAATTACTCGAATCTTCAAAGAACTTGAATCTAGAGATGAATCTAAAAATAATAATTATAAATTTTGGAGAGATTAAAATATAATTTTATCATTTACTAGTTTATAATTCATCATTTTAAAGGACTAAAAGATGTTATCATATATATATTTAATTCAAATTTTCATTTAGGGGGTTTGTCCACTTAAATTCACCCCTGTCAGACTAAAAAATGATTTGATTAGCAATTTTGAAAGACATGCTTTCGAAATAACTCGGAAAAAAATAATACTGTCTAACTTTGAGTTGAGTTAGAACAAAAATACATTACAAAGTCTACACAAAGCTTTGAAATCATCCCACAAATAATATACAAGTAATATATCTCATGTTGTAAGCAAATCTTAGAAAAGAAATCGAACACCTGAAGCTATGTAGAGCAGATATACATATACATATATATAAATTGATAAAATGCTTTATAGTAGGAATTCACTTGCTACATGTTCTCAGTACTCGCAGTCCGAGATTGTCGAAAAATTGATCGGAACTCGAAATAAAAACTCTTCTTTTTCTTTGGTGATGGAGATTTGGTATCTCTATTAGCAACAAGGTCAACCATGAATTGAACAACTGCCTAAAATGTACAAAAGAATTTGAATGAGTGTAAACTAGCAAGATCAATTCAAGGTGATATAATAATGAATTAGCATATCTTAGCACCTAATTTGATTACTTCTCTTGATGGAACTTCCAATGGAGTCTCATCGACATGAAAAACTCTCAATTTGGATAAGAATCGAAAAGAATCGGGTAAAACTCCTATCTGATTGTCATTTATATCTAACTCTTCAAGCATCTCGAGGTTTCCAATCGATCTCGGCAAGGCTCTAAGGTCCGCAAAGTTCTTCCCAACTTTCAATTTTCTTAGACTTATTGCAAAACAAAGGGTCTCAGGGATGGATTCAATCTCATTGAAGCCAACATCAAGCTATTTTAAATTTGAAAGGTTTCCCATTGTTGTTGACAACCCTTTGATCCTATTATAGTGTGATGTAAGTATCTCCAAGCATTCGAGCTTTCCGATCGCCTCGGGCAACGCCTTTATCCTATTAAAATCCAACCTCAACACCAATAATGAGGAGCAATTTCCAATTGTGTATGGAAGTTCTTCAAGTTCATTTGTTTCAACAATTAGTCTCTTCAAAGAAGTCAAGTTACCAATTGTATCTGGCAAATGAGTGAAGTTGTTTGAACTCAAATCGAGATTCATTAGGTTCTTCAAGTTTCCGAACGAAGCAGGTAATGAGCTTAATCGATTTGCATGGAGATCAAGCTCTAGTAGGTTGACAAGTTCCCCAATTCCATCAGGAAGGTTTATGAGTTGGTTTGAGTGAAGATCGAGCTTTGTCAATGCTTGAAGACCATCGATAGAAGGCGGCAACGCCATTATTCGATTTTCGGATAAATCTAGTTCGGTCACACTGTTTAATTTCCCAATTGAAACAGGTAACCATTCTATTTGGTCCATCAACTTGGCCTTAAGATCAAGAACTATTGCTCCCATTTTTTCAGTGTTTTCAATAAGGGTTGTTGTCTTCATTAGGTTTAGTTTTTCACTACTATCTTCACCTACAAAAATACACCAAAAGTATTTGTTTAGGACTACTTGCACTTTCCTATTTCTTATCGTATTGAAGACTATAAAATCCAATATAGTGACAAATGACTTGAGTTGCTTGAGTTCTTATTGACATGATATTACGATAGATTCATAATAAGTAATAACTCCTTTGATTTCATCATCTAATAACATGAGGCGAAGCTTTTTAGAACGAGACTAATGGTTGAATTGGTCAGACCACCAATTCACTAGTCTGATCAGTTTATACAGTTTAATTAAATAAATTATTAAAAATTTAAAAAAATTAAAAAATTGATTGAACCAATTCTTAGCCTAATTCAATTGATCTTTACCAATTTATGGGTCAATCGGTCTAATACCTCTTTCCAAACTAGTACCCCGCCCGATTCTCAATCCGGTCCAATTTAAACAACAATGCATGTAACAATAAAAAGAAGAAAAGAAACTTGTTACACCTCATTAAGTCCCCCGAGCAGTCACAACACAAATAGTTAGAGAGGATTCTCATTGAAGATCCCTTGTGAAGACCCTCCTCAGTTAGCAACTTGACTGGCAAGCAAGTGTATTCATTAACTACCATATCAAGTTTCAACCATCATGTTCCATCCGAGACTACTCAAATTACATCATATCATCACCTTACCTAGACCTATAGTGTTGTGCCACTTGATTTTGATCTATCAATATCGATTTGCCACATGACACCTCGAGACAATAGACAATCAACATATATAAGGCTGAGAGCCTAACAGTGGTGAATTTAAGGGGGATAGGCAATAGAAGCTTGGCCCCCCTCAAATGGAAAAATTACCATATAAAATCTCATTATAAAATTATATTTTAATTTCTCAAAATTTTATTATTCCATTTTAACCTAAAAAGATTTCTAAATTCGCTCATGCAGCCTATGGAAAGGATCAAGAAATTATCTACTTCAATCCTTTTTTAACCTTCCTTTACAGCTCCAACCACCTCCTTCATCAGACAGAGTGAACTGACCATCGTCACCACCCTCTCTTCCGTGTATCAACAAAATTAATTTCCACATCAAACAAAAAAAAAAAGAACTTTACCTGAGTTGCAAGAAGCCTTTGTAGAAGAACTTGTAACCAAACTATCATCATTAATCACAGTTTCTCCATCAAATCCCCACACTTTCTCTTCCAAGTTATCCCCAGAAACCAATAAAGAAGCCCTTTGAATCAACCCATCAAAGGTCTCAACTCTCAAACATATCATCAACTTCAACCAAGTAAAAGGCTTCTTTCTTTTGTTCATGGCTTTGAAACAACACCATGGTTTTCCTCACTTGTTGTAGAATAGACAAGAGTTCATCAGGGACACCTTCAAGGGGTTGGTGGTGGTATTGTTCTTTAGAGATAGCTTCAAGCTTGGTTTTTTCTTCATTTTCTGCAGTTTGTAGAACAGTCTTGGTTGCTTCAACTTCTTCAATGGAAGGTCTTGGTGGAAGTGATTTGTAAAGTCTCATGATTTCTTGTATTGTTTCTATGAAAGCTGGTGATGGGTCTTATTTTGACTTCATAGCCATGGCTGTGGTGGGTTTTTTTCTTGGAGGTGACAAGGTAATGGTTTGTTTACAAAATATTTTAAAGTTTCAACAAGGGACAAAGCAATTTGTTTTTGGCCTATAAGATTTGTAATATATATTTTTTAATTTCACTCAATTTTCGATTTCGTCACACTTTTTTTTAACAAGTCACTTTGAAATTAATCACCTTTTATCACCTGAATTTTTTTTAAAAATAGTTGCCACAATATGGATAAAAAATATTATATATATATTATATTAAAAATAAATTAATGTGTCACTTGATTTAAATTGATTTTATGTAAAATATAAATTGATTTTATGTAAAAGATTAAAAATAGTTTTTAAATAATATTTATTAATTTTTACTAATAATATTTAATTTGATTCTTATAGTTGTTGTAACACCCCAAACCCGACCAAGAAGTTTAAGCCGAACTTGGACGAGTTACACCAACACATTGAAAATCGATTCCTTTTCGGAATTTTAACTTTGAAAACCAGTTTGTCGATTTAGGTGATTTTATAGTTTCGTGTTAGAAATTGACTGGTATGGACGAGATTATCAAAAGGAAAGCAAGGTAAATTCAAAGACAATTTACAAACCCGAAGGGGCAATTCACAATTATTACAGTGCAAGACAATCCGAGCTCCCGTACACCATCCGATCCTAAATCCGATGTTTTCCTGAACAGATGAAGGTAAGACAAAGGGTGAGTTACCAATCACCGCGTATAACCAAACTCAATACAATTAAGTAGAGTATACTATATAAGTTGTAGTAACTCAAAAGAACTTAAGAGCAGTTGTATAACCAGTACGGACAAATCTAGAGTATCACAAAGATTTGATCAAATATGGTATAGCAATACAAAGCAAAAACATAATAGAGTAGAAAAAATAAATCGTACAGTACAGAATCGAATAGAGTAGAATAGAGCAGAGTAAAATTGAACAGAATAGAACAGAACAGAACAAAGTAGAACAAAATAGAGCAGAACAGAGCATGTATCTTTATGCAGATGCAATATTTTCAAACAGATCAGAATGCAAATTTATCAGAAACATTCTACCCAAACTCTACTACTTACAAAGATAGAGTTCTCCCCTGAACTCATCCATCCAAAGCACACCAACAAAGTCATCCCGGGTTGCCCAGCAACGATGACTCGCCATCTCGAGTTCCCCAACAATGATGGCTTATCAATATGTAGTTAAACTGCCGATCAAATATATGTGGTCAAGCCACTAAATACGCAGATCATTAACTGGCAGTACAAAATCTTCCTCCTTTAAACATTAACCCAAGTCCCATACACTGAGTCATAGCATGCATATGCCAAATTAGAGTAATGAGCATGTAAGACATGCTATCTTTCAGTAACAGAATTAGCAAACATGATAATCCATGTTTTGTAAAACAGACATATCAACCATAACAAACCACATTAGATTTTTCATGAAGTTACGTGCACGGTTATAAATCAGAATTAGTAACAATCAATCTAACATATTTAGATATTGCATATTCTCCATCAACAGAATAATGAAGAGGCGTTCCAACAAATTTAACAAAATACATATCGTACCTGGATAATTCGCACACATCAGATAATAGCATATTACGTTTTGACAGATCTTATTCACTTAGATTCAAACATAGCAGACATACGTACAGATCACAAATAGTTCATCATCAGACCATTAGAAAATCCTCATACAATTAAATTCAGAACATAAATACATTGTGGAGGTCAGTGCTCGTGTTGAGCAACACTCGCGGTATCAAAAATAAGATTTGGATCCTATTCATATGCCACACGGCCCGGACACACGCCCATGTCCTTGCCCGTGAGGCTCACACGGCCTAACACACGCACATGTTATCTCCCTGTGTGGTTCTAAATCGTAAACAGTGAGTTACACGGCCTAGACACATACCCATGTCTTTGCTCGTGTGGCTCACACAGCTTGACACACGCACATGTTGTCTGCCCGTGTGGTTCTAAATCATAAACAGTGAGTTATACGGCCTGGACAGACGACCATGTCCTTGCCCATGTGGCTCACATGGCCTTGGCACACGAAAAGCGTAAACAGTGAGTTATACGGCCTGGACACACGTCCATTTCCTTGCCCATGTGGCTCACACGGCTTGGGCACACGCCCATGTCCTGGTTGTGTGGTTCTAAAGCGTAAATAGTGAGTTACACGGCCTGGACACACGCCCATGTCCTTGCCTGTGTGGCTCACACGTCTTAGGCACACCCCATGTCCTTGCCCGTGTGGTTCTAAAGCGTAAATAGTGAGTTACACGGCTTGGACACACGCCCATGTCCTTGCCTGTGTGGCTCACACGGCCTAGGCACACGCCTATGTTCCTGGACACCAGTAGTTTTTCTTGGAAAGATGACGATGTCTGTCGTTTACTAAAACTCCACCGGCCACCAATAGTTTTTCTTGGAAAGTGGGTGGCTCTTCGTCAGCTTCTTAATTTATTTTTGTTTTGAAAATATTTCAGAATAATAAATGATTTCACGAGTCAATTTGGACCCATGTTGCCTTAAGTTTTATATGTTTTTTGTTTGTTTTTCCATTGTTTAGTAAGTCTTCAATTTTAGAAGTTTTTGTTTGCTCTTGTAGCACGGTTTTTAGTCTTACTTATGCATGTAATATTAGTTTTACAATTGATTTTAGGAATGGTTTTGTTGTCGTCCTCTATAGTTTGGTGAATACTAGATTCTTTTGTCGATTTTTGCTCGCCGCTTTGGACCATCCGGGACTAATTTCCTTATCGTGTTAAGTGCTTGTAATCACTTCAGATATGACGTGCATGAGTTGTGATAAAGCCAATTGTCAACGTGTCATAATGTTCTATTGATGCTAAGGCTAAAGCTTTTGTTGTGTTGATGGAGCTTGTCATTCCCCATTTACAACGAGTGTTTATTATTTTTTCCCTAAATTGTATGGTTCCATTCATTGAATGAATTAATGAATTTACCTTTCAAAAAAAAAAAAACTATCCACCCTATCAAAGTAATTTCTTTTATTTTTCACCACATACTGTGTTAAGATCTAGCATGTTATATTAAGTGTTGGATATCAATACTAACTTTTTTAAAAACAAGTGTAAAGTGTTTTGTTAGTAGGCCACATTGCCTAAAAATAAAAGACAAGGCGCTTATAAGTCTATATAAAACTCGTATCCCACATTACTTAGAAAAACAACGGTAGTAGGACCTTAGGTCTATATAAAGACTTATGTTATAAGTATTATTTGCACTTAACTAAATATTAAATTTTTTATTTGGTTCTTTAAATTCCTCATTTATTTATTTTTATTTTGGAGTTTTAAAAGATGTAGCTAAATATTAGTTTAGTGGTGTCAATGACCTGAGTGTTCTAAATAAGTCAATTCCAATTCGATCCCAAATCTATTCAACCCAAAATAAAAAATGACTCGAACTTGAATTTGTCCCCTATATTGAAACAATTGGAACACGAAATAATCGAAACAAGTAACTTGAAATGACTTAAACTCAAAATGATCAAAAACCAAAATGGTCTAAATCGATAATAAATCTACTTAAAAAGCTTAAGTCTCGAACTCAAAATAACACAAACTCAAAATGATCAAATCTTGAAATGATCTGAACGCATAATAACTTAAAAGATTCCATCCCAAAACAAAATTAAACGAAAACTTGAAACAATTTGACCTTCTTAAATTTTAAAATGAATCAAACTAGATTAATCTAATCCAAAACCAACTTAATCCATCCAATTAATAGTACTGCTACAGGCTTATTACTAAATGTATACATGTAGGCTTTATTAAGTTTAGGGTTTTAGGCTTAACCCCTCCTAGTTAGGAAAATTATCCCCCAAAGGAAGTCAAATAACAAAGAATGCAAAAAGGCCACATCTTTGAGCACACCCCAAAAGGCCGAAATTGCAAAAACAATTGGCCCAAACCTTACATCACCAACCACAAATGTCTCGTAATATTTCCAATGTCACACCCACGCAAAGAAAAGGCTAAACAAAATATCGGAACGTTGGTGCTGCCGATTATATACTAATACCATCATCTCTTACATAAATTTTACTACTAATAAGCGTTGCACATATCATTCTTCCCCAAATTCCCCTTTCCTCTCTTTCTCTTCAACACTGAAACAAAAAACAAAACAAACCCGTCTTTCACCAAATCCCTGTAAGTCTCTTCTTAATTTCCCTTTTGATTCTTGCATTTGATTTTTGCTCTCATTTTGATCTTTCTGTCATAATTAATTATGGGTTTTGATTATTTTTTTCTGTTTTCGTTTTCTTTTGTTAAATTCTTAATTTTCTTTTTATTGAATAGGCCAAAGAGGCAAAAACACAAACAGATGGGGTGCACTGTAAGAGAAAAACATAGGTCTACCCGGAGGACCCGATCGGTGAAACCCGATACCGATCATCCTTGTTGTGTTATTGATAAAGACTCAGTGTCTAAATCCATACTTGAATCGGGTCTCAAGTCGTTGAGTTACCATCTGAGTCTAAACGATTCAACCCAAAGCCCTAATCCTAATCATAATACTAGCAATACCAATTTTGACGATCATGGTTTGGGGTATTGTACTGAGGAACAATTAGAGGAATTTTTATTGAAAAACCTGGAATTTTTATATAATGAAGCTATATCTAAGCTTGTATCGTTAGGTTATGATGAGGATGTTGCTTTAAAGGCGATTTTGAGAAATGGGCATTGTTATGGTGGAATGGATGTGTTGACTAATATATTGCATAATTCATTGGCTTATTTGAATAGTAGTTGTGGTAGTAGTAAGGGGAGTAATTCGGAGGAAGCTGAGCTCGGGTTTCCAGATATAAGGCAATTGCAGGAGTATTCGCTTGCCGGTATGGTTTGTTTGTTGCAACAAGTTAGGCCACATTTAAGTAAAGGTGATGCTATGTGGTGTTTACTTATGAGTGATCTTCATGTTGGTAAGGCTAGTACTATGGAAATTCCGTCACTTCCTTCACCAGCGAATGGGTGTAGTCTGGTTTCGACCAACATGGATAGCATTGGTAATAATGGGGTTAGTGTTGTGTCACCGGCGTTATGTAGGTTTCATGGTGGTTGGGGGTTTGGGAACGGAGGGGCAGAGTTCCCAGTAAATGGGTTCTTTTCCAATGGCATGGAAATGACTTTGCAAAGGGAAATTGAGTGTCCCGAGAGGTTTAATCTTTCACCTTCGATGAAGTCTTTGTTGAAAAGGAATGTTGCAATGTTTGCTGCTAGTTTTAGGGCTAACTCAAAACAATTGCAAGCACAAAATCATGCATTGCCTAGTGGGGATGCCCCTTTGGCTGTCGCTGGGGGTGAAGTTCCAGCTGAGAAAGCTGAAGAATCACAAAATTTGAAGAGCCAAGATGGGGTTAATTCGGTATTGAGTAAATTTCGTGATTTGAATATCGATGAGAATTGGGAACATGTTGGGGAAGATAAAAAAGGCGAAATGATAATTTCTTTGCTTCATCAGATTAAGGATCTCGAGAAGCAAGTGAAAGAGAGGAAGGAATGGGCTCACCAGAAAGCAATGCAGGCTGCAAGAAAGCTTAGTAGTGATCTTACAGAGCTTAAAATGCTGAGAATGGAGAGGGAGGAGATGATGCAGATGAAGAAAGGGAAACACACAATAGAGGACTCGACCATGAAGAGACTTTCAGAGATGGAGAATGCTTTGAAGAAAGCTAGTGGACAGGTGGACCGGGCAAATGCCGCTGTGAGACGGCTTGAGACAGAGAATGCGGAAATCAGAGCTGAGATGGAAGCTTCAAAATTAAGTGCATCTGAATCAGTCACAACCTGTCTCGAGGTTGCAAAAAGGGAGAGAAAATGCCTGAAGAAGCTTTTAGCTTGGGAGAAACAGAAAACTAAGTTGCAGGAAGAGATTGCTGATGAAAAGGAGAAGATTAAAGAACTGCAACGATGCTTAGCTCGAGTAGAGCAAGATCAGAAAGAAACCGAGGTACATAAGCTGTCTTCTTTTGGCACTGTTTATAAACTATTTAACTGCATTAGTTTATCGAAAGGTCATATACTCATAGTTTAGGTAACAAGCAAATGATACTGTTAGAAGCTAGAATTCACATTCTGTTGTTCTGTCTCCCTCGTATTCCTTTTGTTTTAGCTCTTCTATACAGAGCATTTCCACATTCTGGATGCTCGCTTGAAAATTTGAAGTGGAATATGAGTTTAACTGTGATGTTAATCTGTTGGAAAGAACAAGACTTGTTATTTTGGGTCGAAAAAATTTCCAAACCAAGAAGGCACCTTAGCTTAAAAGCACTCAAGGCATGCTTAATTTGTAGAGGCACTTGTTTATCTGATTGTGGACCTGCCAAGGTATATATATGATTCACCTTTTATTTTGCCTTGGTTTTTTGAGTTTTCGTTTTTCTATTTGTATTGGGCAGTCGTTTTATGTTAAAATTTTTGTCCCATGTTTTTCTCAACTCCGGTGGTAGGCCGGTCTGTGCTTATAATCTCATTATCTTTAATGTGTTTGTGTGTTCTGCATCTCCCAATTTCGAGAATGTAGCAATTATGTTGTGCAATCTTCTGTTTTTTCAGTCAAAGTGGAAAGAGGAGCTAAAGGCCAAAGAACTAGCCTTAGCTCAATTAGAGCAAGAACGACGCTCCAAAGAAGCAGCTGAAGCAAGCAATAAAAGAAAGCTTGAGGCTTTACGTTTGAAGATAGAGATAGACTTTCAGCGCCATAAAGACGATCATCAACGACTCGAGCAAGAGCTTTCCCGTCTGAAACAATCAACTGACTTAAATCATCAATCAGATAATTTACTCACAGGAAAATCAGAGGGAGCAAAACCGCAAGGAGAAACAATCGCTAGGTTACTTCACGAATTAGATAAACAACAAGATTCTTCCGAGAACAATGTCAATGGTGATAGAGAATGCATAATATGTTCAAAAGATGAAGTCTCTGTTGTTTTCCTTCCTTGTGCACATCAGGTTCTATGTGCTAATTGCAACGATGGTTACGGGAAGAAAGGCAAAGCTACTTGTCCTTGTTGCCGAGTGCCGATTGAACAAAGAATTCGGGTTTTTGGTGCTACTTCATAGTTGCAGTTTGATTTAAAGAAAAAAAAACACTATGCTGCAAACTTTCAGCATTAGTATTTATGCAGTTTTCTTCATCTAAGCAAACCAGCTAGACTGCTGCTGGCTTTTTTACATGTATACTTGCCTTAAAAACTAAACATTGCCATTGGTAATTCCAACGGTATGTATTTAAATAAAATATCAATCTTCTCTTATTTGTCTCATGCTTTTCGGCCTTAAAAATAAGTTAAAAAAACTCATATTTCTTATCGTTGCCATCAAGTTGAAACCATGAATCAAGCGAGGGGTTTCTCGTATGTCTTCTTGTATATACTTTGTTTGCTCTAAAATCCAAAGTCCTTAGATGATGAAAATCATCTCTATGTCTGCAATAACACGTAAATGGCATCTATTATCAAGCATCAACCATTTGTACATATGAAGTTTGAAAAACACAAAAAAGGAAAACCATAAAAAAAAGGGCCCAACCGGGTTCGAACCGGTGACCTCTTGATCTGCAGTCAAATGCTCTACCACTGAGCTATGGACCCTTTTGTTTATTGGAGCTTTAAACAAAATCTACGACTTTCTCAAAGTGAAGTTTCATGAACCACAAAATCAAGTGTTATTTGGTGATAGCTAGGGGCCAAGGGAGAACTAAAGATATAGGGGGGAAGAGAATCTAACTATAGAGAATATTTGCTTTCTGCTTCATAAAAAGAGTAGGGATATATTATTAGGCCTTCTAAGAAAGGATTCTAGTGTTAGTCTTTTTGTTAGATAATTAACCTAAATTTTAATTAGTTTTTAATTTAGATTTTGGAATAATTTTTATTCGTCAAATATTATTTGTTGATCAAGTTTATATTAGAGGTGTTCATGGGCAGGGCGGCCCGGCCCGGCCCTACGGCCCGCCCAAAATATGGGAGGATTCGGGTAAAAATATAGGCCCGAAATATGGGTTTAGACAAAAAACGAAGCCCGTTTAGAAAACGGGCCGGGCCTCGGGCACCACTTTTTGGCCCGGGCTTGGGCCCGGCCCGACCCAAATATAATAAATATTTTTTTATTTTTTATTTTTAAAATATTTTTAAAATGCTTTTTTTATTTTAAAAAAATTAGTGTTTATTAAATAATGGGCCGGGCTCGGCTTAGGAATTTTTTCCCGGGCCTAGCCTGGACAAAATTTCAGGCCCATCTTTCGGGCTGGGCCAGGCCCGAGTCTAGGACGCTGGCCGAAATTTTTTTCTAGGCCCGGCCCATGAGCACCTTTAGTTTATATTAGATAAGAAATTTTATTTCGTGGTCAAGTAATTGATTTTATAAATAGAACTGTTGCAATACAAATGTTAGGGTGGTTTGTTGTGACAGTTCACGTCATAAGGGTGTAGAAAGACACTGAAAATGATGATTTTGAAGGTCTCGTGAGCTTGGAAAGCTCTTTATGAAAGAACATATGTCATGGAGCTTCTCTTTCTTCTTTTGATGTAGAGGACTTTTATAAAGAAAAGAATGCCTTATTATATATAAGGTGGTTGTAGAAGCATTGGTGCTTCATTAAGATATGATGAAGTGATTTGATGGTAGTACATGGGAATGGGCTGAAATAGGAGATTGTATGGGAAAGATTTCGTAAGGATGTGAAAAAGAGTTTGGTAAATCACCGGGGTACTGAAATAAATGGGATTCCATTTGTTTAAGCGCTATGAGCCTAGAAACTATCCAGGGCTCGAGTTAAGTATGTGTTTGTTTGAACTTTTTATAATCTTTATGTTTACAATAGATTTTTCTTCATCTCTAGTTGTGAGCAATCAAAATCAAACCAAATTAAATACTATCTCTTGTATCTGATATATTTCATGTTAATCTCGCATGGATTACGATTTTTATTATTGGTTATAAAAGAAAAATAAGTTAATTCTTTGTAATTAAAAAGAGCAAAATGTTGAAGAGATTTCTTGCTTCAACTATATTATTGCTTGAAGTATTAAATTGGAAGATGATCATAGAACAAAACAAACCCATGGTGCACAATCTTTAGAAGTGATTACCACCATGGGTTCATTTAAAAACCAAAGACACAACAATCTTAATGGAGCATAATGGCAATACAAGGGGTTGTTGCCCAAGAACCAACATTAAAAAGGCTGTTGTCTTAAGAGTCCCCTTCTAACATTAAGACAAAACAGGTACTCTCATTTGCTTGAAAACAAGAGCTACTATGGTCATTTGCTTCCTTTTCTCAAAATGGGTTCATACGTTGAATGAACCAATTTGGCCATACCCTTCATTATCATAGAAGTCCATGTTATTTGCATGTCCTGAGTACAGACCAAGATCATTGACGTGCTCGATTTCCCCAAAATTCGAGTACAATGTACTAGGGGAGAAATTGCTGTGTTCATATTGTTGCCATGGGGTCAATGTGCTTGGAAACTCATATTGTGGGAAGTATTGAGCTGCTGTTTCACATATTTGTGGGTAATCCTAACCATAAGCCAATGGGAGAATTGTTAGATAAGGAGAAAGAAATTTCAGGTGCTTTTTATTTCTTTCTTCAGAATAAATTATGTATACCTTTGAAGAATCAAGAATTAGATCAGGTGAGAGCCAAACGTTGGCTAGATCGATATTGACTGAAATGGGTTCAAATGGTTGCAATTGTGTGACATCATGAGGGGGAGAAGTGATAGGGCTTGAATAATGGCTCTCGCTGTTGGGGTAACATGTTTGACACGAAATGTCACCAGAAGTGCTTAAGGGCTTGTTGCAGGTCCAGGTCGATGTGAGTTTCGTATTAGTTGACCTGGTTTTGACCCTTGTGGCTCTGAATTCTCCATTAGTGTCACTCGCCTTTGATTCATTCCTTTTCATGACATGACACAAGGCATAAGCACCCTGAAGAGGAATATCAAAATGATTGGTTATAAACTTTTTACTTCTAGCCTGAATTCAAGAATTTGACTTAAATAATTAGAATCTAAATCTTACCCAAGTTGATTTGATCACAAAAAGCCAATAATGCCATGTCCCACCTTAACCCGGATGGCCTTAATCCAAAGTTGATCAAAACAAAAAATAATCTAAATCTAAAATAACTCAAACTCAAATGATCATAACCCAAAGTGACTTGAATTTAAAATGATCCAAATTCATAATGAACCGATCTGAAATAACTCAAATTGATCTATACCCAAAACTTATCCAAATCTAAAATGACATGAACCTAATTAACTTGATTTCAAAATAACTAGAAAAGTTTAAAATTTAAACTAATTCCATCCTGATTGAATAATCTAAAAACTCAAGCTCGAAACCAGAATGATTTAAACTTGAAATACTTCAAATCTGAAATAAACTTAAATCCAAAATTTAACTCGAATTTGAAATTGACCCAAACACAAAATGGTCCAAACTAACATAATTTAGATTTACGTGACCGAAAAAAAAATGAGTCCAATTAACACAAGTCTAATTGATTATATATAATTGTTGTAATGTACAGAAATGCAAGGGCAAACAATCATGGAAAACCAACCTGATTAGTTGATGTTTCAGGCTGATCAGAGAGTCGGTACTCGTGCATAACCCAATCAGTTCGATCCCCTAAAGGGGCACGTCCCTGGTAGAAAACCAGTGTCTTACGGTACCCGCTTACTGCCGATTGGCACACTACGTTCCTGTCCTTCCCCGTTGCCTTCCAATATCCGGCCTTGGTGGCACGGTTTGTTCTCGACCCGTTCGGGTACTTTCGATCCCTAGGGCAGAAAAAAAACCATTCCAAGTCTCGTTTTGGAAGGAACGACTTCTCTGCAAAACAAATACCAAAATGGCAGCAATATCAATTTAGATGTTAAAACTTTTGTAGTCGCCTTTTTATTATAGTAGAATTATCACTTTTTTACATTTGATTGACCTAAATGGCTACGTGAAATTTTTTTAATAGAAATGATCAAGGGGCTAATATGGGTGGACAAAATGACTGAAAAATTTCGCTATAACACAATACGCAGAACATGTATTAAACATTTCAAATATTATAAAAAAAATCTATGTAACCTAAAACTTTATGAAAAATATTGATTCTATCATCTCGGTGGATAGTAGAATTTGAAACTTGAAATAACCCAAACTTACAATAATAAAAATTTGTAATGACCAAAAAACCTGAACTTTAAATTTAAGAAGACGTGAACTTGAAATTAATTAAAATTTAAAATGACTCGAACCTTAACATTTATGCGAACTTAAAATTAACCCGAAAAAAAACTTTTAAAATTTTAATTGATTCGATTTAAGTTAACTCAACTCAATACCAATTTGACTCGATAAATCTAAAATAAAATGGTGATTAAAAAAATACCTGGTAAGTCCCAAGGATCAAACTTATACAAATCGATAACGGGAATGACTTCGAGCTCAATTTCAAGCCCTTCAGTTTTTCTTTTGAGGTAATATCCAATCAATTCTTCATCAGTAGGATGAAAACGAAAACCTGGTGGCAATGATGGCCCTCCCATTATCTCAATGTTACTTAAATTTCTTTATCTAACTACACAATCGCTTATAACTTTTAAGGAAATGAAACAAGAAAATAATGAAATTTGGTTCTTAAGTTTCAATCCTATAAGTATTAAAAATCTGGAAAATCCAAAAGTAATAGCTTTTAACAACACTAATTCCTTTGTCATACAATTTCAACAATGGCAAAATCATTGTCTTTAAAAAATAAAAGGTTAATAATTTGAATTATAAGCTATACCCAGAAGCCAAAAATAATTGATACTCTTGGAAGGAAAATTTATGGTTTTTTTTACTATGAATTCAAGAAAAAATTGACAAAAAAAAACTGATGAAGAAGTGAAAGTAGAATAGAAATGGAGGTTTGTGGGATATGTATTATATAGTGATTAAAAGAAGTTATAAGTCAACAAGTCCAAGAACAAAAAGAAAAAAAACAAACACACCGAAAGTTGCAGAGGTTGCTTGTCTGAAGCTGACCATGAAATTCCACAGGTTTTGGACCCACCAACATGCAACTCATTCACACTTAACCAGTAACTTCCTGCCATGTTAAATTGTTTGTAAATATTAAATCTCATAATTTTCAAAATTGGTACACTAAAGGGGAAGCTAGAATAAATTTTTAGAGGAACAATAAAATTTTAATTTTTTATAGTCTATATATTTATAATTTTTAAAAGATTAAATCAATTTTTTATAATTTTAAAGGGTCGAAGTATAATTTTACTTTTATTAATTTAAAATTTTTAAAAAATTTAAGGGCTTAAATAGTAATTTTTACATTTTAGGGGGCTGGGGCCAGCTCCCCTAAATCTGCCTCTGGGTAAATTACACCTAATATCATTAAACTATTAGTAAATTTATATTTTTGATCACTCAACTTCAAAAAGTTACAAAATAGTCATTAAATTATTTGAAAGTTTTCATTTAAATCACCGTGCTATTAAAATCATTGTTGTATGGCCTTCACTCTTTGCACCACCTGCAACAATTGAAGGTTCCATGTTTTCCTTCTCTTTTACAATTTAGTTTTTTTAAGAAACGGTTTTGAGTATTATGAATCTACGAATCAAAATCCAAACAACTTTCTTGTCTGATCTCCAACATTGACCATCAGGTCGACCTGAATCTAAGGTATGTTTTTCTACTCGCCAATAAGTATTGATCCACCATACCGATCGTCGAATTGTCACTTAAAGCTCGATAGCCACACTTTAAAAAGAAAACTTAACAACCCAACGACATAGATAAAAGCTTTCAAATGGTTTAGTGGTTTAAATAAAAAATTTTAAATAATTTAATGACTATTTAATAACTTTTTGAAGTTAAGAAGTGTATCGTACCTTTAAAATAAATTATTTGTAAACGGAGAATAGTAGTCAAAGGAAAGGAGCATAGAGTGGGGAATTTGGGTTTTCTTGGGCTAAGCACCTTCCATGTCATCTTGAGTCAGACAAAACACTTTGCTTTTGTTTTATGGGGTTGTTTATGTCATCTAGACATGTAATGCCCCACTTCTATGAAGAAAACATTAATAATAAAAAAAGAAACTCCCAAAAGAGCTTACCAAGTTTTCTGCAACTTTTTTTGGGATGTCCAAATACACTTTTAGTGGAAGCTCAATTATTTTTTGATTGAATGTCCCAATTTGCAAAATTACCCATTAAGAGTTGAAAATATGTAAAGGGCACTAACTTAATTCCCAACTTAATGGGGGCCAACTAATTGAGTTTACTTTAGCCATATGGTTGATGGGAAACTTTTCTAAATTAAAAAAAAAATATCAATTGCTTTAAAGATTATTTTTTTAATTGTAATATCTTCCATGCATTTTATTTTTTATGAAGGTTAATTCTTTCAAAATTTCATAGTTGTTTTTATCATTTCTACTGTTAGAATTTAAGTCACGTGAGTATACAATATATCTTATCATTGTACTCAATACTTATTAGTAGTAAAGATATTTTGAAAATTAATTGTTATATTAAATGATATAAATGATAAATTTATCTATTATTTATAATAGTTAAATATTCTCATTTGCATTTTGTCTTTGTATTTTAATTTGTATAATGTAGTTTTCTTACTATTGTGTATAAATCCAAATTACTAAAAAAGTTAAAAGAAATTCATGAGTAGATTGATGTGGAATTTTTAAAATGTCTAAATTTTTTTTGTTAATGAAACATTAGTGAAAATAACTATTTTAGTATAGACTGATGTGGGTATGGATATTATTGTTAATATAGGAGGATGTGGGTTCGACTGTGCTAAAGCGCATTATTCTCTTATTTATGAGTTGGAGAGAGACTATGAATAGTTCTAGACATTGTGTCAAAAATAATAAATACAGTCAAAACCCAAAAAGTGATTATTAAAAAATATTTATTTTTATAATCATAGTTTTACCTTTGAAATGACACAAAAAGATATTGGGTTACGACTTTTTTAAATCATATTAGCTGACTAACCTAATTTTTAAATAATGTTAGTAATTTGAATTAATGCATAGCATCAATAATAGGATGAATAAATTATATTGAATTAAAATATAAATATTAAATTTAAATTTAAATCGAATATAGTATAAAGAAGGAAATTATAATTTGATTTTATAATACATCACACGAAAATAAATTTAAAAATACACTTCAATAAAGGAAGTAGTTAGTAGGACATTTTGCTTTTCATATTGAGGAAAAGAATGAAACCAACACAAAGTTGAGTTCATACTTTTCTAATCCATACTTGAACTTGAAGTAGTGTTTTCCATTTTGTTAATTTTTAAGAAAATTTGGGATTTGGAGGGCATAACTATTATTTAGTTAAATGTTATAGATGATTAGTCTTTTTTGTTTTGTTGTAAACTTTGAACTATTTTTTATTGTTTTTATAAAAGAGTTAATTAACAAGTATTGCACTTCTACGATGGAGTCTTCTTAAGGTAATTATATAAGTGTTTGTTCAAGAAGTATGCAATTGATAAGCCAGAGAAGCCCTTCTCTCAGATGGTACAAGTTGAATATTGATGGTGCGCGTAAACCAACAATGGGAATAATCGCTTGTGGAGGAGTTATACGAGATTGAAATGGAAAATGGATTATCAGATTTTCTAGATTCATTAGTTCCTATTTGGCATTGGAAGTGAAACTTTAGGGTGTTATTGAAGGCCTTTGGCTTGCTTGGTGGAACGGACAAAGAAAAGTTATTATTGAATTGGATAATATTGACGTTGTTAATATGTTGATTAACAGTGCTAAGGTTGGGGAGCATAACTTGGGTTGGGAAGCTCATACGTACATGAAGAAGGAATGAGAGGTGATTATACAACACGTCTACAGGGAAGGCAATAAGCTTGCTGATGGCTTAGCTTCAATGGCTTGAGGTCAACCGTTGCAATGTTTCGTCTTTTACTCTCCACTTGATGTGGTTTTTGATTTACTATATATTGTTTCTCATGATTTTGTAACACCAAGAATGGTGTTTGCTTAATATTTAATTTATTTCCTCTTTGATGAAAAAAAAACTAACAAGTATTGCGGACTCCTATGATTGATTGATCTGGATGTTAAGAGTAAGTGATAGGATGTGTTTGGGCATCTCCCCTATGACGTAGTGTGTCCGTGTGAGTATGGTCCTATCGTGGATGTGTGGGTACTAACTCTTTAGTTGTACATTACCAAAAAAAAAGTATTACTTGTTATGGTAAGACGCATTACACTTTCAAAGAAATAATGCAGGTTCAAACTTTGAAAACCAGGAGCAACCATAAACCTTGAATATAGATTACAAAACGAACATAAACGATACTAAAAATAAGAAGAAAAAAAAAGGTTAAGCTTTCACATTTTTAATGGTTGGTGAAGGCAATAAGAGAAGGGATTGTATGAAACTGTAATTCCACGTCATCTCTATCCCTTTCCAATAGGAGAATGACAAATCAGATTTTGTGCATTTTTAGTTGGATTTGAATTTTTTTAAGGAGAAAATTGCTGAAAATCAAGAGGAAAATTTTGATTTGTATGAATCACAGTTTCATACAATCCTTTCTCAGGCAATAAAAGGCTACTTTATTACTTGCAAAAATGACTAAAACAAATAACCCAAAAGAGAAAGAGTTGCAAGTTAAGAATACCATTCACTTTGTCAAATTAATCAGCATGCATAGTTTTAATTATCCTAATCTTGTAATGCGATAAACATTATATAACACAATGGTGGTTATTATGTGTAGTACAATGATTGGTAAACGCTATAAAATTTCAAGATTATAATCTTTAATTGATATACAATTACATCATCAAATTATTATTTCTTAGAAAGATGAAAACGAATATGGAAAGAAGTGGGGGACATGCATCAACTTAGCCTTGATTTCCTCCGTGCTCGACTTTACATTTATTGAGACAACGCATTTTCTTTTTAAGAAAATTTTCAAATGGTTATTTATTTAAAGTTGATAGACGTTTTAATGGGTTGATATATATATTTTTTGTTACAATTTTGTTTTTGAATGGGCTGGTATTATTCTCTGTTAGGATTTTGTTTTTCGATTTTGTGAAAATTATGAATACTTAAGGCGGCGAGTTCAACATAGCACTTGATCAAGTGGCAGCATACTTGCCTATTAATGCCATTTAAGAGCATAGACTCAAATTTTACGAAGCTTGGAAGCTCACATCTTCTTGGTAAGTGGCCGTAAAATGTTTGTTTTAGGTAATCCTACATGTCGTCAACCTTTTTGTAATAATCAATCATTAAAAAAAGAAGCAAATTTGATGAGGGTAATTTAGTAAAATGTCATTTTAAGTAATCTTATGTGTTGTAATCAAATAAAACAATTTTATATTTCAGTTAAATGAACCAAACAGGGTAATGTAACATACCCAGCAATATGCTAACTAATCTTACATTCAAATATTACAAAAAGTAATCATTCCTTGGATCAAATGCCTCGTTAATTCTCGAGGTTTTATTTTGGCATAGTATTCAGCAGATGTGTATAGACAATAAACCTCAATGATACTGTGAAACCTAGTAGTTAACTATATTTTATATTAACGAGACTAATTTATTGATGATTTATAAATATAAGTTTTAATTTTAATTTAATTATGTATATTTTAAAAAATTTAATTAATCTTCAAGTAATATAATTATTTATATATTCAATAATGTCATGTAAGTAATAATATTGGTGATTTATGAAGCTTTAATTAAAATTTTATATATTCAATTTTGCAATACACTAAGGGTGAGTTTGGATGGGCAGTGTGTTTACCTGCGGTGGTGAGATTAGATACTGTAGCGATACTGTAGCGTAAGACAAAAAGTAAGCTAAACGCACCGCACCCAATCGCCCATCCAAACCCACTCTAAAACCAAGAGAAGACAAAGGAAAAAACATATCCTAGGCTAGTAGTAATGATTTCAAAACCATGAACACAAAATTTGTGGGCGTAAATGAATTCTAAAGCTGAATTGACCTAACGAAAAAAGGCAGAAAAAAAAAACCATGTATTGATGTCTAATTGCACTTTAACCCCTAATTATTTATGATTAGTCTCGATCTCCTTAAAACAATTTTCTGAATTAGATAGAGAGTTTACACATTTATACATGGTACAACTTAAATTTAAAATTTTAAAATTCACAAGATTTCAATCAACTCAAAATCACGTCGTATCAAATATAAATTTAATTATATATATAGGAAATTGGAAAGCTAATGTGAGAAGAGACGCACTTTTTTAGCCTTTTTGTCTTTTGCTTTCGGCTCTTCCCAAAATCAACATTTCTAATGTGTTGTTGTGACACAATGCCTTTGTTTTTATCTTTGAGCCAAACACAAAGCAGAAAACATTGAAAGAGAGTTTGTATGACTTTGATGAATGAAAACAAGATTTCCAAATATCTTGTGTTCAATTCAGACATTATCACTAATCATCATGTCTCCCAATAACACCATGGTGATTGCTCGCTATTTTGACATATCGATTGTATTTGTATATGTATATGACAAATTGAATTAGTTGGGATCTTTTGTAGTTATCGAAAATTGTTTACAAGATTTTGGTCAAAATATGCATGCACGTTCTATATGTCAACAACCTAAATTATGCTCAAAATTATTAAATTATTAGTAAGTTTATATTTTAATAATTTAACTTTAAAACGTTATAAAAATAGTCATTGAGTTATTTGAAAATTTTTATTTAAGTCACTGGACTGTTAAAATCATTACTCTATGACTTTCTGTGTTTAGACTGCTTGCATCAATTAAAAACTCTCCTTCCCTTTTCTCCTACAATTCAATTGTTTTTCATGAAATAGCTTTAAACATCATAAATCTGCGAACCAAAATCTAAACAATTTTCTTCCCTAATCTTCGACACTGACTATCAGATCGACTTGGGTCTGAGGCATGTTATTATACCAATTGATGGGTACTGATCCACTATACCGATCGTCGAATCATCGCTTAAAGCTACCTAGCCGGACTTGAAAAAAAACTAACAACCTAGTGACTTAAATAAAAACTTTCAAATAGTTCAGTAACTTAAATGAAAACTTTTGAATAATTCAATAATCATTTTGTAACTTTTCAAAATTAAATAATCAAAACATAAATTTATTGATAGCTTTGTGAATTAGACATAATTTACTCAAAATGTTAAAACTCTAAATTCTCATGCTTTTCTATTAAAAAATTAGTTTAACCTTGGATATTGAAATTATGATTCAATATCATTTTACTTATATAAGATGACATGCAAAACATGATGTAATAGCTGGTTGATGTGGAATGATTAATAATTGTACCAACCAAATAAAAAGCTATCAAGTCAATGATCAATATTTTGATATGTGGTCTTGATGAAAAGACATAACAAAGAACATCTTTTCATATCTGATTTATAGTTCTAAAATTGTGGTTTGGATTTTAATTCAATTATATTATTGATGTTACAATAATTTTAAAAATATAAGTTTAAATGTATTCATGTATATAAAATCTGTTTATTTAAAATTTAAAATTATCAATTAAATTTTAGTTTGATTGGTATAAGTATTGTTATTAATACAGGAGGACGTGGGTTTGAGTGTATTAAAACGCATTATCCTCCTGTATTGTGTCAAAAAGAACCAGATATGATCAAAACCTATAATGAGATTGTTCAAAAAATTAAAAATTTTTGTGTAGTTTAGACATTATATAAAGTCATAATGATAAATTTAGTTCCTAAACGTTTACATCCATTATCAATTTGGCCCTTGTTCTTTTTTTGAGCTAAATTTGACTCTCAACTTTTTAAAAAATAAATAAATTTTGCCATCAACCTTTAAGAAAAGAGTCAAATTAATGTGATTTTTTTAAACGTTAAAAATTTAAATATGGCATCCCGTATAGCAACTCACGTGTACTTCATTCTAGTTTTATATACTTTTTATATTTTTTTAAATTTTTAATATTTTATAATTATTAAATTGTTTGTTGACGTGATATATAAGATAAATAGTATCATGTCAGCATGAAGTACACGTGGACTGTCACACGAGTTGTCGTATCAACATTGTTAAAAAATTAATATTTTCGTTAAAATATTAAAACATAACCTCTCACCAATTCACCGTTATAAAATATGTTTTCTAAATTAAATAAATAAATAAAATTGAATGTTTTGAATATTCTAACTAAAATATCGAGGATTATACCAATTAAGTTCTTCTATAGTCCTAGTAATTAATTTAGGTGTTAAATGCTAGTTTGAGCATATTAAAACATGTGGATCAAATTGTATATACATACATACATACTTATTACATGAACAATTTTAATCTCACGTGTTAAAAGAAATTGGGTAAAGGACTAATTTTTAACCAACAAATTAAATTCAAATTGTCAAAATAGCAAGTATACATGTATTTACAATTTAATTCACGTGCTCTAGTTTAGATTTAATTTAATATTTAATGTCAATTTGATGGCTAGGCTAACGAAAATGCTTGATTTGGTTTATAATTTAATGTGTGTATGTGTGTGTTTTAACTAAGATGATATATTTTACAAAATGTGTAAATATTTTGAGTTGGAATAATTACCATGTAATAAGGATGGTAGAATCAAATCGAATTGAACAGATTTGGATCAATTGTGTTTTGGATCTTGTATTTATTTATTTACTTTAGCCTAATTATTTTGATTTTGGCCCAAATCGAAAAAATTCGGATTTTTTTTTTAACTTCTTGTTTTTACCTATCATATATTCTTGTATTCTTTACAAATTTAGAGTTTAGTCTCGTACTAATCTCTATTTTTCAGATTTCAAAGTTCAGATCTAATTGATAATAATTTTTTTTTCATCGTACCAAACACTCTTTAAAGATCAATGCTGAAATTTTTACAATTTCGTGATGTCGAAGGAGTACAAGACATATTTACGACGTAATCGTTTTGATAATCGTTACATACTCAAAATTGACCTGTCCTTATGTCCCTATCTATTGCATCTGCATTGAGGGTACCAGGAAGCTCCCTAAAATCTTCATTGAAGATGGAATATGCACTGCAAATATAATTGGAAGGGAAACCATTAGTTGCCATACAAAAAATCATTATATACTTTTACATACCTTAATTGATAGAATCGAGACGATTACCTGACATCACCAGGTTGTCGCCGTCCAAGATTTAGGAAAATTAAACAAAAGCCGGTACCGAGTATCTGACCAAACAAGGGGTAAACAAAAGCATATTTTACATGTGAATGTGCGATAAATTGCTTGATAAAAGTAGCATGGAAGTCGGGTTGGATTGCATTTTACCTCATTTTTTCAAAAAATAGACAATGCAGGTTAGATCAAAGGACGAATTGATCATTTTCATTAAAAATTTCATCTATTTCTATGGTTAAAAACTGACACAGTTGACGGAATAACCAAATAGTTACACGTAGCATGCTACATGTACCTCATGCTGACATACAGGGATCATTTTCTAATAGTAGGACCTATTTGTTATTTGATATAACGTACAGGAACTAATTTGCCCATTTTTTGAGAAGAAGGGGGCAAAATACAATCTGATTGCCAGTACAACAACTTCCATGATACTTTTACCTAAATTGCCTATGACTTCCAACAATCTTAGCCCTCATCTCCGATATCACATTGCTACTCGTTTCATATAAAGTACGGACTGAAAATAATATAATCTTCTAATACAAAAAAATTAAAAGATAACAACGAAAAGCTCTATTTCAGTACCAGCCCCACTTCCCGACACGAAAAAGAGTATACTTCCAACATGCATAAACAATAGTACTGAAGAACCAAAAGCCAACTTACATATAATGGTCCAAGATCCAATTTATGAGCAATAGGTGCTAGTGTAAACCATAATATAATAAGAGCCCACGCCTTAAGACCAAGAGAAAATATTGCCATCAAAACGATATCTATAAAACGACATATAAGACACGGTCAACAAGTGAACTTGTTATTTGGAAAAAAGAACAACAGCTCGATTTAAGTTGATGCTTACCGGGAAGCTTCATTCTGTTACGTAAAAAAGAGTAAAGCTTCTTCTTCCACTGGCTTGTTGATTGTGGGAGCTGAAATTTCTGTTCAAGAATTGAGGAAAAACAAAATTATCGGTTTATCGAAGTGGTATCCAAGATCAGGTTAAAGATTATGCTAATTCAGTCATACCAAATCTTCATCATCGTCATCAATATCGAGTCCAACTGGTGCTTTTGGTTTGACAGCAACGATGAGGGAATCTAGAAAATTGGTACATAATGCTCTATATATCAATAGCTAAACACTAAATCAGACCATTAGACAGAAATATATAGAGCCGTGGACATTAATAACAAAGATAAATAGTTGCAATAGAAATGAAATGAAGAAATTTATACCACCATCATTGAATCGCACGTAAATGTCATCTTCATCTGCACGATCATGTAATACCTTTCCTTGTAAGATAAGCTTCAAATTCTCAACCGGTAAATGATTCTTTCGAGCTATCAATTTTCTCAAATCAAGAACCTACTTGATAGAAATATAACCACATCATATACGCATAATGGTACTAAATTTTTTTATGAAGTTTATTTTATAGAGAGAAAAGTCAAGTTCGAACACTAGAGATGACATTATTTGGAGAGGCAACTATCGTAAAACAGATATAAAGGATAACAGTTCTTTATAAACGTGAAGCAAAGGAATCACTTCACAATCTATGATGGAAAATTAAAATTACAATCAAATACTGTGTAGGGCCGGTAAAAGTACCATGGAGTCCCTGTATTAGAAGTCAAATTACATTTTGCTCCCTTTGCTAAAAAAATGAGCAAATTAACCCCCTGTACGTTAGATTAAAAAGCAAATTGGTCATTTTTGTTAAAACTTTCATGCATACATAGTTGACGGAATAACTGGATAGTTACACCTGATGTGCCACATATACCTTATGCCAATATACATGGACCAATTTTTAACAATGCAAATGGATAAAATTTTTAACAGAAGAACCAGTTTGTTCATTGATCTAACTTAGGCGGACTAATTTGCCCATTTCCTTCGGTAAAGGGGAAAAATGAAATTAGACTAGTACCTTAATTTCCGAGCTGCATCCACAAGAACTCAAAATACATAGACATACATGTAAAGTTCCTATTCATTCTATAACTACACATTGTAAGATTACAATCATATAAACAAATCGCAAAAACTATAAACAAAGATCAAAGGCTACAATAGTTCAATCAACCATAGAAATCACTCAAATTCTTATCTTAGCCATGATTCTCTACATTGACACTTACAATTTTGTTCACAAACAAAAGTACATGCTTTGAATATACATAAAAACACAATCAAAACAACATGCAAAAGATTTAAACATGGAAAAAAAACACAAAAGGAAAAAATTAATAGAATGAAACATACTTTGATGGAAGAAGGGACATGAAGGCTAGAAGGACGAGCAGGACCAATGGTTTTAACAGTAATTTCCACCATATTTTCATGTTTTCCACTGGTTTCTTCTTCTACAATCTCTTCCATCTCCATATCATTAGCTGATCTGTGATGGGTATGAATAAATTTAAAAAAGAGTCAAAGACCCAATTTTTTTTTCTCTCTGAGGCTCAAAGCTTTGACCTTTTTTGCTAATGCTTTTTTTCTTAAAGTTCTCAGCTTTGATCGCCTCTGCGATAAAGAGTGAAAGCCTGAAACTTGAAAACTTCCCAAATACCTGATCTGAACACTGAATTTGACCCACCCGACCCGTATCATATGCACGGGTTTTCGAACCCAAAAGGAGAATTACATGGTAAAAGTACTACAGTAGTCCCTGTACTATATCTTGGATTTCACTTTGGTCCATTTACTAAAAAATGGACAAATTGATCCTTGTATGTTTGATGAAAGAGAAAAATAATCCCTCCCTTAAAATTGTATTATTAGATATTTATTTTTATGTTTTATGTGTAAAGCATAATAATAAATTTATTCTTCAACCGTTATTATATTTATTCATTTTGGCCCTTACTCTTGTTATCAAACAAATTGATCATAAACCTTGTACTTTACAACATATAGAATCTAAAAACACGTAACAAAATTTAAAAATCATAAATAAAATTTATAATTCCAAAATTATAAAAATAAT
The DNA here is from genome assembly GCF_025698545.1 of Gossypium raimondii. Classification (NCBI taxonomy): domain Eukaryota; kingdom Viridiplantae; phylum Streptophyta; class Magnoliopsida; order Malvales; family Malvaceae; genus Gossypium; species Gossypium raimondii. The sequence goes on along the minus strand of NC_068566.1, from coordinate 47,729,140 downwards.
TAAATCTAAAAATTAAAACGAAAAAATTATAATCTTTTAAATCAAATTTTAAGATTTTTAATTCAAACATATTTAAAATATAAAAGACAACTCATGCTTGAATATCATGAACATAATGTGAATAGAATAAAAGTTATCCGACTCTACTTGAAAAATTCAAGTCTAAAACTTAAATCACTTAAATCTAATACAATTTATATCTAAACATTACCCGAACTTAAAATAATTCAAACTTAAAATTAACTTCAAATATAAAATGATAAAACTCGAAAACCCAAATAACTTGAAATTTTAAAACTCAAATTCATTAACCAAACTCAAAGCTAACTTGGTTGCTGCAAAATAATTCTAAGTATAAGCATCTATAAGATTATATTTTCATTAAAAATCAAAACTAAGTTGGGTATTCATCAATTCGAAGGATAATTTGAGTTTAAATATTTTAGATTTGAATTAATTAATTTAATTAAATCGTCATATATATAATCCAAAGAATTTTTATTAATGAATGGAACACAATTACATATAGAGATATCTATGATTCGAGTCGAATTAAATTGATACTCAATTTTAAAAAATTCTAAATTCTAAATCAAAATACTTATATTATTGTTAAAAAACTAATAAATGTATTTTATAATTAAATTTAAATATAAAATATTTAAAATTCATTTTATTTACATATAGGTTAGCTTATAAATATATACTCTTTGTTTAAGTCCGACCCAAATTAATTTGAATCAACCGACCCATGAAAATCTCTAATTTATGTTTTCTGAATTTCTTTGATTTTTTTAAAAAACCTTATTGAATTATGTGCAGTTCACAGCTTAAGTTTTAAAACTATTATTGTTTTTAATTAAGAAAATCATTATTTAAGTTCTAAATTTAGCAATAACTTTTATATTGGACTTGAATTTTCTTTGTCTAAATTAATCTCTAAATTTAATAATGGTTCTCATATTGAGTCCGAACTAATATAATTGTTCTTAAATTAGTTTTAATTTTTTATTCAAATCAGTCCCTAAACTTAGCAGTTGCTCCTACATAGTAGCTTGAACTTTAAGATTTTAAAGAAATATAAAAAACTAACTTGATAAAAAAAAGTTCAAGCTTAATATGAGAACAAAGACAAAATTCAGACCCAAAATGATTTAACCCTTTAAATTAATATCTATAAAAATATTATCATTAACCGTAATTTATTTTAACTTCACAAGCAGAATTAACAAATGGTATACTTAATTATTTTTTAAATCCGTTTATGTAATTAAAAATAAACCGCAAGTATAACAAAAAGTAATCCATACATATGTGTGTGTATAATATATGATATTATATCTTTTCGTAAGAAACGGCCTTGGGATGAGGCTTTCGTTGCCCACCATTCATTCAAGATAAAACCTGCAGTGTAACCAGAAACCATAAACAAAAGCACTATCACACTCTTTATTTCATTGCCCCCCTTACAGATTTGCAGCCCATAAACAAAGAAATCAAAAGACAAAATAGCCAATAACAATGGCACTCAGAATGTGGGCTTCTTCCACTGCCAATGCACTCAAAATCTCTTGTTCCTCCAAACCTAATGTTTCCCTTGCTTTCTCACTCTCTAGATGCTTTTCCACTGGTACTTACTTATACCCCTCTTTTTGTTTACTGCTTTAATATAAGGATTGTGATGTGGATAAAATTTGTTGAATTTTGCAGTTTTGGATGGGCTGAAGTATGCTAATTCACATGAATGGGTGAAGCATGAAGGTCCTGTGGCTACCATTGGCATCACTGACCATGCTCAGGTATATTTGGATATCATATCCTTTTCTCCTTATCCGAAACGATATCTCTTTTATATAATTCCCTGTGTGCCACATTTAATGCGGCATACGGTCGAGTTTATTTTAAATCAAGTTAATTTGGATATAGTAAATTTTTAGTTCAACTTATTTTGAGTTTAGGTAACCTTTTAGAAATTAATACGTCATTTTATCATATACTGACTTATAATTTTATTATTTTAAGAAATTAAATAAAAAATTTCATTTTAAAGGATTAAAATATTTTTATTCACATTATCTTCATCTTTGGTTTTAAATCAAATTAAGTTGGATATAGTAAATTTTGGGTCAGCTAAGGTCGGAATTATTATTAGAATCTTTGAGTAAGTTTCTAGTTTGTTTTATTTCGGATTTAGTCCATTTTTGTTTTGGAAAGATTTTTAAGTTATTTTTATTTGAGTTATTTTAAACTCGAATTAAATTGATTCAAAATATATTAAATTTAGATTCGAATTAATCAAACCGAATTTTCAAGTCATTAACATAAGATTATTTTTTTGTGCTCTAAAAGGACCATCTTGGAGAAGTAGTGTTTGTGGAGTTGCCGGAACCAGGTGGTTCAGTGAGCCAAGGAAAAGGGTTTGGAGCAGTGGAAAGTGTTAAAGCAACAAGTGATATCAATTCCCCAATCTCCGGCGAAGTCGTGGAGGTTAACTCCAAGCTGTCCGAAACTCCGGGCCTGGTATTATAAAACTCTCTCATTTCTACGCTATGTGCTTTCCTCCGAACCCCAACTCTTGACCTAGTATCACTAGGTGTTCATTTCAAAACTTTTTTTGTCGGTTCGAATAACAGGGACAATCCTATTTGTAGTGTGTGGGTTAACGATAATTCATTATCTTATAAACTCAATTTTAACTCTTTTTCTTTTCTTTTTTTTTTTTTTTTTTTTTTTTTTTTGATGTTGAAGATCAACTCAAGCCCATATGCAGATGGATGGATGATCAAAGTGAAGCCAAGCAGTCCATCAGAGTTAGAATCATTGATGGGTTCAAAGGAATACACCAAATTCTGTGAGGAAGAAGATGCTTCCCACTAAGAAACCATTGTGCCCTTATTTTCAAACTTTGTGTTCAAGAAATAAGGTTTATTGCAATCTTAATTTTATGTCTATTTATCATAACATCTTCCTTCCCCTCTTTCTAGTAATGAAATCTTTGTTTCACTTATTTGATGGTAACACTAAAATAAACAAGAAGATGATTGTTTGCTTTGTGGTTAGAACTTGCAATTGGGCAGGCCAGTTGATATTGGATTGAGTCATATGGGTTTCAAATTTTATTTTATATGATTAAATTGGGTTGAATTGGGGTTAGGTTTAAGTTGATCTCCCAAAATTTATTTTGCTTTTAGGATGCAACAAATCTTAACATCCTAACATGATACTAGAGGTTTATGGGTTGAGTTAGGCCGGACCTAAATAATGGGGTTTCTAGACCTTGTCTTTGCCCAAGCCCAACTCAAAACATGGACTTACCTTTTTGTCCAAGCTTGGACCTATATAAAATAGGGTAATTTGAGCTTAGGGTCGGGTTAGGTTTAAAAAATCAACCCGAAGCTTGATGTAAATTGAAAATAAACCTACACTTTTACCCAAATCCATGCATAGTACACTAAAATAAACAAGAAGGAGATTGTTTGCTTTGTAGCTACAACTCACAATTGGACATATCGGTATGGTTTTAAAATGTTGACTTTTTATGATTAAATCAGATTAAATTAGGGTTAAGTGTGAATTGATCGAGTTAAACTAAAATAATTAATAAACGAGAAGGGTGAAACAATTTTTTTTTTGAAATTCCAATTTTACTTTTTAAGATATAACAAGTAATAAACGTTACATGCTATTTTTTTTTGCAATAGTGCCTGTGTCTATCTTTGGTTATATAAATATCCATGGGCTAATCATGGAAACTCAATTGATCTAAATTAAATCATCTAACATATATAAACCTCTTGCTTCAATAGGTAAGACCAAGCTCGAGACGGTTCAAATAATCATTTTTAAACATAATTGAAAAAATAAAAAAAATAGGATCAACACAATCACAATTAAAATGACAAAGTTCTATGTTGATATCGAAGACCACAGTTTAAACTTTGATAATCTCATTTCGAGGTTGGACTTATATTTTTAGTTAAACTAAATATGAAAGTGAACCCAAACCATAATAAAAAAGAAGTCCGATTTTTTGTTAATAAATCAAAATTTAATAAAAAATATGATTTTTTTCATTTTGATTCTCGATTTTTTACCGATTTCAACTAATTCTTTTCCAATTGTACTTATACGATTGAATCATCAAACCAACTAATTTCCAATCCAAATCTAATCCGATTTTTTAAGTACATTTTTTTGGGTTCCAATTTAGTTCCATATTTGCTTAAATGGAACAAATCAATCTCAACTCTTACAACCTATCAAACAAATTCAGGAACATTACTGTCACCTTGCAATAAGAACCAAGTGAATAGGAAAGTACAAACAAAGAAAATTATATATCTTTCACTTTAATCACAACATGGTTTGCACAAAAAATGTGTGTTTACTTATTTACACTTTACATGGAAAGAACCTATTGCAAAACATACCAACAATAGGTATGTTATGTTATAAAATTTGTCCCATTACAATTTGAGTCTTCATTGACCAACATGGGTACCAAGCAGGATTGGGGCCTCTTGAACATCAGGAGAATGGTCATAGGATATAGAAATCAATTCAGACCTACACTTTTCAGTTCCATCAGTCATTGCACCATCTATGTTTCGGGATGCATGATCCGTATTTGGGGACGTATCTGGTACCGTATACGATATAGCGATAAGTGACTCGCGAGCTTGCTCGATGGGAACCTCGTCAGACAGTACTTTACTATCCATATTGGCATCAATTTGTCTCCTCCAATACAAGACCCAGAGTTTAATCTGAGCTGAAGAATCATCCACCATTACCACTAAATTGTTTTGAATAAAACAAATGGTGAATGTATTTGATTAAATTAGTCTCTCTACTATTAAAAAAATCAATTTAGCCCCTATACTATTAAAAAGAATTAACTAAAACTAAATTAAAATAGAGTCAACATTTGCTATTTAAAAAATTATCATTACTGTTCATAAAAGTTAATATTTTAAAAGTTTTTATCGCTCTATAAATGAAATCTTTTATTTGAATTGAACTACAATCGAAAAAGCAACTTTCAAGATATTTTTATATAGTAACGTTAACTATGTTACAATTTGAACTTATTTTACTCTTTTTAATAGTATAAAAATTAAATTGATTCATTGAATAATAGATGAGTTAATTTAATTTAGTCCCTGTAATATAAAAACCTCCTAAAAAGAAGATCAAATTGAAATATATTGATAAAAGGAACATGCATGGGTTTAAATGGAAGGAAATGGCCATACCTAAAATCCCGTCAAGGTTTCAAATTTGTAGTAAGCAAGACATGACCTCCATCCCTAATTGCTTAATTTTATTTTTCAATCCCATAGCCTAAAATATAGATTTTGGATTGGCTAAAATTGTCATGAATTGGATAAAGAACAAGAGGCTCAAAGGATTTAGGAAGAAAATTGAGAGAGAGAGAACGAAAGAATGCTTTTTTTTTGCCGATTCCTTAGGATTTTCCGATTAACCAAAGATAAAAGACAATTAAAGGATTAATCAATAACACAATTTTCTTTTTGCAAAGAGTAAAGCAAGGTTAAAAACGAGCAAATAAAAAACAAAAGATTAAATAAAGAATCAATACTATTCGTAGGTTTTAATTTCTTAGAATCACATTTATGTAATTTTTTCATATATTAAGAAATACTTAATTTATTGTAATTTGTATTTCTTTCTCAACGGTTTAGATCAATTACTTTTTATCTAACGGTTTATGTTCTTCTAATTGCATGACAAGCGGGGTGAAGCTAGAAAAAATTTGTTAAGGTCGGAATTGAATTGTATATTTTACGATAGTAAACATATAATTTTACCATTTTAATAGCATATATCTTTATAAATTTTAAAGGATTAAATCAAATTTTTACCATTTTTTGGAGAGACAATATGCAATTTTACCATTACTAATTTAAAATTTTATAAACTATAAAAGACCTAAATAAATTTTTTTCATTTTAGGAGGGATCGAGGCCCCTACCAACCTTCTGGATTTGCCACTGGTGGAAAGCTCATTTTAATGAGCTCTTTTTAAGATTTTCCTATGATATAAATATCATCAAAACTTATATAACATAAATTATTAATGTATTAAAATTCATATGAATATACCAATAAGTAGTTGGGTAGGGAAAATGCATATTCGAACTTTGAAAATAACATTACTGAAAATGATAATAACGAATTTTAAATATAAAAAAACAAATTCATATGAATATACAACACCATAAATATAATTATAAAAAAAAGCATATGAATAAAGAAATTAACATGTCTAGATGTTCATGAGTATGATGATGAAACATTCAAATTGACGGCCATGCCCACGACTTGCATGTGCAGTATCTGGAGGTGGTTTAACGTGGATTAGGTTTCTTCGAATTTCGTTCCTACAATTACAACTCAAGAAAACAAAATCATTGAAGAAAATATTTTTGAAGTTATAAGGATATATGGGTATCATGGGTTAATTAGGCATCTATTCAGATATTAAATTACTAAATTATCCTCTCTTGTGAGTATATGTGTTCACCTAATTCAAGTCCAACGCTTAAAATATCCTTTCATATACAGATTAAGTTATATTTTTATGAGAATATTTTTATCTTTTTTATAAATAAAATTAATAAAAATTTGATCATAATGAGATTTGGACTACAACACCATAACTAAAGCATCAATTAATTTCTATATAAATTTTAATAAATATATTTATTACATAATTTTTTTACTCACATCGTGAGTATGCTATAAATCTAATAATTATAAATACAATTACAATTGATAATAAAAAGATATTCAAACTTAAACCGGGCGAAAATTAAACCAAAATAAATTTGAAGAGAGTCCAAAAATGATTTACGTGCTATTCAACAAGTTTCAACTTCATTATTAAACAAGAAGAAGGTTTCATATACACTTACCCAATAAACGAGTGTTTTAGCAAGAAAACAAGTATAGAAAGCACAAGTGATTTCATAAAGGGCATGTTTGGTTGCCGAGAAACTGATTTCTAGGCAGAAGCAAATGGCAGCTTTGAACAAATGGGGTTGTGTGGTTTTAGTACTAAGTTTGGTAATGGTTATAAATACCTGCTTATCATATAAGTTTTTCTTTTCGTTAAAATATGTTATAAATTATGTTATCTTTGTAAATTTAAATTTTAGTTTTTATAATTTTATTTTTAAAATTTAGTCTTTTTTCTAAATTTTAAAATTCAAGTTCATTATAATAATGAATTATTCATCGGTCATTTTAAATATGAGTCGATCTTATTTTAGTTACTTCAAAATAGAAATTCATCAGATTGGTCTAGACACTCTACTCTTAAATAGTAACGAACGACTAATGGTACTTTTTCACATTAGTGACTCTAAAATTAGGATAAACTACCTATTAGTCACTCTAAATACGGGTCATTCCTATTTTAATCATCCAATTTTTTTAATTCAAAAGCACTGTTAATCTTTCGTTATTATTTAACGATATAGTGATCTGTTTGATCAATTTCTTTAACATCACTAACAAGGTGTGAATATTTTTTCAAAAACTGTGTTATTTGAAGTTAATTATTTTCTTCTCCCACTTGTATTTATTAGGAATGGTAGCATATCATATTTAATTCCACCAATTACAGCCCCCTTTGAATTGGATTGAATAATTCAATTCAATGTATTTCACAATTTTTTATGCTTAATTGTACCATGATTTGTTGTTTGGAAACAAACATCAATGATGTCTTATTTCCACTTATGGTACAAGGCTCTAGTTGGGTCACTAAGTCATCAATTTGTCAAATTCATCATTTATTTTTAAATGCGTGTATTGATTTTCTTCATAATAATAAATGTCTTAAATGGATAATATTTTCATATTACAGTAAAGTCAATTTTGATATCTTACAATTTTAATTAATATATTTTTATTGTTATTTTTTTTAAGTGTCTCTTACTATATATTGAGTTATGTTTGTAGGTATAATAAGTCGTTTTCGGTTTACACTTCGTTCCACCAATGATATTCAAACTACTGGAGAAAAAAACTTAGTTTACAGCCATTTAAAATAATAGTTTCGTTCTAACTTCTGGTAGAATTGAAGCAGGCAAAACTAGAGAGTTTGCACAATCGGTCAAAAACCATGAATCAAAAAGATAATAAAGAGATAATCAACACACTATATTTGTTAACACAATTCAGATTCTCCAATTCTACTCTATGGAGCATTGCTCAAGGAATGGTTTTATTTAATAATTCATCCAGTACAACTCTTGATTTAAGCGAAGATAATCATAACCCCAAAGTTGAACCCAAATTGGTACAAACCACTCTCCCTAGATACCTCATGTTACATACAATATCTCTCCATAAAGAACCCTAAACAAGGAGTGTCTAAAACATACAATATCTCTCCATAAAGAACCCTAAACAAGGAATGTCTAAAACACCCAAAACGGTTGAAGAAGAAAGTCGATCAATCAACCTATTTATAAGCTCTTCTCCAACGTGATAAGTAGCCAAGAGATAAGAACTTATCACTAATTTAAATGCTGATAATTATCTTCATAAATTATTTGAAAAATATTCAAATAAATCTCTTTATAGAACATCAACTTCAAAACTCTTAAAATATAAGGAAAGGATAAAGATAAACATAAGTATATTTATCACTTTAAACTTCCTTTGTCCTCCAAGTCAATCGAATGATTAAACATGATATTTGGCACAAAATGCTTCTTAATTTGAGGAAAAGACCATGATCTTTTAAGCCCAAGTTCATGGTACTGAATATGGCCCAAAAGCTGTATCAACTTTGAGTAGAGCCTTTGAAGTAGAATGTTAATTGGACAGGTTAAATTTCAGATAAAAATTCGAATTTTTGGTTGTTTTAAGTTTGGATTGTTTCTAATTTGGATTATTTTAAGTTTAGGTCATTTAGGTTTAAGGTTCGAGCATTTTGGGTTAGATCATTTCAAGTTTTTTTTTTTTTTTTTGGGTATTGCATAACTAAAAGGTTGGTACTCACATATATATATATATAGTAGGGACGTCATACTCACACCACTAACGCACACACTATGTCCAAAGGAAACTAACCAAATAAAGGTTTATTTCTTGCCCATCCGAAGGCTCAAACTCGGATGAGTTCTATTGGTAAACATCTCTTAATCACCAGACCAAACATGAAAATTCATTTCAAATTATTCTGAATTTTGATTATTTTAATTAAGATTTCGATCCATTCAAATTTAAATTAAACATGTCTAAATTATTAACTTTTATAATAAATCAAATTGATTCAAAATCTGAAGTTCAAAGTTAAACTTCTTCGAATATTCTTGAAAGAACTATTTGAAAGGGAAACAACTTGGAACACAAACTAATTAATTTTCATAGGTAGGACATAGATTCTATATTTTTTATTTTCTGTTTGTTTGATTTAAGATTCCAATTCTTACATTAATTTTTTTTAAAACCATGTTTTACCTCTTACAATAAATAAAACTCAGATTCCTGCCGCTAGACAAAGTCTGCATATTTACCCGAATATATATATATAAGATTCCCAACAACAATTAATTCCCTTTCCAATAATAACATCATTTAACATAAAGGTTTTTTTGATAATTTATCAGTCAATGGAGGTTGGCTCAGTGCTTATATCATATGAGTTGGTGGATATCGAGTCAGCTACTTATTCGTAATGTTGTTTTATGATAATATGCCATTGTTCTTACATCAACGACAGGGTTGTTTGGGTCACCACTGCCTTCTGTTTTTTTTTTTTTTAATTATTACAGGGATGATCAGGCTTAAATAATCAAAGGTGACTTGGCACACAGTCAATTTTGTTTCATTGTCCCATTACACTGTACTATTTTGCTTGGAGGGCACAGTATCGAACCTATTATGAACCTTCAAGGAAATTAGCTGTTTCACCCCATTGTTCTGAATTTTAAAACTTGATATAATTAATTCGAATACGAATTCAATTCATATCTTTATCATTAAAAGTTATTAATTTCAACATGTCTAGCTTCGATCTAAAAATTGTTTGAATTAGAAATGATTTAAACTTAAAATATCTAAATTCGAAATGACTCAATCAAGTAACTTAAAAGAATCCCAATTTGAGTGTCAAATTGAATGAAAACACCCAAAATGATCCCACTAAACTTTGATGGGCACTCAACAACTTGAATTCAAAATGATTTAAACTCGAAATGTCCAAACTTGAAATGACTTGAAATAACCCAAAATGACCACAACTTGAGTGCCAAATAAAATGAAAAAACTGAAATGACCCCACTGAACTCCGAATGGCACCTAGATTACCTAAATCCAAAATGTTTTGATCTCGAAATGACATAAACCCAAAAATGATTCAAACTCGAAATGACTTGAACAAGTAACCCAAATGATACGTACTAGAGTGCCAAATTGAATGACAAAACTTGAAACGACCAGTTGAACTTCGACTAGAACCCGGATGACTTGAGTCCAAAATGGTATAAACTCGAAATGACATGAATCCAAAATAATTTATACCTAAAATGATCCAATCTCGAAATGACTCAAATAAGTAACCCAAAATAACCCAACTCAAGTGCTAAATTGAATGAAAAAACCCGAAAGACCTCATTGAACTTCGATTGGCATCCAAATGACCAGCATCCAAAATTATTTGAATTCAAAAAAATATATAAACCCAAAATAATCCTAACCTAAAACTAACCGAAATTAATATTTTTAAAAAAAAATTAAAATCGAATTCACCCAACTCAACGCCTCAATTCACTATAATATATGTAGGACACATGATTTCTCGCATGTTTTGTCCATTTGTTTTAGGCCTGCTTTTGGCAAATTCTAGGGATTGGTCTAAAACCCTAAGTTTTAATTTATCTTCATTGTGGTTTTCTTCATCACCACAATTACTTAAAGTGAATGAACCAAAAATAAATTACTTAAAAGTGGAATGTGAAAGTGAAAAGTTAATATATACAAAAGAAAGTAATATATGGATGAATGTAGACGATTTGATTGATCATATGAATGAAACCCCACTTAAATTAAATATAATGAATTAAGATGTTAATTAGCCACTTTGTCTTCTTCAATAGTCTACTTCACCTCCACATATTTTGATCGTTTTGTGTAGGTCATTGGGAAGGTGATTGGCTATAATAAAGTGAAGAGATAAAAGTAAGAGATAGAAAAGTTATGAGAAATGTGTTTTTTTCTTAATTTTCTCTAATGTATATGCTTTGCATTAACATTGACTTGCCACACTAAACATAATATTTTATATTATATAAATTTTAGAGTTATTTTTTTCCTTTTAAATGATGAGAAATTACTTGAATGAGTAGTTTAATTAAGTTTTAAGTACATAATTTTTTATTAATAGATAGATTTTTTTAATGGAAAATTTTACTGGCATGATCAAACATTTAAAAGGTGTTTGGTATGATGGAAAGATCTAACTTTCTAAGGAATTAATGTTTGGTATGTAAAAAAAATTATTTATTTTACGGAATGTAATATTCGTTTGAGAGTTATTTTTCCACGAATAATAGAAAGTGGTTTCTTTGATAATTGGTGGAAAAGTTGGTTTTCTATGTAGATAGAAAGTTTAAAAAAATAATATGTTGGTAAGATAAAATTACCCTTATTTTGGTTTGAGATATTAATTTCTTCAACTTAAAAAAATAATGATAATCTTTGTTAATGCGCTTTTGAATTGGGAGCTTGGAAGATGAGTGTATCTGTAAGAAGGGGAAAAGGTGAGTTATGAGGACGTCGAAGTTGGCAATCTGATTGCTCTCTCATGCACTTAAGCCAGTGAATGATTCATGGTTATGGAGTGATTGCTCTCTGATGGGCGTTGCGTTTATTTCCGGTTAGTATAAAAACAGTGTTGGCGGTGAGATTAGATACCATAACAATATTGTAACGTGAGACAAAAGGTAAGCTAAACGCACCGCACTTAATCGTTCATCCAAACTTAAGCTAAACGCACCGCACTTAATCGTTCATCCAAGCTTATCCTTAATTGATGAGAATGTTGATTGTACATTAATATCGTGCAAAATCCCTCCAAATCTTAAGGACACGGGTATGTTTATTGTCTGAGTTACAATTGGAGAGTCATATGTTGAAAAGCTTCATGTGATTTAGAGGCTAGAATTAATCTTATTCCGCTTTCTATATGTCGTAAGCTAGGTATGGATAATTTTAAGCCTACTCTCATTACTCTTCAGTTAACTTATCAAACTTAAGTCTATCCAATCGGAGCAATTGACAATGTTGTAGTGAAGGTCGATAAATTTATTTTTTGCCTACGAACTTTGTAGTTTTAGACTATGAATGCCTTTGAGCTTAGGATGAATATTTTAGCAACTTCTAAAACTCAAATTGATGTCGAGAAAGGTGAGCTTAGAATGCAAATTGAGAATGAAGTTGAGTGTTAATGAATGGGGTTTTTAAGCTAATAACATTTTAGTTTGTGATGAGCACGATACTTTGGATATTACTAATTGACTAAGTTTTACGGTGAGCACTTTAGATAATGATTAATCTTCTCGACTAATGAAATTTTTGAGCTCCAAGTGTAGGAAAAAGAAGCAGTCAAAAAAAGAAATCGAAGATGCTTGATGTTTTGGTTGAAGAATAAGAGACGCGTGGAAGTTAATTAGCCTAACTTCAACGAAGGAGAATTTTGGTGGTGTTACTTATGAGCCACCTTGTTGAAAAAATTAAGGTCATCGAGCGACAACGTTAAAACTAGTGCTTCCAACTAGGCAAGTTCAGAATTAAATTTGTTATTACAAGGATTTTACTTCAGATTTGTTTTTATTTAACCATTTTGTGTGTTTAGTTTTAATTTTTGTTTTTATTCTATGTTTGAATTTGATGGGTGCAAAGATGAGAGCATTGATGCTAAGCAGACTAAAAGAGGTGATTTAGATTCACCATAAGTTCGCGACATGGCCAAAATGTGAAAATGAAAAAAAATTGGCCTAAAGTCGTTGCATTATTACGTGGTATCTTGGCATGAATTCCAAGGTCGTGGCATGAAAACAGGAGGTAGGGGCAAAGGGACGCCGTGACATCAAGGCGCCATCAACAACCCCTTGGGTAACAAGACTATGATGCCAAATATCAATGTTGCGCCCTGGATGTAATTTTGTAAATTGAGTCTTAATTCAGTTAACAATGTTGTTATTATAATAATTAAGAGAATGTAGTTTAGAGTGCATTTTTCCTTTCACCTTTGATTTAAGCTGCTTTCACTTATTACTAATAAATAATTTTTTTTTAATTGTGATTGTTTTAACCATAACTATCGAACAAAATTATTAGGACAGGTTTTTTAGAGATTAGAAAACCGTTTAGTAATTGAATTTGAGTGTAATTATTTGTAATTACATAAGTTGACATGTTTGAGCAACCATTGTAATTAATAGATCCTAAGTGTAATTAGAACACTTCATAATACATAATACATATGGCGATTTGATTTTAATTTTTGTTACTTGTTTAAAAATTATTTTATCAAACTAATAATTTTTATAGTAATTAGTATTTTTAAAATATGAATTATGTAGCTATGTAATTACAATTTATATTACTAAACATAATATAGGAATTACGATGTAATTACACTTTGTTTACTACCTTAAAAATTAGGGTATGATATCAATCATGTCTATTTGTTTATAGTGTGGTATGAGCTAAATAATAATACATTAATTTCAAGCCTGAAATCATGCATACGAAACCTCCATCCAAGTGGCTAAGTCAAGTCAGCTATATTATTTGTTAACTTTAAAGCAAACATAGGAGTCATATTCATACTTATATTATATAATATATGTATATATAACAGTGATAATGTTTATAGCTTTATGGTGCAAGCTGTATTCAAATAAACGATATTGCATGCGCTCACTTTAGTGGTCGAAATATCTTCCTCATATCCTTCCAAATTAAAACCTAAATTTTAATTTTTTTTAAACTTCAAAATATTTTAATTAATCTTTAAAATATTAATATTGTATGATTAATTTTGATGCAAATCATTTTTAAAGCATGTAGATTGAACCGTGAACATTATCTGCCTATTGAATGACCAACTTTGATAAGAATTTTGACTGTTATAACCTCAATCACAACATCGTTCTTATGAGTGAGAAAGAGAAAAAATAAGGAAGATTGTCAAAATCCGCAGTTGCATGATTTGCCATTTCCTTCTCTAATTTATCAAGTAATGGGAAGCCAAAAGAAAGTCACAACTATTAAAGACTATTTGACGACTCTTTCACATGAGCTGAAATATTTTGTCAAGTTCTTTGTTGGAAGTCATGTTAATGACGTAATACCACCATTTGCACTAGCGAAACCAAGTGAGAATCATGGGAAATTTGAGTTGCATGATGTGCTCACAACTTCTCCAATATAGTCTCTGAATGCCATTCAAAAGGAGCTTAATTTCTTGAATACTTAGCTTCATCACATCAAATAGTAGAACCTTGAAGTCTTTTACTATATACAAGACCTTGATCGAAAGGAGTTCCCATGAATAAAAGGGGCGTAGATATATGTTGTTGATAAGGGGAGTTGTTGCTTAGGACTTGATAAACAATATAATAGTTTTTTAATCAATTTGTTCAATTTCGATCAGAATATGACTCGTTTAGATTATCTATTGATATAAATTATTTTCTTGCATTATGATCCAATCATATAACGCAACTTAATATTAGTTAAACATTAGATAATCAGTTAATTTTTCTTACATTTTGCTTTATGCAAAAACCATTGATATTATACAAAAAATATATCAATGTAAATAATGAAATTTTATTGAACCAATCTTTTGCAAAATTATTAATATATTTGATGGTATCACTACACTAAGGATATTAGATCCTAACAAATAGAATAAAGGTTGCTTACGAGTCTTGTGAATGGAAAAGATTGTATTGATTAAGAGTGGACTTAGATGAGCAATGATGTACTTTTAGCTTACTTTTTATCTCTCGTTATAGTATCTAATCTCACCATCACCGCTGTTTTTATACTAACCACAAATAAATGCACCGTCCATCGAAACTCACCTTAAGATACATATGATGAACTGATAAATTGACGATTCAGAGACTTTTAGCTTGAGCATGCAACATTACAATTTTTGAAAAAGGACCTAATAGGTTAGGCCATTGTTCCCAGCTAGTGGCAAAGAGACATTATCCATCTCGAGGAAGATTATAATATTAGTGATTCGTTTTTTGTTTATAAATACCCCACCATCATGATCTAATTTCCATCATGCAAATGAAATCAAATATTACCCACAAGTTCAACAAAGTTTATTTCCTTTATGTTCATGGATATCAATGACATAATCCCACTATAAAAAAAAAATCAACAACACATATCAAAAAAGAAAACATGATTGAAGTTTAAGATCCAAAACTCTCTCTATATATAATCTCATATAAAATAATGGATGGCTTTTGGTTGTGGTTAAATAAAGGAAAGATTTTCCTTTCCATAAAAGCTGAAAATTAAAGATAATTTAGAAAAATGGTGATCAGCATACATGGACTAAATCAGGTAACTGTCTGCCTCAAAATACCAACTTATGATGAATCATTCAAATCCCTAATATGAAATGGGTATTATTCCTATAAATTTGGTACTGAAGTTGATGGTTTTTTTAGAATTTTAAAAGAATATAAGTGGAATCTGACTCTTGTGTTGGAAGGGAAGTAGATCACTTATTTTGACTTTTTTAAATGTTAATTTGAAGTTTTTTTAAAGGTATAATATTAAATTTAGTTCTCTATATTTACATTTTTTTCAATTTGTTTTAAAATGAGTCAAATCGTTCTTTTAACGAAATAATTACTTAAACATCAATCAAAGCTAAAATGGCAACTATTTGTTTTATATGACACGTTAGTAAGTAATTTAAAAAATAAAAAAAATCAAAATTCGCAAAAGAAAAGTTATAAAAGGTTCATAAAAATTCAAAAAAACATGGAGTTGATGAGAATTGTCGTACGGGTTGCAATTTTTAAAAATCTAATATTTTAGTCAGTATTTCTGTTAAAAAAGTAACAATGCAACTCTTTTGAAAAGGTTGGGGGTTCAATTTAGCTCAAAATAAGAATAAGGGTCAAATTGACAAAAGATGTAAATGTTAAAGGCTAAATTTGATATTATGTTTTTTTAATTATGTAAGTTTAATCCCATTACAATTACAAACAACATAATTCAAATCAATATTACAAAATACAATCAATTCATAATTAAAACATATTCATATTTATATTAGAACGAATCCCGATATAACTCACACATTACGTAACTTGAAGCATAATAAATCTAAATTGAGAATCCACGAATAATTTACAAGATGAAATCAAAATATAAGATCTCATATTTTCCAAAACCTCAATCTTACTATTAAAACATTGTCTCATTGGCAATAATTTAGACTTAAATATATTTTTAAATAGATTTAATACATGTTTTGACATTTTTATTATCGTAAAATTTTCGTTTTGGTCCTCCGTTAATCATATTAACCCCTTAACTATTTCCATAAAAAAATCTCACATGTTCACCGGTGGACAATAGGCTTAATACATATTTTGGTCCTTGTATATTATAATGAAATTTTCATTTTGGCCCTTTTACTATTGTCTTTGTGTTCGCATTTTATTGGCTTAAACAGTCACACGGGATTTTTTTAACAAAAACGATCAGCGGGTTAACATGATGGACAGAATAAAAACAAAGTCTACAAAATTATTTTAAAAAAATAGTAAAAGGATCTAATTAGAAACTTCACTATAATATAAAAGCCAAAACAAGTATTAAGCTTCTTAAATCTATTAATTTCTAATTGGGATTCTCCATGTTTATTTTACGATTTATATTCGAGATTCGTGATTATTCTTTCCTATAATGTCATCTTCAAAGACGAACTTGTATCTTCCTTAAAGAATACAATGAATCTTATACTATTGTATACAACGTTACTCTTTAAAATATATTAATATTATAAAATTAAGGTGAAGAAATGGGGTATGGGCATGGATGAGGATGATAAGCCACTCTTTGTATACATATTATTAATAATTTATTATTACAAAAATTAGAACAGGATTTTAGGTTTGGACGTCATTGATAAGTTAGTGCCATGGGGACAGAAGTCAGAGAATACGAGCTATTGCATTTCACTATCATAAAATTCTTTTTTGCCTTTTGCCAATTGCCATATCAACTCTCCTAGGGAAAATAACTTTTTTATTATTATTATATTTTTACCTACGGTGTAGGTGGATTGGTGTTTCAACTTTGAGAACAAAAAAAAAATTATTTATTTATTTATTTTTACAAATTAATTAACAATGAGATACAAATAATGGAGTACCATGGCCTAAATTATGACATATTTTTTAATGCTGATAATGGTGCCCCCACACATTAATTTGAACAAATTTATCATTAAAATAATTTTGTCTCTTTTCTATTTTCCTTTTGTGTTGATAGATGTGGAAAATTAGGGATGTTAGGTCTTGTGTAATAATTTTAGCAAAACTATTAGACAATTCTTTTTACTAGGTGTTGGATTATGTGTTTTGTTATTCAAAAACACATAAATTAGCCTCTGGACATTAGATTAAAAAATTTATTCATTTCTCTGTTGAAAACCGACACGATTAATAAAATAATCAAAAATGAGACGTGTTTTAATAGTAGATAAGGATAGATTTTTAATGAATGATTAATTTACTATCGATTTTACATATGTGGAAAATATAATCTAACTTTTAGTACAAAGATAAAATCAACACGGGATCTAGCTCGGATAAATTGTTTTTTTTTTTTAATATGAAATATCCAAAGAGGGGAAATGGAAGATTTGAAACCTAATTATAATCGTACAAAATCTAAATAACTTATTTCTTTTAATTCTTCCAATGTTGATGTGGTCTATAATTTTTAAAGGACTTGCCACGAGGGTTTATTTATAAATTTTATTTTTATAAGTGAACTTTAAGCAAAAACCGACATAATTAATGTCTTTTTGTTGTTCATCTTACAACGTACGTGCATGTGGGTGACAGTGTCCACAAATATCAATGTCGAATAAAACATGTAAAACCTAGCTAGCAACTTATAATTAATTAAGTTAATGTATTCTAGTTTTCAATCTTAACCTTACATTATTACATCATATTGTTATTTAAATATTTAATGCTTTTTTTAATTCTATGAAAATCAGAATTATTATAGGTTTTGACATAGTTGGCAAAGGTAGAGATCTTAGGTCTAGAGTACCCAGATATGAGACCTACGATGTGCAGTTAAATGTGTGGGTCTCCAAGTCCTGTTATGAGTTGTTGGGTAAAAGTATTATAGAGGCTATGTAGTAGGAGTTAGATTGAATTTTGCCCTCACTACTTAAAAAATGACCAAATTAGTCCATGTACACTTGATTAAAGAGCAAACTGGTCATTTCAGTTAAAAATTTTATCCATTTGTACTATTAAAAATTTGTGTAGTTGATAGAACAACCAAAAAGTGTCACGTGGCGTGCTACTTGTACCTCATGCTAAAATACAAGGACCGATTTTTAACCATATGTAATTTTAACAAAAGAACCAATTTGCTCTTTGATCTAGCGTATAACGACTATTTTACCCAGTTTTTGTGCAAATGGGGCCAAATGTAATTTAACTCCTAATCTAAAGTCCTCCATGATACTTTTACTTGAGGTGTTGTCATACATGCATTTTAATCCATTAAAGACTAACCTGGCAATAAAGATGTTCATGGGTCGGGCCGGGACAGGTTTTTTCTTAGCCTATACATGATATTAACACACTTTATACTTGCCGAAGCTCGCCCTGACCAAAATATGAGCCTAAAATTTCGCCCAAGTTTGTCTATATTTGTAAATGGCTAACCTAAGCCCATTTTAAGTCTGCATATTATTTTTTAAAAATTTTAAATATATATTTATATTATTTTTAATTTAATATTTAATAATTTTATATATTTTTATTTATTATAATTTTATATATAGTCACATTAACCATTTTAATGCTTACATCATAGTAATAGTATTTTATACTAGCTACTATGTATTTAATTTTTATGTTTTATGAATTACATAATATATAAAAATAATATAACATAAAACAGGTCAGACTGGGTTAGGCTCGGACCTTGAATATTCAAACTTGAGCCCGGCCCATATTTTAAACGAGTTTAATTTTTTTCTTTTTATCTAAACTCATTTTTCTAATTTAATGTTTTTATTCAAACATTCTCAAATTTCAGATTAACCTTTAGCTTGTACAGATATAGATATACTAAATATAAACAGGCATACCTAACAAGCTACCCAAGGAATTTACTAGTAAACCAATTAAATTCTTGGAAACAAGTGAAGAATTTCAAGTGTCTCAAATCTGTTGTCAATATCAAATAAAACCCAACGAGAGACACACCATGGATATTGGAGAGGGACCCCAAAAGAAATCCCATATTCTTCATCCCCTAAACCACCCCAAAACCCATCACTTTCTCAATCCAAACATGTTGCATATAATCTTATAATATATAATATAGTATAATATATATTTTTCTCTTTGATGATTTGGCCATATGGGCATTCCCCTTTTTGTTTTTCCACGCAAAATCTCCACCGTTGAAATCACCTTCACCACTTCTATTTATTCACCTCCCTCTCTTCTCCTTCTTCTCCAAAACTCTCTCCTCCCTGTGTGATCATATTGGCTTTCATCTTCTACATTACACCACAAAAATTTCTCTATCTTTTTCAACATAAATGGCTTGCTCAGAGGTCTGTAAAGAGGTCAGTGTAACCTCAGCCTTATAAACTTTATTTTTCTTACTATATATCATCATTAGCTTATACAAAAGACATGGTGGATGGATTTACATGCAAATGTTAATCAATATCATTATAACAATAAAACAGGTGGAGTTCAAAGAGGAACAAGAAGAAGCATGCACTAAAGATGGAACTATTGATTGGCATGGCCAACCTGCTATAAAAGCAAAATCTGGACAATGGACTGCTGGAATTATCATTCTCTGTAAGCTCTCCATATATATATACACACACACAATATGTATATATCCTTAGATTAGCTTTAGCCTTTTTCATTGTACTTAATACCAGTAAATAACAGTAAGGCAGTGTGTCACTATCCAAAGATCATATAGAACAGCTTCTGATCTCATAAACTTGGATACATGGGTCCAGAATCCATATATATCACCATCTATACTTCTACACACACACACACTTATATATATATATATATATATATCATTTACTATGAGTTTTTTCATTATATTCAAATCTTCAGTTGGCGCAAATCTCTGAGTTTAGTAGAAAGGAAAAGGAAATGAACAGAAATTATGAGAGGAGAGAACATTCTATTAAGGGAAAAAAGACATTCATAACACGTAAACAACACCCCTTTGTGATTTTGCATGACTTGGGTTCTTGCCACGTGTCCTCCATTATTCCTTTTCTGCAGAGTGCAGAGAATAATTTGCATGTTCTTTTTCAGTTGCTAAACGTGATCTTAACGTGAAAGCCAATGGAAAAATCTTCTATTTTATCATCTTTTTTTTCTTTTTCTCTTGCACATATAGTTTATTGATGTTTTTGGGTTAATAAATTGAGCAGTGAACCAAGGGCTAGCAACCCTAGCTTTCTTTGGAGTAGGGGTGAATTTGGTGCTGTTCCTCACAAGAGTGTTGGGCCAAAACAATGCTGATGCTGCTAACAATGTCAGCAAATGGACAGGCACTGTCTACATTTTCTCTCTTGTTGGTGCTTTCCTCAGTGATTCCTATTGGGGAAGATACAAAACTTGTGCCATCTTTCAAGTCATCTTTGTTATTGTAAGTTAACTCTTCTTATTCTACAAAAAAAATGGGATATTTGCATTTTGACAAGAGTTTAGTCCACCTATAATCTAAATTTAAAAATGATATTTTGTGTTCTTTTATCAGTTTAGTCATTAGCTGATATAAAATATTAGTTTAAATATGACGTAAAAATTCCTTAAAACACAAATAGGGTTAAAGTTGGAAATTACTTTAGGAGATAGAATTGAATTATATTTTCTTTTGAGATCAAAGTGTAACTTTTGGAGATTAAAATACTGACTTTGAACCGATCAAATTGTAATTTACGACATGAACAAATTGGATATAAAATGATAGGAAAGATAAAAAATTTAATCTTCCATTAATTATGTTTTTAACGTATCAAATCAAATATGTTTATACAATAATTACACAATGTTTATAATTTGATCTGTATTTTACACATATTCCACATAATACCGACATTTAATACTTAAATTACCACCTAAGCTGACAAAAAGACTAATTAATATAATGTGTTAAAATGGAATTATCCAAATATTGCACCTACATGATTCCTAATTATTTATATAAATATATTCCTTGAAAAACCTCAAATGGCAGGGATTGGTGTCACTATCACTATCATCATACCTGTTCTTGATTAAACCAAAAGGGTGTGGAGATGAAGAAACAAAATGTGGGTCACATTCAGGCTTTGAGATAGCTCTGTTTTACCTCTCAATCTACTTAGTTGCTCTAGGGAATGGAGGGTATCAACCAAACATTGCTACATTTGGGGCTGATCAATTCGATGAAAACGACCTTAAAGAAGGTCACTCCAAGGTTGCCTTTTTTAGCTACTTTTACTTAGCTTTGAACCTTGGGTCACTTTTCTCCAACACCATTTTGGGGTATTTTGAAGATGAAGGGTTGTGGGCACTTGGATTTTGGGTGTCAAGTGGTTCTGCCTTGGCCGCACTTGTTTTGTTCCTAGCTGGAACCACCAGGTACAGGCATTTCAAACCAAGTGGCAACCCACTATCAAGGTTTAGTCAAGTCCTTGTGGCTGCAACAAAGAAATGCAACATTGATATGCCACTTGATGCTGATAGTTTGTTTGATGTGGATGGAAATGATTCTTCTATCAATGGCAATAGAAAGATTCTCCACACCAATGAATTCAAGTAATTATCTAACCATAATCCAATCTTCAAATTCAACTGTTTTTGGGTTACGATTTTGGGTTTATAATAGTGTTTTTTGAGTTGAATTTTTTTGGGTTTCATTGTGGATATTTTTTCATTTATGTTTGACACTCGAGTTCGAGTAAATTTTATTTTAAGTTTGAATTTTTCGAATTGAGTCATTTCAAATTTAGATCATTTGTATTTGACAATTGATTTTAAATAATTATTTTCAATTACTTATTTGATCATTTTGTGTTTAGATTATTTTTCCTTCAAGTAGGTTACTTGGTCAATCATTTGGGTTTAGGTTTTCAATTTAGGTCATTTCGGTTTTGAATCATTTGTGTTTGACACTCAAATTCAAATCATTCCGGGTTACTTATTTGATCATTTGGGGTTTAAATTACTTTTGTGTATTAGGATTGTTTACTTTTTAGGATCAAATAAAGTAGAGTTGAGTTCGAATTCATTGAACCGGGTCTTTAAGTTCGGGTCAAATTTGACTGCTCAAATTTTGATCTTGTGTATAGGTTCTTGGACAAAGCAGCATACATAAGCACAAGGGATATAGATGATCAAAAGAAGGGAATTTATACACCATGGCGTCTTTGCCCTGTTACACAAGTTGAAGAAGTTAAATGCATACTAAGATTACTCCCAATATGGCTTTGCACCATAATCTACTCTGTTGTCTTCACACAAATGGCCTCACTCTTCGTGGAGCAAGGCGCTGCAATGAAAGTCATTGTCTTGAACTTCCGTATCCCACCCGCCAGCATGTCTAGCTTCGACATTCTCAGCGTTGCGTTGTTCATATTCCTTTACCGACGAATCCTCGATCCAGTTGTAAGCCGGTTACGAAAAAAGAGTTCCCGAGGACTCACTGAGCTTCAAAGGATGGGAATCGGACTCATCATAGCGATACTAGCAATGGTTTCAGCTGGAATTGTAGAATGCTATAGATTAAGGTATGCTAACAAAGATTGTATCCATTGTGAAGGCTCAAGCTCCTTGAGTATATTTTGGCAAGTCCCTCAATACGCATTTATTGGCGCATCGGAGGTATTCATGTACGTCGGCCAGCTCGAGTTCTTCAACGCACAAACACCCGACGGGTTAAAAAGCTTCGGAAGTGCACTATGTATGACATCAATATCATTAGGGAACTATGTTAGTAGCTTGCTTGTGACAATGGTGATGAAGATTTCAACTGAAGATCATATGCCTGGTTGGATACCAGGGAATCTCAATAAGGGTCATTTAGATAGGTTTTATTTTTTATTGGCTGGTTTAACAACCATCGATTTGGTTGTTTATATAGCATGTGCTAGATGGTACAAATGTATTAAGCTTGAAGGAAAAGGAGATGAAAATGATGATGAGAGAGGTAGCTTTAATAAAGTGTGATGATATGTACTATGTATATTCCCCATTTACAACGAAATTCTATATGAGTTTGAATGAAATTTATGGGCTTTGAGCTGTGGCAAGGCTTTTGTTGTATGTATTAAGCATTTAAATTTGATCTGTGTATAAAGTTGAGCTACCCGAAGATTCGTCTGAAATTTGAGTAGATTTAATTAAAAATATTAGACTCAGAAAATGAGCTTAGAAAAAACTAAGTCTGATTAAAATATGAGTTCGACTTGAACATTCAATACCGAAAGCTTAAAAATAATATAAACAAGTTTAAAACGGGTTTAGATTAATTATTGACAAATATAGATGGGCTTGGACAAATCTTATATTTCAAGACGGGCTAAGTTTAAGAATGCATAAAATATGTTAATATCATCCTTAAGGTCGACTCAACCCAACCCGTAAATATTTCTAATTCAAATTATTACATGATAAGTTATTTTGAGTTTGGAATTGCTTTAGTAAGCCTCAAAAGCCCATAAAATTACATGTTGATTGGATTAAATTGAATGCTTGAGCACATTTAATTAGTGGCCTATTTTATCGATTTTAAACATTTTGGGCTTTTAATTTGATTTTTTTTTTGTTAAACCCGTTTATGGTGAGTTACAACATGATGTTAGGGCTTTTTTAAATCTCAATTTTAGCTAAAACCCATTTTGTGTAAAATATTTTGGGTCTTCAAAAATATTTGGGCGTAATGATTAATAAAGTTTTAATTTTAATTTTATTTTATTTACACTTGCATTTGAATTAAAGAGTACACGTGCCATATCATATACAACTATTTGATTATTTTGTTAAAATTTTATTCATTTTACAATTAAAATTGGTCCTTGTATGTCAAAATGATGTGCATGTGACATGTCACATATAACTATTTAGTTATTCTGTTAGCAACACCATTTTTTAACAATAGGAATTGATAAAAATTTTAATAGTAAAGACCATATTGCTCTTTGATCTAACGTATAGGGACTATTTTTAATAATAGAGATAAAATATAATCTAATTTCTAGTACAATAGCCTCCATAACACTTTTACCGTCAAAAAGCTCGAGCTTTATAGTTAGTATAAATTCTTGGAGCATGTGCTTGAGAAGGTTATTTCATGACATTAGAATATTCTTGGCTAGATATCTACAACACTTACACTTGATGTAAGTGTTGTTGCCTTATCATGAGTTGCGACTTAATGAAATAACTTACAACTAAAAAAAAGTAAACAATGAATATAGTTAACTGGTTAATTTAGATTCAATCTTACGTTTACAAGATTCACTTAAAGAGTAATTTATTATAATTTCTATAGTATAAGAGGTTATTTAAGCTCAATCTCCCTAACACTTGTTGCAACTTCACTCCCATACAATTGCAATGAACGAGCTTTCCCAACTATGACTTTCCTCAATAAAAATTTAGTATAGACTATTAAAATGATTTGATTACACAATAATTTGCTCTACATAGGTTCCTCTCAATAGACGGATAAGTACTCACTCAATTCCTCACAATCATACGGTTTTTAAATAGATAAATTTATGCTTTTCACCTCTCTTCGAATAATAGTTTAGAGGTGGGGTAGTTTGATATTCAGTTTATTCGAGTTATTCAAATTCGATAGCTCAACTCAATTCAAACTCAAAATTTTTAAAAAACATTCAAGTTGATTCGATTAAATCGATTCGAATAATTCAAATTTTGAATTTTTTTTCGAGCCGAATCGAATTTTGCTCACCCCCATGAGTTATGGGTAGTTCTAGGCATTGTTATGGAATTGGGACAATCTATATCTTGAACTTTGAAGAGTACGTAGAAGAAGAATATCTTAATAATCTTAATGATACAGATTCAGATGATAGCAAACTTGGTCAATGACTAACATATGATTATATGGAGTATGCCAAATGTTAGAGAGGGAATATCCCAATAAATATAGAATACTAGAGCAATTAGATAAAATTGCATATGATGCTTTCTTTTCTTATCATTTTTATTAGTAACCGTATTGTCGACTACTTTCTTGAACTAATATATTACATATGATGAACTCTAAAGTATTATTGATGATTTTAATAATAATTAATACTTTTAAAAACATATTCTAAAGTCTACAGGTAGAGAATGAACTCTCACTTAATAGTGTCTCGATGTGAAAGATTTACCATTATATAATTCTTAAACAAGGTAATTTAAATTATGTACCAGTGTAATTACAATATGTACTACTAACCACGACCTAATAAATTAAAATGTAATGTGAGCCAAACATGTCTAGGTAGTTGAAATTATATTTATAAGTGGATATAATTACTATCATCATAATTTTTCCTTTATTATGAGTTGTTGTTGATGATGCGGCTCTGAGCAGGGGCAAAGCTAGAATAATTTTTTAGGGGGTGAATGAAATTTTAATTTTTTATAGTTTATATCTTTATAACTTTTAAGGATTAAATCAAATTTTTATAATTTTAGGGGGCAAAGTGTAATTTTACCTTTATTAATTTAAGTTTTTTTTTAAAAAAAAAACTTAGGGAGCCTGAATAGCAAATTTCCATCTAGGGGTGAGGTGACATTTTGGACACGTAACAAATTTTTATTAACTCTTTATTACTACATAAATATTTTAACAAAAAATGGGTTTAGGTAACATTATAAACAAAATGCAAATATAAGTACCAAATTCAAATATTCTCAAATACTAAAATTAATAACAATTTATGTATTATATAAGGACCAAACCAGGTATTAAGCAAAACTAAAATGATACTTTATAAGCAACATAGGTAAATGTTGTTTAGATATCCAACATTAATTTAAACTAAATAATTGAAATTTTTACTTTTTTTTTTTTTACAAAGGATGGATATAGCGAAACTAAATTAGGCCAGTTCAAGCCATTCCAGAATAATCATGATGTAGTAGTTAAAAATTTTCATCCGGTTGTTGCATGAATATAAATCTACCCAAAGGTCTTGAGAACACCAGTGCTGCCAAATAATTAGCTACCTTGTTGTCTTCTCTGAAGATATGTGAAATTCGAACCATCCAAGGACGTTGAAGTAGATCCTTAATTGCTCGTGTTACAGTTGAATAATGTTGCTAACCTCTATTTACTTGGATCACTTGAATAACTTCAGTACTATCCATCTCGAGTATCACTCGCTTTAGCCCGAGATTCCATGCTATTTGAAGTTGTTGTAGTGCACCCAAAATTTAACCATAATCACCGAAAAATAACTAATATTTTTTTAGAAACCAGCAATCCAAAACCCGTATTAATCCACTTTACCATTTCAACATTGATATAACTAATATTAGTAAGATTAGATATTGATCCATAAATTTACTTATCAAGAAAAGGTTTTATTTGTAAATTGACCCTTAAATTATACCTTAATTTTTCAAATTCATCCTCAAAGTTTGTGATACTTAAATTATCAATTTTTCTTAATTTACTCCAAAAATAATGCCAACTAATAAAAAACATGCATTATTTGAGTAAAACAAGATAGAATTGATAATTTAAATGACACTTCTGATAAAAAGAAAGTTTAAGATCTAATCTGAGAATTAGGTTATAGTTTAGGGACTAATGTTCTAATTTACTAAAAGAAGTCTGCTAGGGTTTCTCTCTGTATCTATAAATACTCATTTCACTCATCAGCTGATCAGATCTTCACGCGATTCATTTTTTTTATCTCAATAATTATTTTCCTCTTTCTTTTGTGGAACTAATTGCAGTGATGAACAATTATTCTGTGTACCAGAGGATTCATCTATGACGGTAACACAATCCCTCTAAGAAGTTCTGAGCTCACAAAAATCCGATTATTCTTTTAAATTTTTTTAAAAAAATGTCTTCTTTTTTATTTTTTATTTAAAAGAAGGGGAGAATCAAAAGCGATGTGATGATAGAAACTCGTAATACACTGATCTAATAATTTGATGTTACATTGAAGTTCCGACAGGTTCTGATCGCTTTTTATTTCCCCTCTTTTTTTGAAAATTTAGGGTTTTTTAACTTGAAATATATTCTGGGTATCTCATGAATTTCAATTGTTTAATGGGTAATTTGCGTCTGAATTAGTATTTCTTTGATGGTAAATCACCTTGGAGACATGATACCCGCTTCTTCTTCTTTTATTACTGTTTTTTAGAAATATTATTAGCAAAATAATACTAAATCTTTTGTTTAGTTCATAGGACCCTTTATCAAATTTAGTGATGGCTATGCATGTATTAATCATGTTTTAGGTGCTTTCATTGAATTGCATGCTATTAATTAGGACATTTTTATGTCTCTGCTCAGCTATTCAATGCATTGATTCTCTTTAATTTGTTTTTAGGTTAAATTATGTTATTAGTCTCTACTTTGAGAAAGTTGTGTATTTTGTATTTAGTCTTTGTACCTTTCGAATTGGCCAATTTTAACAGTTGTTATTTGTTGAGGATTGAAATTTTAAAATTTGAAAAGTAGAAAGATTAAATCTATAATTTCTCAAAGTACAGGGATTAATAGTAGAATTTAACCTTGTTTGTTTATCAAACCAATTAATTTTTTCAGATAAAAGTACAAGGACTAAATCCACAACTTTGGCAAAGCATTTTGTAGTAATAACAAGTTCCTTTCTTTTTGAAGTATTATATATGCTTTGGTGTTTTCTAGTTGAACTGTTTTTCAGATTGCTCATTAGGTTAACTTGTTGAGTTAACATTCTGAATATTATTTTTAAGTTTTGATGAATAAAATTTGCATTACCATTAGTTTTTTACATTGTGGCTGTGTTGCTGCTTGAGTTAAAACTATTGAAAGTTTGGTTGAACTCTGTTTAGATGAGTTTTGTTTAATTCTGACTCAAAAAGAAGAAAAAAAAAGCTCAATGGGGTAGTGGTGGAGGTATCAAATTGTCATTGTTTTTGAATGTATGGTCTCATTTGCAAGGGCTTTTTTGAAGAAATTAGGATTTTATTAGGCTTATTTAATAATGGTGTTTAGATAAAACCTAGTGTATGGTTGTTTAGTTCTTACTCATATTGTCATTGCATTGAAACTATGCTTTCATTGTTTGAAGAATTAGAATTTTAGTACGTTTCTTTACTAAGTGGTTGTAGGCTTTAATAGCTGATTATAGGTCTTTCATTTAAAGTTTAGCATATCCTAAGTAGTAATTTACTTAGGTCATGCTAAATTTTGAATGAAAGTCCTATTCTTTAGTTATTATTAGTCTTATGCCATATTTTAAATCACTAATTATTACTTTAAGCACTTAGATATTTATGTCACTTTAAACTTTGAATGGAAGTTCTATTCTTTAGTTACTGTTGTTCTTATGCCAAGTCATAAATGAGTAACTATTATTAGTATTATGTCATGCTCTCAATGATTTGAGCTCGTAGCTCTCTAAACATGATGGCTACATCATTATTTGGAAGGGTCACAATGCTTTAAAACCATTTGGGGCATGAAAATAACAATTTGACTAATCATGAGTATTATTTTTATATTTTGAATTGGGGAAATTTATTAAAATAAGTTAAAAAGATGATGTCGTAGTAAGAGTATACGACACTTACTGAATACCCTATAAGAATTTTTTTTTTTAGGTTCCTCAACCATATAAGATTTCTCTTGGAAAGGTTTGGAGGGTGTCGCCTGTTTTCTTCCAACATTGGTAATGGTCTTTGCACCCTTTCTTTAAAAACTTATATAAATCTTAACCTTGATTGTTAATAAGATTTTTATGATTTGCAAACTTGTTTTGCATAACCATTGGACACCTAAGGTGGAAGAGAGAAGATGATACATTTGTCAATTTTCTTATTTAGGATGAACAAAAGGTATGCATAGGAGTGAGCGGATAATTTGTGGAGGGGGTCTGAACAAGTTTTTGTAGTTTGTACATGATAGATTTCTTTATTATATTGTCTTTTTTAGAAAGATCTCCCACCTTGCTATATGGTGTACAATGTTTTGAAGAATGCATACATGTAATTAAGATTTTGATGTGCTGGTTCAATATTTTCTTATGTGGATGTTCTGTGTTTTAACTAGATGAGCCCAAAGTTTCCTTTTTTGTTTCAACTATAAAATGCAAAATTGTAAGTCTAGTCTAAAATGTATTAGTTCAAGCCCATTTTGGTAGATATTATTTTAATTTAATATTTACTCTTGACTAAAATTGTTCTTAAATTTATAGTAAATAAAAGTTTGAATTTTTTTATAAATTTATAAAATTTAATTAAATAGAATAAAAAAATAATTAAGAACTACGTCTTTTATTAAAATCTTATATTTAGATGATTTATTATTTTATTTTATGTGATATAAATTATATAATATGTAGAAATAATTTCAGCTTTGATTAATACAAATAGACAGCGAGTCATAATTGACGTATTAACCCTACCGCTGTCCAAATCTAATCTTTTCTTCCGCTAATTTCACCAAATGTGCGGTCCAAATTGCATCCATGTGGCCCTTTCTACTCCCTCCATTGTCTCGTCACTACGAAACCCACTACACACCGTCCCTTTCACTCTTGCAAATGCAATAGACATCGGATTCTACTTTTTTGTTAAAACCCCCTCTACTATTCAAAATTTTAGATTTTATTCCTCGTATTTTCTTATTATCAAGAATTTAATCCCAGTGTAAAACAGAACTAATTCTTAAAAAATAAATTTACAACAAGTATGGGGACTTATGACATATTTTAACAAACTCCTTTTTCCTACTTCGTGTCCACGTGTGAAATGATGTTATCAACAAAAGAAAGAAAAACATTGAACCACGCGTTTCAAAGGCACGTGCTTTCCAGTTCTAAAATTTGGGAAAAAATCTCAAAAGCTATTGTTTCGTGTCAACATGAACTAACGGTCGGAGGCGTTGATGTGAGGAGGGACGGTGGAGATGCCTTGTCTATAAAGTTCAGCAAGAACACTATCAGTGGAAGGAGGCTTTAGACCTAATGGCAATGGTAGCCCTGGTTTGTTTATTGCTTCTTTCACCATCTTGTCAATCACCTCCTCTTCCTGGCATTCAAACAAACACAAATTAGGGGATAAACCGGGGCGAGTCATTCAGGTCCAAATGATTCGATGAGGATTCAAATTGTTTGGTAGTCTAGTTTTTTGGGTAGGGTCATTCTGAGTTTAAGTTTTAAAGTCTAAATTCGAATTCAAAGATTCGGGTTATTTCAAGTTCAAATCCAAATTCGAAGTCACTCAAAGTTTGGTTTAGGGTCAAACTCAAGAGATAAATATTTTTACCTACTCAATCACCTCATTTCTAATCACACATGCAATACTCTTCATAAATTTAGAATTGAATCACTCTACTTTTAATATTTTAAAATTTTAATTCTAATTGTTAACACTTCTATTTTTTTTAATTAAATTTATTGACATGACATTTAAAAAAAAACGAAACAGCTACTTTTTAACGAACCTAAATTCCACAAAATAATTTAAACATTAGTAATAATTGGACTTGAATTTGAAAAGTATGACTAAATTCCAAATTTGTGAATAGTACAACCTTATGGTACCGAAACAAAAGATGGCGGAATACATACCGGATGATGTTCAGCTAAGGTTTGCGGCATGCCATTTCTTTTGTCCACGTTGCACGGTTGAAATCCGGACGCATTCTACATATTCATTCATGCACTTCAATCGTATAAAAATACCAGATTTTTGTTTTTCCAGATAATCTAAACAAGTATCATTAAACTAGGTAGCTAAATACTCACTTGAGGGAATGTAGAGAAATATCCTTGAGGTGGCGGCATAACCGGGCAACCCCATGCATCAGCCTGCACCTGAAACCAAAAAAATCGATCATGCATATAATATATATATATATATATATAGCTGCATTTCACGATTTCATAGCTTGGACTATTGAAAAGACGGAATTGTAGACGATAATAAACTCACCCCGGGATAGGGCTTCCAATGCCAACTTTCGGTTGGTTGCCATGGGGGGTAACCTTGGGTGCCCCACATCTGGATGGTGGGTGGATGAGAAGGTGCTCGCCACATGGGATAGACTGGACCAACCGGGACATGGTTATATGGAGGGAAGGCCATGATCGGTTTATGCGGATAATTACAAATTCTTTGCGTTTGAGGTCTTTGTAGCCATCTTCGATCATCATCCTTAGGTAAAATGTGTCTCCTCTGCATTCGATATTTCTGTTCCACAAACAAACGGGAGGCTCATTACCCGTATCTAACACTAGAACCGTAATCCAAGTAATATAGAATATATATATTACCAGTCCGAGTCACATAGTGAGTGTATATATATATATATTTCTGTTCCACAAACAAATAATATATATTACCAACCTGGAGATGACTTGCCACATTATGCCTCGTCAAGCCTTCTACTTCCATTAGCTCTAGTATTCGAGACGGGATAGCTTGATCGATACCAAGTTGGTCCACTGCTTGAACAAATTTCTTATGCAGTTCGGGTGTCCAATCTACCTGATAATACAAACAACAGGAACAAAAAAAGTACTAATCAACATCTGGAATCACATGCAATTGTATGTAAATCAGCATTACCTTTGATTTTTTCCGATTAGCTTTATCGGGACATGAACTTGGCTTTTCAGCAACAACATCAGAACCTTTGCTATCTACTCGGTTTTGTGGACTCTCGCCCATGGTACCATCAACTGAGTCATCCTCCTCTTTTACATTGGTCTCACTCGGTCCCCGAGGTTGGCCACCTGTTGCAGTTGTATTGCCACCGGTAGTTTCGACAGATTCGGTTTCTCCATCTTGATCCCCGCTCTCTTTTTCTATTGAGCAATGAGTATGATCTTGGCAATCTCTATCGTCTAACAATCTTCCTCCCTGTTCTAATTGTGGTGTTGAAGGAGCCGGGTACTTATCATTACCCGCAGGTGGTTCACTGTCATTTTCATGAATCATAGATGCATCTTCTGTTGTTTCCGAGTCTTCGTTTTTAGGTTTTAGATTTTCCGGTTGTTGTTGTAACATCGAAACCACGGACTCTTTAACTGGTTTTAGTGATTCAGTAAGGTCATTCCCTCCTGTATTGAATGCCTGTAAATGGACTAATAAAAAATGAGAATTCCCATATTGCAGTACCTTGATTGCACCTTACATGTAAATTCGAGAGAAATTCAAGCGGCATCAGGATTCCACACTAACCTTATGAACCACATGCTGCCATATATTCCTTAGTTTATCCTCAGAAAGTGGTTTCTTAAGGAATTCAACCGCACCACGCTGTAAAAAATGTTTTCAAAACATTCCGCTCGTAGTTAGCAATAATGATACGTAGAAACAAATTTCGGGTCTTCGATTGACAACGTCGATGCACACATATGCGCACGGTGCACCTGAAAATACACATAAAACTGTTCAGTAAATGGTAGGCGAGAATAAAACTTACCGCTATGCACTTCATCATGGTGCTAATACAATGAATGTTCGAAGTCACTGAAACAAAAAAAAAAAACGAGTTACAAATGCATTAGTAACTCAATGAACTTGACAATATGCTCAACAACCAGGATTGGTGTATAGTTTCTGAACTTACTAATGGTAGGCAAGTCCTTTGCCGTTTCAAGAAACTTGAAACTCCCATTGTTATTGTCTGTACTAACCTGTGAAGAGATCGGATACATATTCAAACTAAATAGTATTCTAATGAAGCAAGTGATGGCTCAGCATTGTTGAATTTATCTCGAGCATAACAAAACAAGAATGGCATACATATTTTCAAAACACGTGTGCTTACGAGTTACGACAAATCATCAACATTTGAACCATGCTTCATGTTAACCAGAAATTGTTGTAGAAACTAAAGTTCATTTATTACCTCTACAATGGCTACATGGAAGCTTTCAGGTCTACTCGAAACCGCCGAAATAGCTTCATTTTCGTCATGGAAAGCATAAACTGCGAAAGGCACAATAAATCAACAACATTTATCATACATTAAAAGAGATACAAAAGCAGGTAATATAAACAAATGTCACATTAAAGACTTAATTGCCATTTGCTATATATGGAACTATACCAAGAACATAATATATATTAATTAGTATAAGAAAAGTTTGAACTTTTTTAAAAGCACCCCCACCACTTAAAAGAGAAAGCTTATACATTTTTCATCAAATTAAGTTTTAAAACATTAATACTACCAAAAAGAGAAAAAAGCAATTACTTTTGTTGGTTTGGTTCAACATGTGGAGATCTATTTATAGCATATTCCAAGTAAATGCAATGAATTTGATTCCTTTTGTTTCTTTTCAAGTGTAAAAAATAAAGTCCAATCCTACATGACAAGTCTTGGAGACCTATGTATATAATTGCGCATGGTAGATCTCAAACTTGGGTACTCAGGATCCACCTTTGCCAACTGAGCCATGGCCTCTTTGGCAAATTTGATTCCTTTTTATATAGCTTGTGATTGCAAAATTTCCAAGTTTCATGTATGATTAGATCTTAGCCCCCAAAAAAATAGTAGATTTTTCATTTAAACGCTTAAAGTTTTTATAAAATGACATGTTAATATAATGGTAAAATTACATTTTGACCTCAATAATTTATGATTCATCTTTGGCCCCTTATCCATGGTTACATCCTAAACCAAACTTCCAAAGAACCCAAAAAAAACTCCCAATCTAAAGCAATGGAACAATAGTAGATGCGTTGAGGACAATATGAAATGAATTCAGCTAACAAAAGGGGAGATTCTAACCAATATAATCCATAGCTTCAAGCTTTGATTTTAGCTCATTTGCAGAATTGGTGTCTCCATCAAGAAGAAGGATTTTAAGACCTTTTGGGAAATCCTTCCATGTAGATAAATCATTAGCAGTGCAAACCATAGCTGGTTTGTGGCATCCTTTCTTAAGCAACCACCAAGTATTGCAAATCACTGTTCATCAAAAAAATCTGATTATTTCAAAAAAAAGAAAAAAAGAAAGGTTGAATCTTTGATCTAACGATCAAATCAAAGAGAACAAAAACCATGAAGCAAGATCCAATTTTTACACAAATTCAACCAAATTAAACAACTTTTAGTGTTGATGACCCCATTGCAAATGCAAAGGTTGCAAATGAAAGACTAAATTTTGACTCATAAAAGGACTTTATTGAACAAAAATACATTATTTTAAAGGCTAATGCATGATAGATTTTGTTATATGCATGCAGCATCAAGTACTTGATGATTTGCCAAATAAAGAATTAAAAAAAGAAAAGACCTTTTTGTTGATTACTAATTAAAGGAATGATGATGACAATTAGTTACATAGTAGCAAAGAATAATAGAATTGGAGAAAGAACCCATTTAAGATCTCCTTAAAATGCATAAGAACACATGTATATTCAAAGGAACTAACCATTAAAAAAAATCAAAATCATACTAAAACCCCACTTCATGCATGCAAAGAACAAACATCAAAGTGACCACAAATTTTAGAAAAAAAAAAAAGACCCTTTTTTTCTAGTTTCCAGAAAAAACTCAATTGCGTGCAACAAAATATAAATTACCAAAAAAAAAAACCCAGAAAGAACTTGGAACTGATTTCAATGGAAGAAAAATGGGTTTTTTTTCTTATATTTCACCTCATAAAGCTCGTGCTTTTGGTTATGGCTGAAGCATCAGCATGCAATGAAAGCTTTAAGAAAGGTAAAAAAAAAAGTAGTTTTTTAAGTGCGGTGCTTGTGTGAGAGAGACGATGCCAATTTTTGTGTACAGTTGTTATCAATTCCCTATAGGCCACAGAATATGCAAATAAAGAAGA
Source organism: Gossypium raimondii (assembly GCF_025698545.1). Classification (NCBI taxonomy): domain Eukaryota; kingdom Viridiplantae; phylum Streptophyta; class Magnoliopsida; order Malvales; family Malvaceae; genus Gossypium; species Gossypium raimondii. The sequence continues at coordinate 47,693,784 of NC_068566.1, read as the reverse complement.
AAATTCATTAAACTTTTTCATTTTCACCCCCCCTCCTTTGGCTTTTTAGGAGAATAGTGTTCCTCCTAATCTACAAGGGTCCATGATTTTATCTTGTTCAAAAAATATATAAAATATAATTACTCATTTTTTTTGGGTAAAAATACTAAGGAGACGCTTCTATTTTATATTATATTTTAAAAAAATAAATTAATTATTCTATTAAAAATTTATCTATTTCTACCCTTAAAAATTAAGTCATGTACATCGAATAAGATAATGTTTTGGTTCTTCTATTAATCAAATCAAATTTCAACCGTAGAAATGAATAAAATTTTTAATAGAATGGTTAATTTTCTTTTGATCTAATGTATAACTTTACGATACTTTCACCAATTTCTTGTCAAGTTGTAACTATTGGAACCATTATTGAATAAAAAGATAAAACAGAATCTAAGATGTTAGGAACAACTTTTTATGTTTTGCATACTTTATTTTATATATTTATAAAATTGTCCACATCAAATTCACCTAATAAATTGATATAAACCTTTATGTGTTTATCAGCATCGTATATAATTTGTGGTTAATGTTTTTGTCAACCATCTGGTTCGTCTATTGATTCGAATGGGGGCATTGAGTTACTTTTTAAGTGGATGGTTCGGAACTGTTTTTAAATCGGAATCGATTGAACAGATTAAAAATATTAAAAAAATAATTTTGGAGTAATTTTGTTTTTCTTTTGAGAGTCTATTTCATTTCGGATCTTAATTTAATCTAAGCTTAATGTGATTAGATTTGATTATGGATTCAGGTCGAGTTGATGCAAAATTTTAAGCCCGCTTCTTAAGTTTAGGTTTGACTTTGCTCAAAAAATAGGCCTAAAATTTTGTCTAAGCTTGGCTTAGATTAAAAATGTTAAACTCGAGCCCGGCCTGGCCGGTTCGTAATAAAAAATAGATTATTCTTTTATATAAAAGAATTTTAAAAATGTAATTCATCAAATATACTAAAAACATTAAAAATAAATATTTCTTGACAAATTAAAAATACATATAAAAAAGTAACATAAAAATAGTTACAATTTAACAAGCAAATACTTCTAAAATAATAGTAAAAAATAAAGTTTATACCAATTCGGATCGGACCGAGGTCGAACAAAAAATTCCTACACGAGACTCAACCTCTATAAAAGAAATAATATTTCAAAATTTCACATCCACGAATTTTTAAAAAAAATTATTAATGATATTAGACATAAACTTTTAAATTTTTAAAAAATTCATTGTGATTTTATAAAACGTAATTAAAATATATGTTTTCTGACATTGATATGTTTTAAATTTCTATTTTCGAATGTTTCGTAAAAATTTGAATTTTTTTAGAAAAATAAGACATTTAAAAACTATTGACTAGATTGATATAGACAGAGTAAATTATAGTTTTGGTCCTTATATATACAAAAATTTACGATTTAATCTTTTATTTTAATTTAGTATAATTTAAATGTTATTAGATTTTTAAAAACTCTTAAAGTGTAAGTTTATTGGATTAAATTGTTTGAAGCATTCGGTTAATATGTAATTTATATATATATATATATATATATATATATATATATATATATATATATCAACACTTTAAAAGCAGTATAGGTAAAATTATGTCAAATTAAAGTATTTTCTATTATAAGGAACCATTTATTTTTTCAAACTCCGAACGAGTAAGATACATTGCACTTCCGATTAGAGAACTTTAAATTTTGAAAAGGACAACTATAAATCTCAAATATGAACCGTAAAACAAACTTAAACTGATCAAGAGCGACAAATTCTTTAAAATTTTACAAATTATGTGTCTTCTTTTTGGTGGTGTAATCAATGTTTAGTACCCCAAAAAAATTGGATGTTTATGTTCTTCGGCAAACTAATTAGATTTAAAATAATTGCAAGTAAATTCTAAATAGAATAAGTTATATAAATGTTGTAATTATTCAACCTTATTTATCAAGTTGATTTTGTTATATATAAAAGATGATATTTATTATTTATAATTTATTATTTATATCCGTTTTATAAATTATGTCCAGAATTTGTGGTTATATTGTTTTGACAAGTTTATTGGAGTTAAGAGAGGATCATTGCTTACTGGGAAAAGTTAAAGATTCGATGTTGAGATTTGAGACACTTTAAAAATGTTTAAAATGAATATTTCATAATTGAGAGAGATTAAAACTGATATTGTTCTGTTTAATTGAAGGGGCTAAGGCCGTACCTGCTCCTAACTACGGAGCTGGTCGTCGAGAAATATTCTCCTAATTTATTGTATCAAGTTAGTAAGAGCTTTGAAGTTCATTAAATTTGAAGGGATAAGTGAAAAAAAATTAAGATACACAACGAAAATAAACATAGAAAATTTATGGCTAAATGCTTAAATTAATATCTAACATTTTACGAGTTATTTATATAAAAAGTCAAATTTTTAAGATAATTATATAAAATTTAAACATATATAAAAATACTCAAATAAAAACTTTTTAAACACTTCCTAAAAGGTTTAGCTCTAATTTTAGCATTTACCCATAGTGGTAATCATCAAAAGCCTTTGACTACCTAAATTCACCACAAGATACCGGTGAACCTAGCTAGCTTAGTTGACCACAAGGGACAAACATGTTTAAACAAATCTATCCAGAATTTCAATGTCTTGTCCAAGATTAAAGAGGGTTTTTTTTTTCGATGATTATGTTGGATTTCAACAAAATTTGGGGTCAAATTAAGTTAAACCTTTAAATAGGAGATAAAATTTGTCAACTCCTTTATTTTTTTTTTACAAAATTTAAATTTAAAATCTTAATTAAAAGGTATCGAAGTCACGAATGTCAGATATTATTAGAAGGGTTATAAATATGGAATGCTTAAGAAGTGAAAGTAGAACATTGAATTTATTTTGGAATTGAGCAATTTGATCGATCTTAAAAATTTCAAGTAATTTAATCTCATCAATTTTTAAAGAGAGTAGCTAAAACAATTTAATAACAATGTTAATATCTTGGTCAATTATACATAATTTCTTATTGGTATAATAATAAATTTAGTTCTAGATGTTCATATATTTTGTCAACTTGGTTTTAAATTTTTTTAAATCAACAAATTTATCCTCAATATTTATACATTTACATAAATGTTAGCAGATTAAATTTGTTAAATCAAGACAAAATTATCGATAAATTTGGAATGCTAAATTTGTTATCATATCAATCAAAATTATGTACAATTGATGAAAATATTAATGATGTAATTAATTATCTTTAATTACTCACTTTTGAAATTAACGGTAATTAAATTCTTTTAAAAGAACCAATTTAAGAAATTGAGAAACTTCTGAATTTTTTTTTACCCAGACATGAAATGGCCTACCCCTACCATAGCCATGGTGCAACCATAGACAATGAAAGTGACCTACCATTCACCAAATGGCACCTGAGATAATCCATTTTTGCTGATGAATCAATCAGTTGTTAGCCAACCATTATATTTTGCTTTTGGATAGCATCATAATATCTTCCATACTCGTTTTATAGTTTGTGTTTAGAGTTTATAATTATCCTCCCAATAATATCATTTTTAAAATTTGGACATTACATTATACTAATTCCATTTAGAATCACATCCCTTTAACCAAAGCTCGAGTCACTTTCCCACCTTAATCACCGGTTGATATCTTGGTCTGAATTTTGTAATTTCCTTCGAAGTAAATAATATAACTTGTTGAAACGGTTTATTCGTCATTGACAGTACTGTTTCCTCCGTTGCTACCGACCCAGTACTGTTTAACCGCAACTAGTATTTTCTCTGTTACAGGGGGACCATCTTCATCTTCATCATCCACCATCTTTATATCCCATCTCATGCCTTTAGCAATTGAGCTAACCTTGTTTATAACATCGACATCGTCCCGGAAGATTACAGCACCTTCGGACCGCAGAGTCCGGTCCATTTCCAAATGTATGTCTTCAAATTTACACCTATATACATAATTATTTATGTATAAACTTGTTCAGAGATATAGATAATGGAACACTTTCATGGAAGATGATTAAAGCCGACTTACTTGTTTTCTTACAAGCTAAAAACACCATTAGCATGAATAAGGTCATATGTTCTTGGGTATGTTGAGAAACCTTCACACCTTTAACAAACAAGAAACCAAAAATGTCATTAAAAAAATTTGTGAGGATTCATTATCGAAGTTTTTACTAGTAATATTCCAATACCCTTAAAAGGTCACTAACTTCACCGTAGGTAAAAATATATGGAAGTCCTTATATTAGGAATTAAATTGTATTTTGTCTCCTTTATTTAAAAAATGGGTAAATCAGTCCTTATCGTTAAATCAAAAATAAATTGGTTCTTTATATTAAAAATTTTATTTATTTCTACTATGCTCATGTACATCAATATGAGATACATGTGAAAGACTAGTTTTTAGCAGTACAAATAGATGGAATAAATTTTTAACAGAATGTTCAACTTATTTTTTAATCTAACCTATAAAAACAAATCTGTCCATTTTTATAGAGAGAGTAAAATACAATTTGACTCCTAGTATAGGAACATCTACGTACTTTTACCCTCTATAGTATCAACATGCATGTTTGTTGAGTTTTAGAGAAAATTTACTAAGAGACATACCAGTCATGATATATTCCGATTAGACCTCTCTCGTAAACATCTTAGCAATTGTGGGCACGACATTCATCACCCACTGTTTCGGTGATTCGGGTGTTGCTGCAAATCCTCCGAGGCCTGCATTCATGTCCATCACATTTCCATATCTCGTAGTACCGATCAATTTATGTATCCATTTATAAGCGTTCACGTGTTTCTTCGAAAGCTTATTGTCTTCTTGGTAAGATTCAACGAGTCCAACAGCAAAAGGCCTAGCAGGGAACTTCTCCAACTTCCCGCACGCCACTTTGCTCGCGCTACTAACCTTAGGGAACGGGGTTATGCACGTTTCCATTTTCGTGTACCTAAATGCCAAAAACGAAAGAATTACAATGACAATACTAAACTCACCATGCATCATCTTCTGCGTCCTCGGTTTACACATATTGATAGACTTCCTACGACAAGATTTATAGTTAAACTCTTTTTCACCAAATAGCAATATCTCCCTTCTCGTATTTTTTCTCCCAACAAACAAGTTCAGCTAACTCTTCCATCTTTCTCTGTTCCGCGTTGAGATCTTCCTTAGATCGTTTCCAAGTTTTATAATAGGTCTTCCAATTAATCGAACCCAGTATCCACCAGGCCTCCAAACTCTATCGACTTCCATTAAGTACATCCCATCTGAGTAAACAAGTACACGTGTAGAAAGCTCATCAATTTCCGGATTGTTTTGAAGCTCAACATCCTTCTAGATAATTACCACTTACCATTCGAAGTCCACGGTATTAGGCACCGAGAACGTCGAGGCATATCCAATGCTCTAGATGATCCAAGAACACCAATAACGGCAGGCACACGTCGTTCCGGTGCAAACTGCACTTGTGCTTCGTGATTATCCCGAGGCGCAAATGACATAGCCAGAATGTTTCTCTTCAGCATATAAGCACCCCAACTTGCTAGCTACATTATCATCGGTTCTATTATTAAGGGTAATACGATGGAGACAGACGATAGAATATAAGAGAATGAAGGTTCATGACAACACAAACACACATATATATGCATAAACCCAAGACAATATGTATTCTATCATAAGCTCACGATCGGCACAAGATAAACAGAGAAAAGGATACTAACAAGCGAGCTGCATTGAAAACGACTAAACAACTATCTAGCCCTCAACCCCGACCCCAAAAGAAAGCAAATGCGTAAAAACATACCCCGCAGCCGGTTTCCAATGCTGTTCGGACTGGACCATCTACAATCGGGATGACTGAGGCAAGCTCATCAATTATAATTAATTAAAAAAATTCACTTATTTTTACAATATTTTATAGATCCGTGCATTGCACAAATACAGACACTAATATATTATAAAAAGGACTTTAACTCTAGACGAAATTGGGTCGTTGGCTCTTATTGTTTCATTGATCACACTATTAATCTGGTGGTCACATTTTGGGGTTTTAGAGATGGACTTGCTTTTCCCAAGCCCACGAAATTTTTAGATTTGATTATTACTAATCCCACCACCATGAAATCCATTTAAATCAGAAATTTATTTTAACCTTAGCATTTGACCAATTTTGGCCTATTGGTCAAAAATATTCACCACATTCCCGATCTCCACAGATTGTGCCTGTATGGTATAGTTTAGGTGGATGCGTGCTTAGGTTTGAGACAGAAAAAACAGAAAAGAAATTTATTGACTGAAATGAGAAAAAAAATCCAATCTCTTAACTATAGACTCAATATCTCTGATTTTGAGTGTCTAAAACAAGAATGAAAGGGAAGAGAAATAGATTACAACATAGACAAGAACACACCAAAATCCCTTAATTTGGATATGCCTATTTGTTGGTATGACGCATCAGATGAGCCAAAAAAAGCTATGCTATGTATGCTGCATACTGTTCAATGGTTTACAATTACAAGAGCCTGGTGGGTCTGCAGCTGCTGCTAAGGGACACAATCTCCCAATGCTTGTAGATCCACTGTCAAATGGTTTATCATTGTCTTTTAGACCTTTGATTACTCTGCCAAAAACCCTGTTCTTAAAAGCTATAACGAATGTCATCAAAGGCTTCTGCTTTGCCAGGCTCTAGACTTGTCTTTTCAGACCATAGGGGTTCAAAAGAGGCTGTTCTAATCATTTTTCCAGAACATTCCCATGTCAAAAGATCAATGCTTTAGGTTCTGCAATGAACATTTTGGTTGTGTATATATATACATTAGACGGTAAAAGTACCATGAAAGCCCCGGTATGAGTTAGATTGCATTTTGCCTCCATTTACTCAAAAAATAGGTAAATTTGTCCTTATATGTTAGATCAAAGAGCAAACTAGTCCTTTCTATTAAAAATTTCATCTATTTCTACTGTTAAAAACTGGCATGGCTGACACAATAACCAGATAGTAACATGTGGTGTGCCACGTGTACATCATGTTGACGTACAAAAGCTAGTTTTTAACGGTAGAAATGAATCAATCTTTTAATAGGACCAGTTTACTCTTTAATTTAACGGACAAGACTAATTTGCCCATTTTTTTAGTAGGGGCAAAATACAATTCAACTCTTAGTAAAAGGGTCTCCATGGTACTCTTACCACATTAGACAAATATGAAACCAAATTGAAAAGAGAACATGAAGCATAATGGACAATATGTGCTAAAAGCGCACCAGTCTTCAATGTGCGGCTGGATTGGTTTATGTTTGTGTTGATGCTTTCATTTGATTTTAGTTCGATTCCCTCCCCCTTTTTTCTCCTCCCCGAAGAGCTCAAAGAACCTTCAACTACAAAGAAATTAAAAAGAATGTGTTAGGATCAGAAAAAGTCACTCCAAAGATGCTAGTACCAACACTGAGATAGCATCAAGTAAAATATCAGATGGTAGGTTTATTGTTCTCAAGAAGCTCCTCCGACTAACAGTTAAACATAAAATGACAACAGACATGAGTTTTGGCAATTTTGAAGCTTCTCAAATAAAGATTTTCAAACCTTGCCATTCCCACACCACTTTTGATTCACCCTTAACGAGCTTGGGGTAACGATCTACTCGAGAATCATCCTGCACTAATTCCTCAACCTGAAAAGAAAAGTTGAAAGCTGATATCAACATTAAAGAAGTAATTGTTTCTTAAAACCTTACAGATTACTCGACTACAAGTCTACAATCTACCGGCAGTTCAAACTTCAATATGGAAAAATCAAATCAAATCAAGTAAGAAAAAACACCTTTTTCCATAACTGAGGATCCTTTCTTTCCCTAGGCAAAAGAAGATGATCTCGTAACCATGAGGCAACAACCCATGATTCACCTTCACCATCGACATTCTTTGACCTCAATGCATTCTCCTCGAGCATTTCGCAGACCTAACAAGTAGAAACCTTCATTACCAATTTTTTTCTCTTTGTTTATATGAGAAGCATCCAAGACCATTTTTGACCTGACTTTTCAGAATGACATTAAAAATGGTTTAACTCAAGATTTAGGGATGAAAGTGGGAAATGTTTTTAACCAATCATTTTCTACATATAACAATGAGGAGGGTTATATAACTACATCCATTCGGAATCTATCTCAGCAAAGTGTCCATGAGCACTAGGTAAAATAATGCCGAGAATTTTGATTAACATATTAAACCAAAATACAAAAGACCATATCCAAAACAGTCTGACATGCAGCATGTACAGAAAATAAGCCGTTAATTGACTATAACTGTACATTGAAAAATTTGTGCACCTGATTGTAAAGCTCCTCTGCTCTAGCCGAAATATACATTCTTTGACGGACTTTCAAGAACAATACTGCACACCCTATAAGCTATAAAGCTAAATATGGTTAACAACTTTCAAAATTTTGATACTATAACTAAAGCATTCAAAGAATAGCTTTTAGAAGGGACTACCCCAGCACAAATAGACATGATAATAAGAGAATGCTTGGAGACCAATTCACGAAAACGACAGGTCAAAGGTTTGTAATGCTCTGCCAGAGCATCTGGACACTTGAATTCCTGTAACCTGTAAAAAGAAAACAAGAGAAATGTAAATTAAATATCTTGAAATGCCGAAACATAAAAATAGACGTTGATAAGCATACCCATGTAGATTTGTTCTTGTCTCCAATAATTTAGCTATTGTCTCCATTGCCCTTCTTTTCATATACACATATGTGGTATGGTCTGAACCAACATTTTGCATCAAGTTGTGTCTGTCTAAATCATTCCAAATATCATTTTCTCGAACCTGAAACATATACATATTTAGAACAATAGACATCAGTAATGTACAGTTTCTAGGATACATAATTTCCTGTATTATACATGTGATATTATATGAAATCGAATATCATGAGATACCCAAACTGTCCCAGTCCCATAGCACAAAACTTGAGCATAAGCTTCACAAAGGCCAGCTTCTACGGATTCAGACTGCAACACATAAATGATAATCAGAAGACAAAAAATTGCATATAATATTCTAAAATGAGTAAGATATTAATAACACACAAGTTTCTTAGCTGTTTCATCGATATCTCGGTCTTCTATACACAGCTTTCCATGTCTTCTATAACCATAAATACATTCCAAATTGCCTTCATAACATTCCCCATTACTTGGACAAGGCTCACAAGAATCTGTAGCAATACACATTTGTGAGTTGGAATCTATCACTTTGGAGCAGCAAATTTAAAACTAAAACTACATAGTGTTTGAGGAGGGCTGACTTCTTTGAGAGAAGTCTTCAGAGTGTTGTCCGCTGAGCAGCCAGTCAGACCACCAACAATGATAGGTATTGTTCCTGAGTTGTGCCAAGATTTTGTCTCCCGCCTCTACTGAGAGCCGTGTACAGTTTACATCCCCTTGGTGGGTGGCTGTGTGCCCAGGCATGACACGTTGCCTCGAGGCATTCCCCCTCCATGAACAATACACAACTCTCGGCAAAGACAACCCAAAGACTATACCTGCCATTGATGAGGATCCGACCGGCTGTAACCCAAAGATTATGGTAGGTATTGTTCTCGGGTTGTGCCAAGATTTTGTCTTCCGCCTCTACCGAGAGGCGTGTATGGTTCACGTCCCCATGATGAGCAGTCGTGTGCCCGCGTATAACCCGTTTCCTAGAGGCACTCTCCATACATGAACCATACACAGCTCTCAGCAAAGACGACCCAGAGACAATACCTGCCATTGTTGAAGATCCGGCCAGCTGCAACAACACTTCGAGGACTTTTCCCATCATATAAGAATATACAAGAGGAACATTGATTGACACATTATGAGCAAAAAAAAAAACTTGAAAATCTCAAGTTACCCACAAATTCATATGAACCAATAAACCCAATAAAAAGTTCCCATAGCTAAACTACAAACAAAACTCAAATTAAACAAACAGAATGAATACAAAATCATAATAAAAGATGCCCAGAAAGCAAAGTTAAACAAAAACAAAGAAATACCCAGAAAAGAAGGGGGGATAAAAGAATTATACCTGAGAATGAATCGATGGGGTCTAAGTTACTATCACAAAAGGGTTTAGAGGTGGAGGTAAAGAAGGTAAGGAAGTAATTACAGGAGAGAGCTACAGCGGATGCGATTGCAAGTACGGTAATGAGACGCAAGAACTCGCCTTTTGAAGGGAATAAGCTTTGGGGGGGTTCGAGTATGGAGTTCAGTGAAGAATTTTTTGAATATGAATTACGCTTGGATTTTGGACGCTCTTTGGGTGTTGAAGGCATTTTCTTTTTCTTTTTTCTGAAGGTTAGATCGATATCAAATGATGTTAATTTTTCCTTTGAAATTTTTCACTGCTAAAAACAGAAAGGGAGGGAATGAATGAATAAAGGAAACAAAGAAAAACAGAGCCTCTCTAATTCCTTTATTTGACTTTGGTTAAATTACACCCATAACTTTACATTTTTGTTATTTAACTTTAACAAGTTACAAAATCATCACTGAACTATTTAAAAGTTTTCGTTTAAGTCATTGAACTATTTGAAAGATTTTGTTTAAGTTAAGTAGGCTGTTAAGTTTTTTATTTAAAGAATTTCGGCTATCGAGGTTCGAGCGGCGGTTCGATGATCAGTATGGTGAATCAATACTCATCAATGAGTATAAGAATATACATTAGATCTAAGTCGATCTGACAGTCAATGTCAGAGATCGAAGAAAAACTTGTTTAGATTTTATTTCGCAAATTCATGTCGTTCAAAATTGTTTCATGAAAAAAAATTGAACTATAGAAGAGAAGGGCAATGAGAGCTTTCAATTGGTGTAGACGGTGTGAACAGAGAAAACCATATTACAACGATTTTAACAGTCAAATGAAATTTTTTGAACAATTCAATGATCATTTTATAACTTTTTGAAGTTGAGTAGCTAAAACATATACTTACTAATAGTTTAGTGACCTTAAATGTAATTTACCCTAATAATTTAATATTAATGATTTTATTATTTCATTTTTATTATTTTATTATTATTTGATATTTAATAACATTTTAAATATTTATATATTTTAATTGTGTAAGATAATGAAAGAAAAATGGAATAAATACCAAATTTGATACATGAATTTTGATTTAATGCAATTATATACATGAAACTTGAATTTAGTTCATATATATACATAAAACATTGATTTTGATTTAATTATATGCATTTTAAAAATGTATATATACATTTATTTCCATATTGGATCAATATAATTGTTTATGAATGCATTATATCGACGTGAAAGGGTACTAATTTGATAATGGTATTAATGATTTGTAAAAATTTCATGTATAAAAAATTGATGTATTACATCGCACATTGGACCAAAATTTGTGTTAGGGACTAATCTGTATATTTAGCCTTTTTTATATAACTGTAATCAAGTTAACACAAAACTAGTATACTCTGTTCTGTAGCTGCATAAAAAAAAACCATCCAATTTCTCTGCTAAGATATTCCTAATGGGTACACTGCAGAATCGAATTCAATCAAAACCCTAATTTCCCTCAAATTTTCATCATATACTCCCGGTAAAGTATTCAATCTAATTCCTTTTTCCCCTGAATTCATTATATTTGCATACTTCATTGCTCCTTTACATTAATCAACTAATTTTGGAAAATTGTGAACTTTTTGGGGGTTTATAGTAGATTCCAGGTTTTGGGTATTTTAAATTTCATGTTTATATATATATTTCCTTTCTTGGGTTTTAATGGAATTTAACAAATGGAGTTTTTTTTTTTTTTAAATCTTGTAAAGGGTGTGGCTTCAAAAGAAATTAACGTAAGATGAGAAAATCCACTTCTTTAAGCTCTTAAGTATTAAGAAATGAAAAAAGGACTTACTCTGATATATGAAATGAACTTCATGGGTAAAAAACTTTTGATGTGTATACGGAGAAATGCCATAATTAGCATTCTTTTTAGGTTCTAAATTTGCTGGTAGCTTTTGAATTTTCTGCTGACAATACATACATTTTCAGGTAATATAGGAGGTGAGACGAGTTCAATTATGGCCGATTTACCGGGTTATTTACACTACTGCTTACAGACCGGAAAACTTGTGGTTTTGGCGATTTTAGTTTCGGGCGGAGTCATATTGCAAATCTTGGTTAGCAGTTTTCTCTGTTGATTATTGTTGAGGGGAGGTGTCGGACTCTCTTTTGGGAGAAGTCTTTGAAGTGTCGTCCGCTTGGGAGCCAACGGACCCCTCAACGAAAGGTATTGTCCCCAGTCTCCATGGAGAGCCACTGTATGGTTCAAAGAGTAGGCGACTCGGTTAGTGGAGATATGACCTACAAGCTTACCGGAGAGGTGTTAGTATTGAGCATGTGAATTATAATGGAGAATGTGCCTGCGGGGATTCATACTCCCATTACAAACACCTTTCTCGTGAGCTTGCAGGTCGTATCTCTGTCAACCAAGACTCCCCCTTTCCGTCAACCGTACAGCAGCTCTCCGCGGAGGCTGGGGACAAAACCCTGACACGAGGACAATACTTCCGTTGAGGGGTCTATAGGCTCCGAAGCGGATGACAGTTCAAGGACTTCTTTCAAGAGAGAGTCTGACCTCCCTTCAATAATTATTAACTACCTTTTGCATTGTTTTATATATGTTTCTTTTGAATTGATTCCTTGTGTATGAATGTGTTAGGCATGTGCTTTGTACAATAATTGGTGGCCAATGTTGACTGGTAAGTGAATTTGTGAAGCTTATGATCATGCTTTTATGTTTCTAGTCATTGAAAATTTAGTTTTGCTCAAATGAATTTTGTTCTTTTTTCTGAGTTTAAGATTTTAAAATTTCGACTTTGTAACTTTTTTCCATGGTTGCCTATGATTGATGCTTGTTTTTCAATCTATGAAGTAATGTATAACATGCATTATGCATGTAGAAATCTATCATCCACACAGTTCTTCCAGGTTAATTTCTTTCTTGTTGTGTGACTTTACCCTGTAATTTGTTAAAATTTCAAAGTGCTCATTGGTTTATTGCTTAAATGCATGATGGAGAATGGAGATGTTTATGTGGTCAAATTATGGTTTTTGTCCCTCTACTGAAATCTGGACTCAGTCCCTATACTTTAATTTAGAATAATTTGACACTACTTTTATATTATTATTAGTTTAGTCCAAATAGTTGATATTGTTAACTATTTTGGTTAAAATGTTGACACGGATTTTTCTTAAAAGCACTCCTTCCAGCCAAAAATTTCATATGAATGATGAGTTAAAAGGGATGCTTTTAAGAAAAGATCTAAATAAGTATTTTAACCAGAAATGTTAACGTTGTTAGCTCTTCGGATTAACTGACGACATTATAAAAGTAAATGGACCAATTTATGCCAAATTAAAGTCCATGGCAATGAGGCCTTGGCAGTTGGCATAGATGACAAAAGCTGAGCCCCAAACCTTGCCCGGGTTCAAGTACCACATTGTGTAAATTATGTGTAGGCGTTGTCTAGATTTATTCTGGCTTAAATCACACCACGTGTGGTCCTGCCCAGATTTATTCTGGTTCGAGTAGGTTATGTCCGGTTTGTGCTTTGTCATGTTTGATTTTGCTTGTGACTTGTGAGTGGTTCGGATGTAATATCTTTGTCATTGTCAATTGATATGATTGCAGTTGTACTCCATCGGAAACAAAGTCTATGGATTAAATCTGAAATTTGAGCATAATAAAGGGATCTAAACTTGAATTTGACCATTTATGTGTAAGGGTGTGTGTATAAGCAGGGATTTTCATGTCAATCTTCAAGTGGTTGATCATATTACTTCATTTAAGCATATGCTAACATGCTGCATTGCTTTGCAGTAATAATGTATGTCCTTCTTCCAATGCCATTGATGTTCTTTGCTGGCTCTGACGGTTATTCCCTTTTATCTGAATCTGGCAACAGGTAACTTCTTTTACCCTAAATTCTTTATCATATAAGATTTTTATCCTCTTTTCCTGTTAGCTTGTTGTCGCTATTGTTATTTGCAACGAACACATGTAACAGTTGGGCGAATGCAACAAAGTTCTTGGCCGGAGCTTCTGCAATAGGAAGCATTGCTATACCAGCTATCTTAAAACATGCCGGAGTTATCAGTTGGGGCGCATTGGCAATGGAACTTTCATCGTATTTCGTTTTTGTACTGGCCATAATGTTTTATATTCGTATGAACAATGATAATGATTATAGTTTCTTCTGAAAAATCATGTTGAAAGCACTGTAAAAATTTGTTCATAGGATGCTATACCTTTTCCTGTTTTGACAAGCTTCATTCATGTTTGTTCTTTGTATAATGTGTGCCATTATTGTCTTTGAACATTTATTACACCAAAAAAAATGTGAAGAAAACCTAGTTTGAGTTCCTAGAATTACAATCATCTCTATAAAGTAATCTTTATATGGACAAAGCTCTAGCTCGCAGTACGTGGGGCAGAATCTGGCTACGGTTATCTTATCTGCCCGAACTTGAAGCCCGTGACATTCCCGGAGCTTGTTCTGGGGTGTTGTTGGGCTTTGGTAGTGTTCCAAGCTCATCGGACATGAGGCAGAATCCAGCTACGATTATCTTATCTGCCCAAATTGAAGATTGTGACATTCCCGGAACTTGTTTTGAGGTGTCGCTGGGCTTTGGTAGTGTTCAGGTTTAAGGTTTCAAGTCACCGAGCTCATCGGACAAAAGGCAGAATCTGACTACGGTTATCTTATCTGCTCGAACTTGAACACCGTGATATTCCCATAACTTGTTTTGGGGTGTCGTTGGGCTTTGATAGTTTTAGGGTTGGGGATTTCAAGTAGCCAATGAACCGAGAGAAGACCAGTGGTTGGGTTTGAGAGCTTTTTGAGGGTTATCCCTCAAACCAATAAATCAAAGTATACTACATGCTTAAACACTTTTGAACACATATCCTTTTATTTGTGAGCTAAAGTTCGGCAATTCATTAATGATCTTGTATAGCATATAAATAATAATTAGATTATATTTTATCTTTTGCAAATTAAATATAATTTTTTAATTTCTTCCATTTTAATTGACTAACAAAAATAATCAGAAATTGATAGATCAATTTATTCTTTCAGACTAAGGACTAATTTATCTTTAGAGAGCTTTTACCTCTATAATCAAAACACAATGTCAATAGAACTGAAAACAGAAATCAAATTGACACATTTCCAAATACCAAAAGCTAATGCCATAAATTAATTTTCATATAATAGTGAAAAGCTTAAAGCCTAATAACACATTCACCAATGAAATTAAAATCCCATATAAAATACATGCAAGTGAAATATAAATTCTCTCAATAACATGAATATAATTAGCAGAAATATTCAATTTACCTCCAAAAATTCTTCAAAAAAAGAGCTCCAAAACCCCATTTTAATTCCCACCATTACTAGCTTTAGAGCTCCTAAAATCCTTTTTCAGTTCAGCAACTCTTTTCATACAAGCAGCTTTTGATTTCCCAGGTACAGCAGCAGAAATCTTTTCCCATCTCATTGTTACATCTTTAGGAAAAGTTTTCAAAGCATTGAGTAAAGCAATATCTTCCCCTGAATTCCAATTAGCCTGTATCACTGCTTCATTTTCATCATTGATCCTCGTATCAACTGGTTTCCTATTCTTCAAAAACTGAGCATATGAATCACTGTCATCTATTTTTTTCTCACCTAATTCCTTTGCTTTTTTAATCACACTATCTGTTTTGTATTTCCCTTTAAATGCTGAAGCTATAGCTTCCCATCTACCCGGTTTCCCCACTGGGTTTTTCACCATTTGTTTCTTCAAAATCTCAATTTCAGTTTCACTCCATTCCTTACCTTCTCCATCGAAATTGCTCCCCAGATCTTCTTTTTTCTTCGACTCTTTGCTTTTCACCTTTGAATCTGAAAACCCATTTCCGTTTCCAGCTAAATCCCCATGATTTCCAATTGGTTCATCGATTTTATCAGGCTTTGAACGTTTTTGAGATGATTTTTTCTTAGATTCAGTCTCGGGTTGTGGGTCTTGTTTGATGGGATCAGTGATGATGGGGCCAACGCCGACGCGGATGTCACCGCCGGTGAGGGAAGGGGGGGCGAATGGGCCGAGGAAAAGGGAGAAAGAGAGCCAAAAGAGGAGAGATTTGAAGGGTTCGGATTCAATGGAGAAGAGGGAAAGGGAAAGGATAATGGAAGAGATTGAAAGGGAAATGAAAAGGAATGGTTTTGAAGGTTTTTGTGGGGAGGGTCGCTCGGAGGAAGAAGAAGATTGAGGCTTTGATTGGAAGAGGAATCTGGGTCTAGCGTCTTCGTCCAAAAACTCCATGATTTTTTCACAGGGAAAATGAAGGGATGACGATTGTTAAATGGAATAGAAAGGTAATGTTTATTGACTTTCTCTATTTATATCCTTTTCTCTCTCTTTTTTTTTTTAAACAATTTTATGTGAACCGGACCGGATTAGTCAGTGAATCAAAATTCGATTGATATATTAATCAAAATAAAAAAATTTAATTTAATTTTTGAGCAAATTATTTAAAACCGGTAAAAATATTACTAAATGTAAGATCGGGTTGAAGCTAAAAAATTATAAATTAAAATTAAATTATATATTTTTACGAAAATTAAAATGTATTTCAAATCATAAAAGGTCAAAATTGAAATTTTACATTTTAGGGTTGGACCTATCAGCTCACTAGCACTGTCTCTAAGTTAGATTGTATTTTACATTCTTTAGTACCAAAATGAATAAATTAGTTTATGTATATTAAATTAATTAGCAAACCGATCATTTTGTCAAAATCACACTAATTTTATTATAAAAATCGGTCTTTGTGCATTAGTATAATGTACATGTGTTACAACCGCATGTAATTGTTTAGATATTTTGTCGATTCGTCAATTTTAAATATTAGAATTTGATGAATTTTTAATAGGAATAACAAGATTACTCTTTAATCTAACATGCGATGCAGAGGTTAATTTACCCTTTTTTAATAGAAGAGATAAAATGCAATTTAACCCAAAGTCTTGAATCGATTTGTTTTAATTAATTAAGAGGAAAAATATTAATATTAATTAATACCTTAGTGGTGCCAAGTTGATCCATTGAAGATGGATCATAAATGAGATTGGTTTTAATATGCTTTTGTTTGACCTAATTTGAGTGCTTTATTTTATAATATTATTATTAATTAATAGATCTAAATTGATAATATCTTTAATTGTTACTGTTAAAATGATAATTTATTTTAAATATTAATATACAAGTTTATTATTAGTTAACTATAATTGATTAAATTTTCACGAAATTCTACTTATGTGACCAAATAATAATAAAAATTTTATGGCATATTTAATGGTAACAATTAATGGTGTTATTGATTTAGACATAATATTATAAAATAAATAGATCAAATTTAAATAAAATTATTTAATTATAAATAAATCGAGGTGGATGTATCATATCATTACACGTTGAAAACAAATCATATCAAATTATTTAATAAAATTAACCCAAAAAAGTTGGCTTGTAAAATTGAAAATATATGTTTGGAATAGTAAAAAGATTGAATCTGAAAGATACACAAATACAAGGACCTTTTATATAATTTAACCTTTGTTTCAAGCAAGGCCCAAGGGGTAGACAAATGTAATTACAGAAAAAAGCGAGGGGCACTATCGGTAAGGAAATATCCAAAGAAAAGCCAGCCAAGGTTTAGCAAGGGTTTACTCAATTTCAAAGCGCCTTTAGCTGCCAGGAGAGGGAAAAAAGGGGGGGGTTTGTTTTAGGGTTCTTCAATTATTTCAAGTAAGGAATTTTCTTTTTGTAATATCAGTTTCATTTTTCATTTCGATTTGTACCTTCGAATTTAGGGTTAATAGTTATTTAGTTATTAAATCCAAGAAATGGCATGAATTTGTAGTAGTTTAGTTCATAATCCCCAAATGCATCGAAGAATCACAGTTTTCACCTTTCAAGTTCTAAAAAGTCCCAGTATTATCCCTACCCGAACCACCCAACTTTTCTCCAAATTGAATCCCTTTGCCCGTGGAACAAATGGGTTTGCTTTGTGTCGATTGTTTTCGTTTACTCCGGTGCACCGGCGTGTGCCGGATCCCGATGACCCGATGAACCTAATGAAAGAAGATGGTGTATCGGTTTGTTCCCAAATGTGGATTGAGAATTTTAGAGAACCTGATAGGTTGGTTTCCAATTTGAGCTCGTACCTTCGTAGATTCGAATTATGGGTGTTGGCTTATCAGAAAGTTTGTGCCGATGAAATAGGATCGTATGTGCCTCGTAGTTCAATCACTAGGTCCGCGTTGGAAGATTTGTTAGCTTTGAGAAATGCTGTTCTTGATAATAGGTTTAAGTGGGGTGCTAGGTTAGAGTTCTTTATAAAATCACCTAAAGATAAGACGGATTACGAATCTTTATCGAAGAGGAAGATTAAGGCGATTTTAACGACTACGCAACCTGCTCCGTTTCAAGATAAGTTAGTGCAGGAGGTTTTGCTTATGATTTTAGAGCCGATATATGAGGCTCGCTTCTCTCAGAAGTCATTTGCGTTTAGGCCTGGGAGGAATGCTCATACTGTCTTGAGGGTGATTAGGAGAAATTTCGCCGGTTATTTATGGTATATAAAAGGCGATTTAAGTCCGATTTTAGATGGATTGAAAGTGGGGTTGGTGATAAGTGCTTTGATGAGGGATGTGAGGGATAAGAAGGTTATTGATTTAATCAAGCTTGCATTAGTTACACCGGTAATAACGAGTCCGGTTGATGGGACGGAAAAGAAGAAAAAGACAAAGAGGAAGTATCAGAAGAAGAAAGTGTTGGCTGAGGATGAACCGAAGCCCGATCCTTATTGGTTGGAGACATTTTTTGGTTTTGCACCCGAGGAGGCAGAGAAACTTCCTTCATGGGGGCATTGTGGAATTCTTAGTCCACTATTGGCTAATATATGTCTTGATGAATTGGACCGGTGGATGGAAGGTAAGATTAAGGATTTTTATCGTCCATCAAAGAGTGATGTTATATGGAATAGTCCTGAAGGAGAAGCAGAACAAGGGAATACATCTTGGCCAGAATTTGTACCAACAAGTGGACCGGATAAGACACGGAAAATGGATTATGTACGGTATGGAGGTCATATTTTGATTGGTATCCGTGGACCAAGAGCAGATGCAGCAACGCTGAGAAAACAGTTAATCGAGTTTTGTGATCAGAAATATATGATCAAGCTTGATAATGAGAGCCTCCCGATCGAACACATAACCAAAGGTATTATGTTTCTCGACCATGTACTTTGTCGGAGAGTGGTATATCCAACTCTTCGGTACACAGCAACTGGTGGTAAGATTATTAGTGAGAAAGGTGTTGGGACCCTTTTATCCGTCACGGCGAGCTTGAAACAATGCATCAAGCAATTTAGGAAGTTAAACTTTCTTAAGGGTGATAGGGAACCGGACCCACAACCATGTTTTAGAATGTTCCATGCAACTCAAGCTCACACCAATGCTCAAATGAACAAGTTCTTGTCAACAATGGTGGAGTGGTATAGATATGCCGACAACCGGAAAAAAGTTGTTAATTTTTGTTCCTATATCATTAGGGGTTCCCTAGCAAAGCTCTATGCTGCAAAGTACAAGCTTCGTTCACGAGCAAAGGTTTATAAAATTGGTGCAAGAAATCTGAGTCGTCCTTTGAAGGAGAGGAAAGGACAGTCACCCGAGTACCAGAATCTACTGAGAATGGGGCTTGCTGAGTCAATTGATGGCCTTCAGTATACAAGGATGTCTCTGATTCCCGAGACTGATTATACGCCTTTCCCTAGCAATTGGAGGCCTGATCATGAGAAGGCATTAATTGAATATATAAGGCTCGACGATCCAAAAACTCTGGAAGAGCAAAAAGGTTGCATTCAAGAGCAGGGACTTGTTTCACCACAGGACTACATATCGATGCTAGTATGGAATTACAAAAGAAATGCAATTGCGATGGATCAACTTTCGCTAGTAAAAAGTGCTGGTTTGTTGTCGAGCTCAAATCGTGAGAACGATGATCCGAAGAACAAGGAACAAGAGGAATCCGAAGAAAGGCTTCATGCTTCACAAATGTAAGATTTTATAACCAGTGATTAAAAATACTTTTTTGAGTTCCTTTGTTAGTGGAATTTGTATTGGTTTTATTCATATATACACATGCTTATCAAATAGATTGAAATGGTGGATCTTTTGACAAGTTTATCTTCTCCAAAGATGCATATGATTTGAATATTGATCACTTTTTCTTTGTTGGTAACACAATACATGCAAGTTGCATGCATGCAACTATTGGTGTCTTTTGAACATATCCATTACTCGAATTCAAGTTTGAGTATCATAGCAACATAGAGTTATCAATCTAGTTATAAAAAGCATGGTTAAAGTACTTAGGAGGTCCCTGTATTATAGGAATTAGATCAAATTAGTCTATTATTAAATGGATCAATTTAGTCTTTGTACTATTAAAAAGAATAAAATAAGTTCAAATTGTAGTAGATTTAACATTTAGGGTCCGTTTGTTTACATGTAAAAGGTTTTACGAAAAATATTTTTTGCATTTTCCTGTGTTTGTTTCACAGAAAACAGCTTGGTCAACGGAAAATAAGTCTTTTTTACTTGTAAAATGACTGACCCTCTTGAGTAAGTCATTTTCCGGAAAAAAGCTCCTCAATAGATAATTTTACTTTTATATAAAAATTAACTTAAATCAAGTTTAATATTATTATATTGATAATAAATTTTATTTTATTTTTTAAAAATATTTAAAATATTAATATAAAATATTATATTTTTAATATTATTAAACATATGTATTTAATTATTTATATTTAGTCATATAATAAATTATTAATATAATTAATATAATTTATTGTTTTTAATAAATTATTTAATATTTAAATTTTATTTTAATAGTAAATTTTAAAATAATAATTTTAAATAATATTCTTCACATATTATTGAAAATATCAATATTAATATTTTAATACTAAATATTTATTACAATTATAAATATATTAATAATTAATATTTTGTAGTATAAATGTTAAAATATGTCATAAGTCTATATACTCTTCACAATTTTGCAATTTAGTTTTTGTACTTTTATTTTCAAAAATTTAGTCATTCTACTTTCCAGATTTGAAAATCAAGTCTAACTGTTGACATTGTTGATTTTTTTGTCAATTTTGTTAAAGTCACATTTTAAATAAAAATACTCAGTTGGTAGTCATGTAACTAAAAATAATCATTGCAATGAGCCTAAATTTAACAAAATATTTTTAATTTATGTAAAAACAATGTAAAATATAAAATTATAGATATAAAATAAACTCAATTAAACAATGAAAAAATAAAAAAAATTCTTAAATGTATGTTAGTTTAATTGAAAATGACTTTTATGAAATATTTTTAAAGAACCTGTCAAACAAAAGAAAATATTTTACACAGATTCATCCAAACACCAGAAAATATTAGCTTTTCCAGAAAAGTAAGTCATTTTTCAGAAATCATTTTCTGGAAGCCATTTTCAATGAAACAAACGGAGCTTTACTATATAAATATAACTTGAAATTTATTTATTTTTTTCAATTGCAGATTGTTCTGATTTGGCCTTATTCAAGGGCGTAGCCCTTCCAAAAAATGGTAAATATGCCTTTTAGCCCCTTTGAAGTTTATGAATTTCAAGTTAGTATAATGGTAAAATTGCAAACTCTCCCCCCTTCGGCCCAATTTTCTGGCTTTGCCCTTGCCCTTGTTCTAATTTGATCAAGTCTCAATAATAGAGGGACCTCTTAAGTAGATTCACCTAAAAAGCATCTTCAACTTAAGAGTTAAGAAACTCAAGAAAGAAGAAGAAAAACAATATATAAACCCTTTTTCTTTCATTAAAAGAAAATACCCAAAAGGGAAATACAAGAACAAATATGGCAAGTTGTACTAAATTATTGATATGACATTAAGTATATGATGATCATATTAGTATATTGTTCATCATTTTGGTACCAGATTCATGAATGAAAGTATGATTGCAAGTAGCTGAAAGAAATTGTTGTTTTCCTTTGTCAATGGTGACACATACCCTTTCTTCTCTTTAAACTGTTCTTCACAAGTATCCGGTGCATCCATGGCTGAACTTATTTCTGCATTAGCAGTTCCATAATCTTTACCTTCAAAAGCTTTCCCACCACTTTGTATACTAGACCCTGCACCTGAATAAAGCTCAGAGCAATCTTCTAAGCAATGCCTTGCATATGTATCAAGGGTTTTGTTATCCAAAAGCTTAGATATTATTGAACCAATGCTCGTCGCATTAGCCATGGCCGTTTCTATGGCTACTTTAACCAAATCCGCAACCCCAGTAGCAGTTTTAGCTTTGGGGTTCCCTTCAAAACTTGATACACAAAAGTCAAACTTGATATTGGGATCACCCTTCGCAGCTTTGTCACAAGAATCATGGATAACATCACTGCTCACTGAAACAAGCAGAAGGTAGAAGAAAACAAGAGAAAAAAGGTGGGATTTCTTCATATTTGGTGTTTATATATATGTATGTGTGTATGTGTGTGTTGAAATGAAAATGGATGTGGTGATGTTGAGAATTTATATGAATGGAAATTTTCATATAGCAAGGGATATAAGTAACGTATCATGTTGTAGCTTTCTGTTGGGATTCTTGTATTGTTTTTTTAAAGATTGGTCAGTTAAAAGATTGGCTATGAGCAATTTCATATTTTAAGGCTAATTTGGCAAGCAATCTATCTGTATATCAGGTTGGTCTCCATTTTCAGTAATATGAATAATATAATTGTTAAAAATATATAATAAAAGAATTATAATTAATGCATTATTATTTTTGGGATTTCGTATAAGTAAATACTTTAAATGCAACATTTTTCTTTTTAAGATTATCATTAAATACTTTAATTAATATCATATCATGTGATATCCGGTTACATTTACGAGGAATGATACATTAACATCAGTATAAAACTAAAATGATTTTACACCTTTTGTAATCTTTTATACGATTGATATGATAGAGATATTGGATCTCTCTTCTACATATATATGTCATAGGCATACTCTGAAAGTGGGTGAAAATAATTGTGCAATATATTTATTAAGAATTAATATAAAATAAAATATTACTTGGTTGAAATAATAAAGATGGAATAGTGAATATTTGGTGTCTTAAAATTCTATTATAAGCATGTATTTTTTTATATATAAAAGGGATAATATGATTTTGGTCCCTAAGCTTGACAACTTTTTGTCTACTTTGGCATTTATATAAATTTTAATTGAGGATGTGGTATAATTTTAGAGTTTCACATTCAATATTTTAATAATTGGATGGTGGTCAAAGAGGTCAAACCACCATTTCTTAATTCAACTAGTTCAATTGGTTCAATTATCGGATCAACAATAATTAAATAAATAATTAAAATTTATAAAAATATAAAAGTAAAATAAAATAAACTGGTTCACTTTGTTCAATTATCAATTATCAATTATCAATTTTTGTCCCACTTTTTTATTTTTACCAATTTCAAGTAATTTCCAAGTTAATCGATTCAACGCTTTTGTTCGAACGGTTACATCAATCAGTTCTCAATCCATTCGATCCGATCGTATTCTAGTAACACAAATTACTTCATCAAATATTGACAAAATTCAAGTTCAATGATTAAAGTAGACAAAAAAATTTTCAGATGTCGCGGTCCTAATTATAAAGTTCATATAAACATATAAAAATACTTAAATAAATATAGATATATAATATAAACGAATAATAAAATGCGTCAATTAATATAGAGATATAATAGAAAACTTCTAATTTCATTTCTTAGGTGAATTACAAGCTTCGTTTGTGCCATTATTTGTGGCATCTCGAAAGCACACAAAATAAATGATTGCATTCATTCATCAAATTAATCAACAAAATACATAGTTCGATTGAGTTTTAGCTCAGTTGATATCGGTTTTATCATCAGTATAAGAGGACGTGAGTTTAAATGCGTTGAAGCGCACTATTCTCTTATTTTCTTAGGCATTGTATCAAAAAAACAAAAACTAATAATCGTGATACTACACTCATATGAAAAGAAGTAAATAAAAAATATTATAATAAAAATTTACGTAGAAAAATTAAAATTTATATTATTGTTGTTCCATAAATTATTTGACAACCATAAAATAAAATTACAAATAATTATGAGAAAATTAACCAACAATAAATTAGAGGTTACTTTTTTAAGGTTATGCATCTTTGCATTGACATAATATATACTTTATTATAGGAGTTATCAACATTCATAATGTGTGAGTTATAACATAATTTAAATAAATAATGGTTTTAGAAATATAGTAGTATTTTAAAAATAGTTTTTAAAGAGGTTTTTTCAGCATATTTTGAGATAAATTAAAAGGCACAACTATTCTTTTATATATTAATTAATAATTTATGAAAAATGCTTTTAAATGTTTTTCAATTGTACGGATTTAATTTATGTACTTTTCAAATTTTAGTTTTGGTGAATGGTAGCTATTTAAATTTATTAAGTTCTGTTATTTTCAAATTTTAATGCAACAAAATATTATCACATGTGCAATGCCATGTCAGTTTGCTATTTTCATATATTACTTACGGAAAAATCAATTGATAGATTTAATGATTGTTGTTTGCGTTAAGATTGAAATTTCAAGATTCAAAAGTATAGAGAGTAAGAATAATCCAATTGGAGATCATAAACTAAATTTACAATCTTATGCATAGTACAAGACCATTAGAAGAATTTAACCAAACAAATTTAGCTACTACCGTTTGGATTAGGACTGGAATTATGAAATTTGAAAAGTACATGAACTAAGATTAATTAAATTAAAGTATAAGAATTAAATTCATAACTTACACGGAGTATAGGGACTAACAGCAAAATTTGACTAAATATATATAAATTAATGGTGGAATTTTAAAATAAAATGGTAGTGTTTTTTAAAAGTTGGAATTGAGTTTTGAATCAAACTTAAACTTCTCACATTAATTGAGTTTGGCTCAAATCGATTAGGTCTAGGAAGATGTTAAATTAAATGGAGGTTATGAGAAAGTGATAGTTGAAGAGAAGTAGAAGGCTAAACAATCCCAACAAAGAAGATGGAGACACTGCTTTGATTACTTAAGGAACTTATAATCCTCTTTCATGTGCAATTTGTCCTAATTCCCATACAAGATTGTGCAAATTGGTTAGCTAGCCAACATTGCATCCTTTTCCATTGTTCTTCACAAGTCACAAACAAAATGATTATTGTTTTAGTGGACATCTTTAACTTTTTTTCTTTTTAAATATAAAACCTAATATTTATGTATTTCACAATTAGCTCACGCTATCACTAGGGATAAGTATTAAAATCATATATGAATTTGTTAATTGAGTCTTAGCTCGACTGGTATTGTTGTCAATGTAAGAGGATGTGGGTTTGATTGTATTGAAGCGCATTATCCTCTTATTTAAGGGTTGGAGAGGAGAATTGGGTAGTTCTAGTCATTGTATAAAAAAGAGCAGATATGATATGAACCTATAATGAGATCAATGTTAATAAAAATTATACATGAATTTTGATACAATTTGTAATGTTATACATACACTTTAATTTTGAAAGGGTCTAAATGATTGGGGGGTTTTCAAAATGCAAAATTCTCTTAAACTTCTGTTATATAAAAAAGGGAGAAATTGTTAGCTTTGATGTCTCAAGCTTTTGATATAACAACATTTAAGATCAATTTTATTACCAAGTCATTTAGTAATTAAACATTTTCAATACTTGAAAAATACTCAATAACATGTATTTCAACTTGTATCAAATGTTTTTGAGTTAATACCAAATTGTTTCAATGTGTTTAAAATATTTTTAATGCAACTTGGTAGCTAAATTTTGATACTAGAGGTCTAGGTATCGATACATTGAAAGTCGGTAACCTTAGAATAAATTGAGAGGCTATGTAACAGCCCAATTTTCAGTGGTGTTAGAAACAGTGATTCGAGATCACTAAATCCAACGAGTGAGTTCAAAAATTTTATTAATTACTATTTATGAGTCAAGTGTGATTTTAGAAATATTCTTGAATTGGTGATTTATGTTTTAGAAGAAGTTATTAGGTAAAATGATTTCGAAAACGAGGAATCAAGAACTTAATTTCATAAACCAAGCCATAAATATTTTTATAAATATTTAACGTTTTGATAGTTAATTAATTAAAAATGACTAAATTGAAAAAGGTGCAAAACTTGCTAAAATGATTAAATGACTCAAGTGTTAAATGAGGGAGAACTAAAAAGGAAAATTAGCCCAAAGATGATAGCTTGGGCGGCATAAGCAGAGAAAAATCATGGAATTGGGAGAAATAAGGGTAAAATTAGAAAATTGTAAAAGTTTAACTACAAATTGAAATTAAAAGATTTTCTAGACATTTCTACATCAATCTTCAGCCAAAAACAGCCATATGAGAGCTTCTAAAGCTGGTTTTTCATATTTTTACATCATGTGAGTTCAATTCTTGCTCTTTTCTTGAAATTTTTGTGTTTTTAAGACTTTTACAATAAGGTCCAACTACTTATTTCATTAGTTTTTGATTTCATGGATAATTTTGAAGGTTACAATTGATGAGTGCTGAATTTTATGATTAATTCACATGGAATTGAAGCTCTAATTTGTATAGCGGAAGCAATTATGCCAAAAGAAGCTACGAAAGAACAACAGAAAGCCATAGAAAGAATGCACGAGAGGTGTTTGAGTAAATGCTCTCCAAGAATTCTATTACCCTTAAGAATTCAAGTTACAATGTATGAATGAAATGAATTACAAGAGAGGGGGAGACTCTCTATTTATAGTTAAGCTCCCCAAAACCAATGGTTAAGATAAAGTTACATCGACGGACGAGATTAGCCTATCCCTTAATTTTAGAGATTTACAATATTACAAAATATCAAATCTAATCTAATATTTACAAGATATGATTCCTAATAATCTTCTAATATTAGTTCCCATATTTACCAATATAGCCTTATGTTGCCATATCTTCATCATTGGGCCACCCAGACTTCAATCTGACAGGCTTCTTCAATAGCTTACCGAAACGGGTCAGTTCTTGTGGGCCAAATGATCCCCATCTAAACAATAGACCTCCATTGGACACATTTGGTGCAATGGTTACGGCCTTTGAACTGCGACCCATTACATATACATATACACATACCAAGTTTTAGTAAATACATTAGTAAAATTGTACTTTGATTCCTTTGAAATTTTATTATTTAATTTTAGGCCCTCCTAGCAGAAGGTTTTGGCTTTGTCCTTGGGACGAACCATCTTATCATTTATATAAGCACTAAGTCTAATGTTCCTAGCAACACATTCCTAAACTTAATTTACTTTCTGATGAACAAAATAGAATGAGGCGTGCAATAAATAGTGAAAAGAAGAATGATATCATGTTCAATCATTGAGGTACTCCATTTGATCCAATCATATAAATTAAGTCGAGCGATCACATTAAAACAACCAAACTTAAAAATGACATCGGATCAACCAAAGCTATATATAATCCAGAGTAGACTTATTCTTGGGCTGAGTTACCCGCCTAAGCCCGAAGGCTCGCTTGAAAGTTGAGTGAGTTTGGGCAAAAATATTACGCCAGAAAAATGAGTTTGGGGAAAAAATTAGGCATATTTAAAATACGAGTCGAGCTTGAGCTTGAACATTTAAAGTTTGAGCTCGACCTGTTTTCTATGTTTATAAAATGATATATTATGTTATTTTTATATATTATATACTTTATAACACATAAAAAACTAAATCTATAGTAATATGTAATATTATAATGTAAATATTTAAAAAATGTTAAGATATCTATATAAAAAAATTAAAACATGAAAAATAAAATCTAAATATTAAATTTAAAATAAAATAAATATTTCAGGCTAGGTTTGAGCAAACATAAAGTATGTTACCCTACCAAATCTATGAACACCTTTAATCAAGGTTGTTTGAACCAAACTGTTTTGGACAAGGAACCGATCCGAAAAAGGGCATTGAACTGTTTGGTTGAACCAATATATATATATAATAATTATTTTTAATAATTTATTTAATCGACCAAATGAATCAATGGAACTGATTGAGCTAATGAATCGATGACCTGACTGATTTAACCATTGGTTCGATTCTGAATACATTGCCTCTAATCCATAGATGGAGCCTAAACTTTAGAGGTGATCAGGGGTTGGGCTACCCAGCCCGGCCCGATGGCCAGTCCAAAAATGGGAGGGTTCGGGTAAAAATATAGGCCCGAAATATGGGTTTGGGCAAAAAAACGAGAACTTTTTTTGTTCGGGCTCGGCCCGACCCGAATCATATATTAAATATATATATATATTTTATTTTTAATCAAATATATTTTTATAAACCTTGATGCTGTTTTGGAGCTGTTTTATTGTTCTTTTGCAACTATTTTATTTTGGTGTTACTTGCTTTGGTTACAACATAATTTATGTTGTCTGTTGTCGCTTTTAATATTATTTTGATATTGTAAAACTTTTGTTTTATTATTAATTTGGTTATTTTTAGTTCTAATTTGTTTCAATTTTAATATAACCACTTTTTATTATATTTTCAATTTGTGTATTGCTTTAAGATTTGTTTTAGTCTCTTTTATTATTTGTTTTTTGTTTTAATATTTGTTTTAAAATTTTTTATTTAATGAAATAAGCTAAAAAAATTTAATATGGGTCGGGCCAGGCCGGGTTCGGGCTTAGCAATTTTTTTTCGGGCCAGGCTTGGACAAATTTTTAGGCCCATATTTCGGGCCGAACCCGGTCTGGCCTAGCCCATGATCACCCCTACTAGACTTACTCATAAGTTAGGTCATCTGCCCAGACTCGAAGGCCCCCTAGAGAAATGGGAGGGTTTGGACAAAACACAAGGCCTGAAAAATGGGCTTGAGTAAAATTTACGACATGTTTTCCATATGGATCAGGCCTTGAGCAAGATTTTTTTTGCTCGAGCCTAGCCTGACCTAAATATATTATGTTATAAAAAATATTATATTAATTATATATATGTTAAATAATAATTATATATATTTATATTTATATTAAATCCCTAACCCAATAACAATTAAACTCATAACCGAAAACCTAATTTTTTTATCTAACTAAATAATCCAACCCAAAATATAAAATTTTAAAACTTATATATAATACAATAGGATATTTGTTATATTTATTTGTATTTTAATATAATAAAACATTTTTATTGAAGGTAGTGTTTTTAATATAAATATTTTTAATGTGTTAGAAAAAATTATTTTAATATTTTTAGTGTTAGTGTATTATATATTTTAAATTATCTTTAAATAAAAATCAATATAAAAAAAATTAAATATAAGCAAATTAAATTTATTTCTCTTAAATTGAGTCGGGTTTAAGCAAAAAATAAATCTACTTTTCACATTTTATTAGGTATCAAGGAAAGTCAATTCTGGCCTTAAAGGATATGTCTCTTCTGATCAATAAGTGAAAATATTACTTTGTCGATTTATGGCAATATTATTTTTACCTGTGGTCTCAATCAGGAAGAGTCCGTATAAATCAATTATCTAAATATTCTCTCGACTTTCTGGGCTATCTTTCAAGTGTGCGATTAAATCCTTCAGTGGTACAGAGTCAAATGCTAGAAAATTCATCTCTAATAGATAATGCTGTGAAGACGTTGGATACAAGAATTCCAATTATTTCGCTCATTGGATCATTGTCTAAGGTGAAATTTTGTAACAAATTAGGGCACCCCATTAGTAAGCCGGCGTGGGCCGATTCCCCCGATTATGATATTATAGACCGATTTGTGCGTATATCCAGAAATCTTTCTCAGAGAAAGGAAAAAAAAAGATAAAGATATCGTTGGGAATGAAATTCTGTCATTTGTATCCCCTTTGACAGAAAACGGAGGGATCAATTGATGTATTTTAAAAATTTTATCCGTCGAGACTTACGGGCTCGAACCCATGACTTCTCGCTTTTACTGAGGCGATGCTCGACCAATTGAACTACAATCCGTGGAAATAAAGAAAAGTGTACAACATAGATAGTCTTATAATTTCATTCAAGCTATTTTTATTTAGATTTTAGAGTAAGCCAAAGTTATCATTTAATAGCCATTTTGCTTCAATCTATCTCATAAAAATAAATTGAAGATTTAGTTATGATTAGAAATACACTTTTCTATCTTTATCCATGGATTTTTCCTCATACTTATTCAATTGGAAGTATTGATCCAATTGAAAAAAATTATGTTTCGTAATTTCATAATCCAAAATTTCAATTTTAGTTAGAATATAATTAAAAATTATATCTAATTTAATTGGCCCTTTTCAAGCAATGTTAAATCCAAATTTAAAAAATTGATATAAATACTTTATATTACGCAAGCTAACGAAACTGTTTTAAATGGTAGAGTTCCTCTATTATATTTAATGATTTCAGCTAAGTTTTCCCTCCACCACACAATAAAACCGCGCGTTTCGTGTACGTGGATAATGTTTCCCTTACACCAGCGTTTTCCCTCCACGCGCTCTTTATTCGCGCTTACACACAACTCTCTCTAAATCGCATTCAATATTTAACGCAAATTTCACCTTTCTCTTTTTCTTTCTCTTTCTCCCCCGGTTCGATTTTTTTTTTCAATTCATTCTTTCCCCCACCAAACCCTAACCCTAATTCAAGAAACAAAGCCAAAAATCCCATTAGTAATTATCAAAATTAACGAATTCGGAGCACTGAAACCTTTCCATTCAATGGATTCTCAATTCGATACGGCGTCGCAACCTGACCCTGCCACCGACGCTTATACCTTCCTCGAATTCAACACCCAAGGCGAGTCCGATTTCGAGTACACCGACTTCCGTGATCCGATTCGTTCTTGGCCGACGCCTTCTGACGCTACTGTCGCTGATCGCTCAGCCTCCGACCACCATTCCGACACTCCCGCGTCCTCTTCTCCTTCTAGCGTTCCGAAAGGCGCTGGCCGTGGCGCGACGAGCAATAATAATAACAGCAATAGCAATAGTGTTAGCAATAGTGGGGCCGTGGTTGATTCGTTAGCGACGGGGATTAGTGGATTGAATTTTGAGGAGACGGTTGGGGATGAGGATGGCGGTTATGAGTATGGGAAAGGGGATTTCGCGGAACACGCTTGTCGATATTGTGGGGTTTCTAATCCGGCTTGTGTGGTTCGTTGTAATGTTCCTTCATGTAGGAAATGGTTTTGTAATTCAAGAGGGAATACGTCGGGATCGCATATTGTTAATCATCTTGTGAGTTCTTTTTCCCCCCTTATATTCATTGGCATAAATTGTTTGAGAACTAGTGTGCTGATTAAGTTTTAATGAACATATATTTTTTATCCTTAAGTGGGAATGGTGCCTTTCTTTTCGGGTGTTTGCTTTGGATTTTGTTGAGCTTATTATAAATGTGTTCGTAGATTGATAAAGGAGATGATTGTTGGTACTTGTTACTGGTACCAAGTTGATAGATGCACTTTAAGGTTTAAACTAGGTAATTCTGCAACAAATTTTGATTCAATCACAAAATGCAAGATTCTTTGTCAGAAGTTATGTTTCAGTTACTTGGATACATGAAATTATGGCATCATGCGTGCCTCTTATAACTATTCTAAGATTAATGAAACTTACATTTGATTTATTGAAGACAATTTATTTCCATCTTTCCCTTTGAGATTGTTGGGAGGCTGTTACACACTTGAGATGAGATGCTAGTATTTGGAATTTTTCTTTTTCCCGCTTGAATAAAGAGTTTACTTATAAGACCAAAAGAAGTTAGACATTCTCTAAAAATATTCAGACGTGTCTTTATGTTTGATTATGGCTTGTATATGATTAGGACCTGATTTGATAGTTTTTGACAGAAAAGGATAATAGACGGTAATAAGAAGTCAGGCCTTTATTCTATACCATGAGACAAGACCTTTTTCTTGTTGGAATTGCAACATGATTACGATTATGCTTTGCTTTAGGAATAGTTTTTTAATACATTCACACATGCTGAGGACCACCATTCATTGTTGCTACTGTTAAGCATGCCCATGCTGTAATCATTTCTTTCTTTAGCTTGGACTGGTTTTTCTGTATGCCGTCCTTGTTTGCTCTTTTTCCTCTTCTAGTATACCTTTCATTTGTGAACCCACAACCTGGCAACTTTTTGTTGCTTGCTTGACTAAGTTTCGAAAATGTACTTTGCTACTCAAGCTTGCCAAGGCAAGCAATTTCATATAGCCATGGTGTTATTCAATTTGTAAAAGTTCCCTTTAGTCGTGTACCTTTCATAGCTTGTTGTACATATATTTGCGTACAAATTGCTTTTAGTAAATATATATGTTTTTAACTGATATATTGAGTATGAACTAGTGTTGTAGATTCTCCAGTTGGGGCTAGTCACCAGGTGCTGTTGATTAATGAGTTTGTTTTTTTGTTGCTGTGTAGGTACGAGCTAAACACAAGGAAGTTTGCCTCCATAAAGATAGTCCTTTGGGAGAAACAATTCTTGAATGCTACAACTGTGGATGCAGAAATGTCTTCCTTCTTGGTTTTATATCTGCTAAGACAGAGAGTGTTGTTGTTCTTCTTTGTAGAGAACCTTGTTTGAATGTAAATGCTTTGAAAGACATGAATTGGGACTTGAGTCAGTGGTGCCCCCTTATTGATGATAGATGCTTTCTGCAGTGGCTGGTTAAGGTTAGCATTTCCCCAACCACATGAAAATAATCAATTCATTTAAGGGCTTTCTAATACATTTCAGTTATACAGATCCCGTCTGAAAAAGAACAGCTACGGGCGCGGCAAATAAGTGCTCAACAAATAAACAAGGTAGAAGAGCTTTGGAAGACAAATCCTGATGCCTCCCTTGAAGATCTTGAGAAGCCTGGTGTAGATGATGAACCACAGCCTGTGGCCTTGAAGTATGAAGATGCTTATCAGGTTCCCAATTTGCAAAGATTGCATCATTTTTTCTGTGCTTTACTATTGTGGAAAGACAAGAAGTTTCTTGTTATAATGTAGTTTACTAATTAAGTTGGGGCCTTTGCAGTATCAAAATGTTTTTGCTCCACTTATCAAGCTTGAAGCTGATTATGACAAAGTATGTATATTGTGTTCACACTTCTTATCTCCATCTAAGTGCCCTTAGTTCAATTGTCTGTGCAATATCCTTTTTTTCTTCTAAAAATATACTCATGTCTAATTGAAAATTCTGTTTTCTGCAGATGATGAAAGAATCTCAAAGCAAGGATAATGTTACAGTTCGATGGGATATTGGGTTAAACAAGAAGCGTATTGCATATTTTGTCTTTCCAAAGGTGCTTTAATTGTTTTCTCTGAATTAATTCTATTACC
This sequence comes from Gossypium raimondii, assembly GCF_025698545.1. Classification (NCBI taxonomy): domain Eukaryota; kingdom Viridiplantae; phylum Streptophyta; class Magnoliopsida; order Malvales; family Malvaceae; genus Gossypium; species Gossypium raimondii. The sequence goes on along the minus strand of NC_068566.1, from coordinate 47,660,151 downwards.
CAAAGGTGTTCTTGGTTGATCATCCCCACCTTTCCTTTCGAATGACGAGGTCTCTTTTAGTTTTAGAGTTTGATAAATGTTAAATCTGATTTTCTGGTTTTGTAGGAAGACAATGAGCTGCGTCTAGTACCTGGTGATGAGTTGCGTCTGCGTTATTCAGGAGATGCTGCTCATCCTGCATGGCAGTCTGTTGGGCATGTGGTATGTGTCCCCATGAGCTTGCCCATTTAATTCTTGTGTTAATATATGCTTGTATATATGCGCCATTGATTCTATGTATTATTTATATAAAACATGATTTTGTGGTATTCCTGAATAAGATCTGTGCAGCTGGTGTACTATGAGAAATGTACTTAGAGATAATCTTTCTGTTGTTTCAGATCAAGCTAACGGCACAAGAAGAGGTTGCGCTAGAGCTCCGTGCTAGTCAGGTAGTTTTGATCTCTCTATTTTGTCGATTTTGTCTTTTGGGAGTTATTTAAACATCGGTAATTATTTTGGTGCAGGGAGTTCCTGTTGATGTGAACCATGGGTTCAGTGTTGATTTTGTGTGGAAGAGTACAAGTTTTGACCGAATGCAAGGGGCAATGAAAACATTTGCAGTTGATGAAACTAGTGTTAGTGGGTAGGCTTGCTGACTTGTTTTCTTTGTATTTGCTTGTATATATTGTTACGGTAACTAGTGGCATATGTATAAAATTTCCAGTTTTCTGTTTGTATTTCTTTTGCTTCATGTACTGCAGTAGCATTTTTAATAAATCAATAGAGGAAATAAAAGATTTTTACTTTAGAAAAAAAGATGGTTCTGTTTAACTTGTTGACTTGTAATATTTACGACTTTGAGGGTTCATATTTAGTATATTTTCTGGGTATAGTTTCTTAGGCATGTTTTAAGTTTGGTTAGATATAGGGTTTTTTTGACAGATATGGTTGTTAGATATAGGTTAGGCATGGGTTGAGATACTTTTTTGTATCACATAAAGTTTTATCATAAAAAATTTGTTCTGTTCAGTCAGATGCCGACGAGGTCTCATTGATTTTATTCTCTTGTTATTCAAGGAAAAGTTGTCCACTTTAGTCTTAGCTTCTGTCTTGTTATTTATCCCAAAGGTCATGCATCTTCTGAACTTGAATTGTTAGTCCCTTCAATGTAAATTAATTGGTTTATTCTTGCAGATATATTTACCATCATCTGCTTGGTCACGAGGTTGAGGTGCAGATGGTTCGCAACGCACTGCCTCGTCGTTTTGGTGCCCCTGGTCTGCCTGAATTGAATGCATCCCAAGTATGGTACTTTTGTTATTTGCTTGGCTTCATATGTTGATTTTTGCTATATAACATTTTTCTTTGAATTTGTGTCAACTTGTGTTGACCTTTCTTTGATGGACAGGTTTTTGCCGTGAAGAGTGTTCTTCAGAAGCCTATAAGTTTGATTCAAGGTCCCCCTGGAACTGGAAAAACTGTTACTTCTGCTGCCATTGTA